>NC_092202.1:15832968-16191435 GCF_043641665.1 Enoplosus armatus
TAATCCTGCTAAGACCTGCTTTATAATCAAACAAGACATGGAGATCTCACCTTCTACAATATGGGACCTTTGGGGCTGCACTGGTGAGTGTTTCTATATATGACAATGGATCAAATGACAACGTGGAACATGAGAGGGGTCGCCCATAGTGAGAATTATCACCAACTCTGCAGTTTCCCTCAGTGCTACAGAGCCTTTTAGCAATCTTTTAGCATAGTGGAGCATTTAGCAGCAGCTAAGGACTTAGTGGACACCTAAAGCAAATCTAATTAAAGCAGAGCAAATATTGGACTTAATTCATCAGGCGACACAAACATGACTCCAAATGAAGGCCGACGTTGCTCCATGACTGCTGGATGCACAGTGTGGGTAATTGTCGATAATATGTCCACGTTGGGTATGTTCCACTTCCCTAAAATGCCAAAAAAAAAAAAACTAAAGCAGGCCTTGACTGGAAATCATAATCCATAAATAATAGGGCACCATTGGAGGTAACAGACTTGTCTCAACAGGACGGACAGACTTAACGGGCCTCTGCTTTGTATTTGACCTCATGCACCAACCGGGTGCCAGATTTAGGTCTGGATATATGCTGCATTTTCCTGTAACTTCATGTCAAACATGGGGTGTCTTTCAATATATATATATATATATGTTAAATAAAAGCACTGTGACATTGGCCACTGTGTTTCCAGTTTTGAGAAAGTCAATTACCTCAGGTGTCTAATAAGGGGGAGATACAGGACTTCCTTGCAACACAGCTGGTGCACCGACAAAAACCCCAGCAGGTTCGGACTTGAGCAAAAAACCCGCGGAGGGAAGAGAAAGAGAGGATGAAGAGAGCGTGGAAAAAAGATAAAATAAATGACATTACAGGAATAATGACGGGGATTAATAGAAAAAGGAAACAGTCTGAATGGCTGACAAGGGAAAAGGAGGAGAGAGGATGAACGCAGGCAAGTACTCAACAAGAATAATAAAAGGAAGAGGAACAGATATTAAGATATTGAGGGAGTGGTGCCGGGGGAGCACACAAAAATGGGGGCCATATGTGGAAAAACTGGATGAAGTGGGAGTGCTGGACCTGTGCTGAAGGCCCCATTGTGCATGGGTGAAGTTGCTCATTCCAGGAAATCCCCCCGGTCCGGAGGGAGACTGTCCATCAAGCTAATTCACTGTTCTGTCTTCTGTCGCATGCGTCACAAAATCCTTCTCACGGGCTTCAAGACACGTCAAAGTGGCTCCAACTGTAACTGGATGTGTAATTATGACAGGACGGCATGCATTTCCCAGCGTGGTCAACTTACTACTTGCACGCGGGCATGCGTCAGCTTCCAACAGGAAAACGGAACGCATCATCATCATTTGCAGACTCTCGTGTCAGACCACTTCCTAGGGCAGGTCTTCCTACGACGTCACCGTCGGACATGACGGTGGCCGTTTCTCATGCTCGTACAGCCCGCTTCAAACTCTCAACTACCTCTCAGGATTGGAATGTCGCACTTTTGCCAAGTTGCTGGAAAAGCACAACAGCCCTGCAGCGTGTAATGCTCTTGAGTGCATGCATTGCAAGCGTTAAATGTGTTTTGGCATTTTGGGAGGCGCTCAGAGGGTATTTCATGGAATTCAGCATTAATTCTGATTCTGTTGGGCAACAGCTGCTTGATATTTGTCTCGTCCCTCGTCACTCGACTTTGGGAGAGACGCTTTAGAGCCCGAGCCCCAGCTGAGTCACGGCGCTTCACACGTAACTCTTGGCAGCGAGGCGGTCGGCTCTTTCCAGCTGGCTGCACTTAATTCAGCTAATTTTCACCTTGATCGTGCAGGGAACCTGGAGTGCATGTTTCACACGGCGCCACAGCTGAAGGACAGCCAACACAGCCCAGCAAAATCGCCCCGCCGCACTTCACTCTGATCAAAGCTGCTTCGCTCTGCCATCCATCAGGTTTACTTTCTCATATCATTCCCAATGAGCACTAATGGGCACTCACTCACTGTGAGGCGGCAGGATGAGGGAGTTTGATGTATTGCCTTACAGCTCAGTCACAGGGGGAAAAAAATACCCCCTTTTCCCATAAGAGGGATGCTAATGCCCATAACTGAAAGCAAATGTGAATTCCCAGAGAATCCAGGGTTTAAGTGTTCCTGTGGCCCATGGGAGAGGAAATTCAGGACGACGCAACGAAATAAGAATCTGATCTCCAATCATTCTCAGCTGTAGCTCATGATATACGGAGGGCATCCCTTCAGTTTTACGGTCGAGAGCTAAGCCAAGCTTAGCCAGGTAAATTCCAGTTCCCATGGGCACAATCTGGTCTGTATACACAAATCAACGTGAAGGAGCTGAGGAGAACCAGTACAGTACAGGAGAACCTCTCCTGCTTTGGATTTACAGAGGTTAAGGATCGAGAGAGCCATCCTCACATCAGCGTGAGCTGTTAACACAAATGCCGCAGTGGAAGTTGAGTCAGTGCCTGAGCGGTCTGAGGTCATACCTTGGCTCTGAAGTATGGTGCAGAGGCAGGGGGATCCAAGTTAGCGTGGATGGGAGGGATGCGCAGTGCAGCCGGGCTCTCTTTCCAGAGGAAAGCCCCCTCTCTCCGGAGCTCCTGCCTTCATGTGTTTTTGGAAACCATTTCAAGCTCTTGGATTGTACCAGAGCCACATTGCATTGTTCGCACAATAGCTGCGTGGCTAGCTCATTAACAAAACAAACAGACAAGCTCGGGAAGAGAACAAGAACAATACAGAACATGTTCCATTTACAGGCGACTATAAATGTTGAGTACAGTGCATTAAAAGTCATGTCGTGTCATTAAAATAGCCCATTGGACTGCAAAGTACACAAAAACCATCTACAGCTAGCAAAAACTCATTTTGCATTTCGCATCTCAAGTCAGTCATCAACATTTTGAGCTCCGGGAGCGTTTACATGGGTGCCGAGCAAGCAGCGCATATGAAAAATATGGTTTTACAGATTACGTAGGTCATGTTCACCCCATGTATGTAGTTCCATGTCTCTTTTCTCCTTATTTGCAACGCCTCGAACAGCACACTGCGACTGACGAGGCAGGCACTTTTTAAGGACCGCAAGAAAGCAATTCAGTCTTTTATCACCGGTCAGATCCCACTTCACTGTATTTTCCACGCATAAATGTACTTAGTGTTCCGCGTGTCAGCTCCTAAATATGAAAGAGATGTTAAAACGTTTCCAGTTATAAGAGTACTTATTGTCTTCAGAATCAAGGAGATCTGGCTGTAATAAAATGCAAGCCAGACAGAACTTGAAAGATTGCAGGAGACAAAGAGCTTTGTGTCTGGGGCTTTTATTTTGTTGGTTTGTCTTACATTCAGGTTGGCCTGGTGCCAGACCAGACATCATCTGAAAGAGGGAACGTTATTCTAAAGTTCAGACAGACTGTGCTTATAAAACCAAACGTACTCGTCAACTCACACGTCACATAAATCCTACATCTGTTTCCACAATACTGTGTATCGCTGCAATCGACAACATAATAGAACTATGTCTCACTGTATTTCTCTGTCACCAACATTTCTGGCAACGGTCTAGGAAGATTTACTTTCTACTCTAAGTGAAACATGAATCTACAGAACAATCCAAAAGGTGACAACAGTTCCAAGCATGCAAAACAATCTAGAAAAATAAAGATTCTTTAAATGCCCCGAACAGTAACATGAGGTCTTAGTTGTGTCTGGGCATGACAGTAGTGTTTGAACAAGTGGATCTTTTTCGTAATATTTGAGGCATTTCAAAAGGTCCATCTGCATTGGTTTTCATACAGTATATACTGGAGTCAAGTTAAAACTAACTGGAGTTAGAATGTCTGACGGAGGACAATCCTGAAACAAGAAGTGTCAATCCCTGAGAAAAGGCAACCAAAGTCTTTCACAAATGGGGTAGGCTACTCTTCTACCTTCCTTTTCAGCTTTCTGTTCTTTGATTTCTTTTTCCATCTTCTTTTTCCAAGATGGTTGGTGAACAAGTTATTGTGTCTCTCATCCTCCTCTTGCTCCTCCCTCTCGTCTTTGTACCAGGGTCCCCACACGCCCCCATTGTACTGAGGGTTAGAGCGCAGGTCTTTAGCCGGGTAGCGTACCGGCACTGCAGTCTTGTTGTAGTGCGCTAGCCGCATTAGCATCTTCTTCACTATGTGAGGGTAGCGCTGAGACAGGTCCACTCTCTCGAAGGGGTCGGCTGTGATGTTGAACAGCCAGATGGACTTACCCCGGTCCCAACGGACTCGCTCATTATGCCAGCGATTGGTTAACCGCTGGTTGGAGAAAGTCTGTGGGGGCACCCAGTCGCTGTAGCCGGGGACACCTGTCAGGAGCTTCCAGTGGCCCACCCGAAGTGCAGCCCGAATCGCTGTGTTCCATAACCCGTACCCGGCCTTCCATGAACCATTCTTGGCTTTGATGTAAATTGGGTCAATGTTATGAAGAATGTCCTGGCGAGGAGATGGGCGGCCTTCACTGATAGCCTCCCAGACATCGTACCCATCCAGATTTAGATCTTCGTCCAAAGTCCCTTCACCCAGGGTCACCAGTGTGGGGAACCAGTCAGTGATGTGAACCAAAGATCGACATTTTGTCCCTTTGTTTACCAACAGGGGACTGTGAACAAAGCCCACTGCCCTAATCCCCCCTTCCCAGTAGGTGGCTTTACTCCCCCTTAAGGGCCAGTTGCTTCCACCTGCTAATGGCTGGCCCCCATTATCTGAGGAGTACACTATAACTGTGTTGTCATAATAACCATAGCGTTTTAGCGCTAACGTGAGGTTGTGGATAGCTTCGTCCAGGCAGGACACCATGGCAGCATATTTACGACGATGCAAGTTCGGAATGCCCTTGTAGCGCTCGAGGTAGCGGGCAGGAACCTGCAGCGGGGAATGAACCGCCTGATAGGCTAAGTAGAGAAACAAGGGTTGTCTACGAGGGTTGTGATTGGCTAAAATGTTGATAGCCTTTCGAGTAAACATCACGGTCGAGTACAAGCCTCGGTCCTGTTCCCATGCTGCCTCTTCCCCTTCATACAGATCATAGCCACACATACCGGGCCCTTCACATTTATAGTGACTGTAGTAGTCCCCACTTCCTAGCAGGGAGCCAAAGAACGTGTCGAAGCCACGCTGGGTGGGCAGGCAGCCACGCTTGTAGAAGCCCAGGTGCCACTTGCCCACCATGTGGGTGGAGTAGCCCGCTTGCTTGAGCTTCTGGGGCAGGGTGACATTTTCCAAGGGCAGGCAGTTGGGCTGGGTAGCTCGGATGATCGAGTGCTGAAGGCCTGTGTGGATCTGATACCTACAAGATAAAAACACATAACATCCCGTCAGAGACATTAACCGTTTTAAAGAAAAATGTAACTTTGTTGAAATCAGAATCAGAATCAGAAATACTTTATTGATCCCCAGGGGTAAATTATACAGTACCAGTGCTCCCATTCAAGAGTATAAAGTAGCATAAATTTAGAAATGAGACTATGTACAAAAATAAGATATAAAAAATAACAAATAAAAAAATATACACATTTACAACATTTAAGTGAAAAACAAAAGTAAAAATATATACAATAACAATGTATATGTATGCATATATATATGTATATAGATGTATTGCACTCTATATATGTATTGCACTCAAGGAAAGTAGGAAATGCCAGAAATTCTTGTATTCTTTGTTTGAAACATTTATGCTATTGAGCGAATTTGCTGTAACGGATTGAAGCACCAAGCCATGATGACTCAGTCATCCATGACATTACAGCTGGTATGGTATTACGCCTTTACTTTCCTTTCTGCCATTAATTACATTCATGACTTGGCTATGTTTCCGAAAACGCTGAAACGCCTCTATATTCTTAGCTCAATCTGTCAAGGGTTGCACAATTACCTCGCAAACTGGTCCAGATAGGATAATCAGGCCCTGGTGCATGAGTTTATTTATACAATGCTCACATGCTACTGTATGACATTTCAATAAAATAATCTAATCACTGAAAATGCTGCCGATATAAGTTTATTAAACTAAAGACTAGACCCCCCCCCCCCCCCCCCCCGAACAAAGGACTCCTCTCACGGACCATTTGAAGGCAATCAGTTGTCCAGTCACAGAGAGAATCTTTGTGTTGGAATTTACACACTGATACATTATTCAGTCCAATCTAAATTACAATGGACCCAGTCCAAAGCAAACACATTTGAGCTGACAGGAGAGTACTAAGTGCAGTTTAATGTTCAACTGACGTCTAACATTTCAGTGAAAGGAGGGGGCACAGAGCAAAAACAGAAGACCTGTCACTCAAGAGCAGACGGGAAACAGAGTTGGGACCTGGAGCTAATGATGCTGTGGCAGCCATCTCGGCAGCAAGCTAACACAGCACTATTGGTGAGTGAAGTATTGAGGAATTTGTCATATTAAAACAATTTTTTCTGATTCCTTTCACTGCACATCTAAACGCTCAAGTGCTTTTGGCAGTAAAGGAAGGATTAAGTCAGTCCAGAATTTGGGATAATTTACTCGACTTTTGGAACCACTTAGCACTAAGTGACAATATTTCAGTGTATCCGCTGAATAATAATGCTGATAATAATTGTTGACGAGTTCCAACTCAGAGCAAACACTCTCCACCCACCAGAGTTTCAAGGCTCTCCCATTCCCACACCACCACATCATCAATTACTCAACGATTACAAATGTCACCAATGACCGGCTTCGGGAGAAACATATACAAAGTATATATAAAAAACAACACCTTCATTACAGTGTTATATATTGTAAAAACATTACTTAATGCCTCTTTAACTAAAGCGATTGCTTACTGGTTACTGAGCAGGGCTGGGTATCGAACATCAATGCTTCTTGTGTACCGACTAAAATGTTCTTGTGGCATCGAGTATTGACAAGAGTCAAGAATTAAGCAGCAAAAAATTGCTGTACTGAAATGGCAAAGATTTGTTTGCACGGTAAAGGTACTGAAGCACTATTGGCATAAGTATCGGCACTAGAGGTCTTCACGCATCCACTTGGTCACTTGTAACTGAGACCCGACCAGGAGCTCGAGTTGGGCCGGGCCAAAATGACATCAAAGGGAATCGTTTGGGAAAGTATGCCAATTGGCTTTTCTGTCAGTAGCTAAGTGAGAACATCGATACCGAGGTCCGTTAGCTGACACTGGAGGTGTAAAAAGGATGATTTGTGGTTATGCGCTGTGCTACCTCTTGGCCACTTTATGCACCGATTAAAAAAACTGTTAATTACTGACTTTAGTGGTGCTGGCAGGCGGATTTTGTTACCTTCAAATAAGCCAGGCTGGCTGTTTCCAGTCTTTAAACTAAGCTAAGCTGACCGGGAAAGAATGTGAATACGCGTATTCTTCAAAAATGTTGTCCTTTCTGTCTATTTGGGTCCTGGGTAGGGTCCTGTTCTGTCCTGGTCTGTGCGTCAATACGATTAATCCCATGGGGATCCAAGCGGAGTCGCTATCAGCTTTAATGCTGGTTTAATGTGATGCGTTTAGACAAGGCGGTGCAGGGAAAATGATGTTTGCTGCTCTTTTGGAGCGCGGATGCTCAGTAATTGGTGGCTCATCACGCGGCTGCCAGCGTTGGTGTTCTGTCTACTTGGGTCAACCGCATTTTGGGTAGGTCTTCCACAGGTTTTGGATCCATTTTCCATCAGGTAAACATTTTTGGACCTGTGAAGACCTCTAATTGGCCCTTTTCAACGAATATCCAGCCCTAGTACTGAGTAGACTACTTGCTGCAACTTTGAATGAAATCAATTAAAACTGTGGCTGACTCTGTTCTTGGCCCACAGCGAGGCAACCCAGCTGGGACTTGAGCTCTGACTTCATTTCTGTCTGACTCCCCACTCCCGTCTGCTTTGAGTGAAAGCAACACACCCAGGAGACAAGGAACTGATGCTGCCAGATGCCTCTTCCCCGTCTTCCCCCTTTTGACCCTCCCTCAAACCTCCTCCTGAGGTTAGCGGTGCACAGTCAAGCTGTCACCAGAGAAAGGGAGCGAAAATAAGTGTCTGGTTTTAGGCTTCCAGAGAGGAGGATTCAGCTGGAGGAGAACCAGAAGGTGGTCAAGCCTTGCAATCCTCCATTGCCCCCTGAGAGTGCCCAAGTCCCTCAGGGGTTATACCACCGTGTGGTGTGAGCAATGTTCCATACATAGCAATAAACTCAATGATTTACAACTCAAAGCCTACTCAACAAAAACAATACAGTGAACACTACACATATCCCCATTAAATCACAGACTCCAACTGCCCTGCATGTAGCACAGCTGGCTAGGCCATCAGCTTGTATTTCAGCAACTTCATAGATGCTTCTGTTTCAGTTTTCTTCTTTTGATATTTTAGGTAGTGACAATTCACGGCAACACCCCTGACTTTAGTGTCACCATCTAAAAACTGAACTCTGCTCATTTTTTTCATTGAATTTCTGGAGCACTCTGGTGATTTAATTGGTTTCCCTCCAGAGCAATTCACCTCAACCGGCTAACACAGCACTAGTCTGTCAGGAGGATACTGCGATTACTGTGATGTTGGTCTACATGTGTCTCCTACGTATAAAAACAGTGACTGTCACTGACATGAACCTATGGGGCCAGATGTGCATATGATCAATTTCCCACATAAAAATAGACATTACGGCAATGTGGGCAGCTGACACATACTTCAGGCTAGCTTGTGGCGGTTTTCTGAAACAAGCCATGGGTGGTACTTTTGGATGGATTGCCATGCCATTTGCTACAAACATTCACGGTGCCCAGAGGATGAATCCTACTGGCTTTGGTGATTCCTTGACTCTTCCTCTTTCCGTCACAACAACATTTGTCTAGAGAAAGAGCTCGTAGTACCCTATTACCCCACTGGAGCACTGCGCTCCCAGAATGCAGGGTTACTTGTGGTTCCTAGAGTCTCCAAAAGTAGAACGACAGCCAGAACCTTCAGCTATCAAGCTCCTCTCCTGTGGAATCGGCTCCCAGTTTGGGTCCAGGAGGCAGACACACTCTCTACTTTTAAGAGTAGGCTTAAAACTTTGCTTTTTGATAACGCTTATAGTTAAGGGCTGGCTAAGGTGTGCCTTGGACCAGCCCCAAGTTATGCTGCTATAGACCTAGACTGCCGGGGGACTTCCCATGATGCACTGAGCCTTCCTCCACTCCCTCTCCATCTTTACACATTCATGTCCCACCAATGCATCTTACTAACTTCATATCTTCCCCGGAGTTTCTTTGTGCTTTCCCATGGATTGTGGGCTCCCACTGCAACAATTATTATTTGTAATATTTCTATTATTATAATCATTATTATTATAGTTATTATCACTAATGTTGCTGTGCATCTCTGTCTGTCTGTGTCCTTCTCTTTCTCAGGTTGTAGCTAAGTGCTTGCTCATGGTGGGAACTGTTGGGTCTCCGTAAATAACACTGGGGAACACAATTTTTGTTGAGTTAGGTCTGACAGCTGTTTTTAACTAATTTTTGGGTGCGGAATCCAAAACTGATCTCAGTTTTTCTCTATCACGTCAAGTTTTTGAACTATAGGATCCCCGTTTTCTTAAAAAATATGAAAAATACTGTACTTAACAGATATGTGTGTGATAGTACTGACCTATTGGGAGCTGTACACACCTCTCACCGCACTGTCTCAATTGTGACTGCACAATCAAGTTGCCACGTAGCTGTAGATGAGTCCAATCGTAATCAGCTGGCAAGTCTTACTACAGCTAATCAGTGGAATTTTGCTTATCTGGAGGGTAAGCTGTGGAGAAAAAACTTGACGTGCTAGAAAAAAACTGACTGCACTTTTGGAATCAGCATGCCAATTTTAGTTTTATCAGCATAAAAATCTAACTCAACAGAAATTTCTTTTCAAATTGTTCCCCAGTGTAATATTATAAAGTACGGCCTAGACCTGCGCTATATGTAAAGTGTCATGAGATAACTTTAGTTTGTGATTTTGCGCTATATAAATAAAATTTAATTGAAAAAAATTTGTGGTTTTCGGTGAAATATCTCATTTACTGGATAAATTGCCATGAAATGTGGTAAACACATCCCCTCAGCAGAAACTATAATAACTTTGACGGTCCTCTGACATTTAATCTAGCGCCATCATCAGGTCAAAATTTTAATCAAGGCGACGGTAAACATATCAAACATTGCCCCTGCTAAACGTCAGCATGCAAGCATTGTTACTGGGAGAATTTTAGCACGCTTATGTTAGCACGTAGCGCAGAGCAGCCCCACAGAGCCGCTAGCGTGGCTGTAGACGTGAGGTGCTTGCAGACGGCGAGCGGTTGCTGGTCGCAACGAAATGGTTTGCAATATGTCACAATCGGTGTCATAAAAATCATAATTGTTTACTGTCCCAGACCGGATAATCAGACTTTGAAGCCAATGTTGCTCCAATACTGTTTATCTTCATTGATCCATCTGTTTTCATTTCTTTCCCGTTCTTTTCATTTTTATAATTTTATCATGAAGCACTCTGTACTCTTTGTACTGCACTCTATGCGAGTGCTATCTTTCATACATTTGACGTTGATGATGATGACGATGATTGAACACTACCAATGGTTGTGCACAAGTGTGGTGAATTCATGAGACTATGGGTCTTATAAATAACCACAACCCAGAGGACGACCTGCTCTACCCACTCTGCCTTGCGTGCGACAGTGCTAACCACTGCACCACCATGCCGCCCCCGGACTGTGCCTGTGCAGGACATAGTGTCACATCTTAGCCCTTACCACCTCCACAAACAAATGTCCTGGGGCAAACCCTGACCACTGACCCACCTGGTCGCCAGCGCGTTTCAATTCCAGCTGCAGTGGGCGGAGAGACGCTCTGGACAAACATGTTTTAATGGAGATGTTTGTTCTCTGGGGAGAATCATCATGTGCTAAAGTGCAAAATGCCATCTGGGTTTGATGCCTCCAAAACTTTTGGAAATCAAGTTAGGAAATTGAAATGCTTACGACTTGGCAACAATGATTCCCACGGATTTCAAAGCTGGTTCCCAGGACCTTTAAAATGTTTAACTCCTCAAGATAATAATACGGCACTATTCCGAATTCGATACCTCTATTCATTGCAAGTCTTTGAGGTCAGGCCAGTGAATTCAAAATGAGACCACACCGGCCCCGGTGGGAGCCAAGAGAGTGTCTTGGTTTCATATGGCGATGAGACGGATTTCTTGTCACTTGGTGGTCCACGCAGGGGGAGCTCTGAAACCCAACTACAACCATGCACACTGGGGGATAGAGGAGGCATTGTTGGTCTGTCATTAGGCGACTCATTAGATTTGAATGCAATGAACTAAGAAAGGGATGGGAATGAAGGGAAGAAGTAACGGCAACATGTGTTTCTGGGTAAAAAAACAACAAGAAGTCCATCAAGCCTGGCATGGGAATGTGTTTCTTAAGACAAAAAAAAGATATAAAGAAGCTTGTTTACTCCATTATTTTGTTGAAGAAAATCCACATAATATATAATCAACTCAATGAAATGAGTACTTGTAAAATCTTGTTCTCTGTAATCTCTCCAGACTTTCCACAAACACAGTACATTGGGAATTTAGCCTTGTTACCAGACCATAAATGTCTAGAAAATTGCTTTTGGATGTAACACGCTCCATTATCTTCAATCTCCTTTTGTGTTCATTCCATTTATACAAGGATCATTTTTCCACTTCTGCCCTTCACTTCATTTATTTTTATTGGTCAAGCACTTTTGCATCCATGCCAAAGAGAGCAACGGGACTCAGGGAAAAGGGTCTCGTTGAACCTGAAGTGAAAAGAATGGATGGTACGACCAAGAAGGGGAAAAGAACAGACCACATACGTGCGCAGATGTATTGAGACATGCATGTGTGTGCGTTTAAGATTCAACCCCTCAAGAGCCCAAAGCCCTGCTTCTACAACTCCTGCAGGTTTGGTGGTGTTCACATACCAAAAGGTTACAGCCGTGTAATGAGAATGTCATGCTAAGTGCAGCCTGTGATCCCTCCACAAATCAGTCAAACCAGCCCGAGGGTCTTGACGGAGAACGGCACAAGGTGGAGGCGCTTTCAAGACTTTCAAAGTATCCCTGTGTGTTTTTCTCTTTGACATACGAGGGGGTTCACAAGGGAACGAGGTCTTGACTTTGCAGGTTTTGGGGCACCTGAAGGACAGTTCAAGGTCTTTAGTGTTTATGAGGCCTTAAAATAATGACTGCAGCAACTACTGCTCACCGGAGATCTTCCCTCCTTCCCTCCACAAGTCCAATGTGAGTGATTTATAGGTCCTTTAAAATTCCAAGAAGGGCATAAATAGGCAGCCACAGCACAGGGGCCAAAGCTCAGGGGTCATGTATCTCTGCATCCTTTATCAAGCATGGGCTCATGCCGTGTCCAGGCAGGGAAATACTTCTAGCAGACAGCTGCTCAATTCCTGTGCTTATCACGCCAAAAGGGTGCTGTTGCAGTCCTGGGGTAAAAAGCAGAGTTATGATCTTAAACGCTGCTATAATCACGCTATCTCTCTGGTTTATTTACACAACCGCTGAGCCACAAGGCCAACAAATCACACACGCCATTAAATTCAAATCACAGAGCGCCGGCAATCGCTGAGGTCCCATAAGACAAGTGCATTGGCCACTTCTCCAGCCACTGCTGCCCAGGCTGGGGCCTTCTCTTGTACTCCTGCTCCACGTCCTCCCCACATATGGTTCAAATAAGCCGCCTCAACTCAGCGCTCTGCATTTAATCAAAGTCAGCCCCGGAGCAGTTCGTCTCACTTAGCTCTTCCTTTCGGCAGGCGCTTCATTTCTTGCAAGTTTCGCTCCTTCCTTATGTTCTCTATTTTAGTTTAGGGTTACTCTTACAGGTAATGACGGTTCTTCTTTTTCCAAGACTTCCTCTTCAACAAATCCAAACCCCGACTCCTCCAGAAACCTTGCTTATCTGTCACCCCAAACGTTTACTTACTCAGTTCGTCATTGTGCAACCCAGAGTTTGCAGGACAGAGCGGCGTGGGGTGAGGAAGGGAAGCGAAACAGTGACAGATCACTGAAACAACAAGAAAAGGGTGACTGAGGGGGCTAAGACGAGTTTGAGATAAGTGTGGACAGATGGGAAAGTGTGTGAATAAGTAAGAGACCGAATTCTAGCGAGTGAAAAAGAGCTGCTTTGAGCAAATAAACGACCCCACTCTCTCTTGGTGGTTCAGACCAGATTCAAATCCAGTGGGCTATAATATGAGAGCACAGTGTTCAAAGACGAGAGAAGAGCTTTTTGGATTGAAGCCTTGCTTGAGGCCAGCTCCTCTTTGCCCTGGGACAGAGAGCCATCTTCATCTTTTGTTTGTTGATGGACGGGAGCTCATTCAGCGATGTAAAAGACTGTCTTAAAATCAGGTTTGTCTTGGCTTGACATGAGTGACTGCAGCTTAAACACCTGTGGCCAATGGAAAAGGTGGTGGTGGGGGTGGGGGGGGGTGACTATGGAGACAAGATTAAGATCTGTACAGTACAGATACCCTTGAAATGTAAATGGAAACCAGCTATAATTTGCTGGTATTTACTGCAATCTTTCCCCCCGGGTGTGTAGCTGACCAAGGGTCAAGACAATATGTCCAAAAGGTTAGAGATTCAGCTATTGATACAAGAGCTGGTGTGTTTATGATGTATGGAACACGGCAGGAAGTCTACATGCTGGATTTGTCTGGACAGGTAAGTCGACACGGCTCTCAAGCTCTGGAACATTAATCTTGGACGCTCCAGAAGCGTTACAAAGGATTTTCGGAAATACTGGCTCACCGTGTCATGTACACATTCCTCGAAAATGTCTGGCATTTTTTCAGTTTTAGGGGCTGCCCAGTGGAGCAACCTCTGCCCTCGCCTTTGGCAGTCCACCTCTCTTGATCGGTAAAGACCAGTGGGAACTTGAAGAAAAGCTCTGACTTTAAGCCTCTAATCTCATCAGCGCAGCTTAAAGGAAACCAGACAGGTTGAATTTTTTTCTGATGCTGTGAGTTTCCCAGGGGGCGGACAGTGTTGAAAAATCTTTCCTCAAGGTCCTGTTACTGGAAGGTTAAAGTGCTTGCCTGCGGTTCCAACAACAGCTGTACACAACTGCTTCTATAAATCTTGTCCTTAAAGTCCTTATAGTCTTCTTTCTCCTGGTTTTTGGTAACCTTATCAATTCATAAAAAGGTCATAGCTTAACAAGTTTCCAAAAACTAAAGGAACTCTAGCCATTTTAATATGGACCCTATTCTCCCATATGGTTTACTTCTTGCCAACTTACTAAGGGCTGTACAATATGTCTTTCTGCTGCTTGCCAGGGTGGGCAGTCAACGCTCGTCAACCTCCCACAAATCAACTGCCACAACATTCAAAACAGGCCCTATTCAAATGACATGTGGGTCAAAATTTGAGCATCCACACCAGCCCATTAAGTATTAGTTTGGTGATTTGCAGGTCAAAAGATGCCTTGACTAAAACCATGTTTGCTGCTTCAAAAGCATTTAAATCACTATATTCCAAAGTGAAACTAGAAATTGCAATGATCAATGGTTGTCAGGATAAATCTAAAGGGGGGGGGGGGGGGGGTCACAAGATGATTAACAAGATAGGAAATAAAAAAAATAAACATTCTGTTACACTAACAGTTTATTTAACCTTGCTGTAAAGTGTCACAAGGTCCAAAGGTTAGGAACTACTGTGCTCCACATCTAACAAGTTTCACGTTTCGACCAATGTGAACTTGTTTTTAACCAAAAGACGTCTTGGACATGCAAATCACCAAAATCATTACTGAGAGACTGTTGGTCCTGGTTCCACAACCGCGTATCCATACTCATCTGCAAGAAAACCACAGAATTAGGGCAAACAATATCAAGTAGTAACGGTTTCTTTGTGATAGACTGGTGACCTTGGTCTCCTTGTGAAAGTTTGACGCAACAGCTTTTAACTTTTACGATCACTTTCAAATGTAGTAATCTAGAAGAGTGTGATCTGTAGGTAACAGGCTGCAGGCACGGGGGCCTGCATCTCTAAAAATAAGGTTGTAGTGACTACGGGTTCATATTCAACCTGTTGTAAACACTATATAGTCACTATAGGATCCTGTGTTTATACTAGTGCAGTGTAGTCTCGTATAGCCGGACCTATCTCCACACCTTGGAGAAAGGTTTGGCTCTTTCAGACTTGTTTTGTTTTGAACATTTGCATTTCGGGAGAGGAGCCCTGGCATTAAAATGGTTAAATCCCAAAGAAACATGGACTTTGTGTGATTGCACAACTTTTACCACTAAAAAAGACAAACATTGGTGTCCTAGAGGCAAAGCCCTACCTATACTTTAGCTCCGTAGGAGCTCCTGTGACCCGCTAAAACCACAGACGATCCAAATCTTTGTCAAAATGCTACCTAGCTCGGAGGTGGTCATGGGGATGTTGTCATTTCACGTAGCGACGGGGCACTTTGAAAACGCGCAGATAACCGAAGGGGAGGAGAATGGCTACCGAAAGAGTCGCCAGATTTATCCCAGCAGACTACATCTGGTGAGTCCGACTAGACGGGATGTAAAAGCCAGGTTGAACAACCCACGTTGGCCCAATCCCGCAAACTGTAGTTTCCACTGCACACTTTTTGGAGGATTTCTCCAAAAATACTAAATAGTTTATTGGAGTGATAATGTGCAGGTTGTATCATTTGGACTCGGGGGGTCCCTTGAGTATATTCAGCGAATGATCCATAGCAAAGACCTTCAGCAAGCATAGAAAATTCGATTACAGTGGGCAGCTGGGTTCTGATACAGGTGGTTGCCATGGTAGCCACTTTCAACAGCCTGTGGAAAAAAAACTGAATCGGGCTCTTATGAAGCGTCTGATATTTGCCTTGACAAGTCTGCGCGAGTGTGCCAGAAAGACTTTGTTCTCAGAGCTTCGGCGGGCGTCCAGCCGACACTGACAGCTGATGTTCCGACGTTGCACTCAAACCCAGCCTCCCCTGCAACATTTCCACATGGATGTCAGCATGAGCCCTTCGCTCCAGTCAGGTCGGAGCAGCTTGTAGAGAGGTGGCTGCACTTTTCTCGCTATTTTCTCGGACCGCCCTGCCTCCTCCTTTTTTTTTTAGCTAAAGGAGCGGAACAGATGGCGGAGGAGGTGGCGGAGGAGAAGCCCCGCAGGAGCTGCGTGCACAAAGAGGAAAACTGCTGGACTGTGAGCAAACTACAAGGCCGGACCACCACTGACCATCAGCGGACGTAAAACCAGTTGTTAATGGGATTGTGGATGCTCAAATTCCCATTTTATCAAAGCCCTTTAAAGGTCCTCTGATCTACGCTGGCTTGAAAGCCGAGGGAGATTTGATTCACTGATGAAGATCATGGTAAGATCAAAAGCTCCAGTACAGCTACTGCATGACCTGACCCCCCATATGAACTGCTGTTTCCAAGGTGAAGAATGAACTTTGACATCAACCTAAAGGTTGTTTTTTTTTTAAGCGATATAATCTCCTGAAGATCCTCCCGGCTGCGAGCAAAAAACACTAAATGCCGACTTCAGACAAGCCCCCTCCGACTGCGGCCCATTTTGGACACTGCGAGGGGAAAGCTGGCGCTTCATCACAACGTGGATCTTGGTTATGACAACACTGTGCCCACCAAAAGCAGTTTTAGCCAGATAATCTAAACCTGTGGTTCCCAACCTGGGGGTCCTCACCAAAGCTCCTTCTTGATTTTAAGGGTGTACAAATTTTTCTACATATACATGCATTCAATTAATACCTGGGAGGACGACAACAACATTTAAGGATTATTTTCGACGTTTATATCTTTACTTGTTTGTTATAAAGCCCGGCTGCTTGGACTATTAAAACGTAGGTATGATAGTGAAATTAAAGGAGAATCATAATACGGACACAGAATCGCGTTTCTAATGACAAAATCGTCCGATGCATTGCAATATCCACAGGATAGTCTATTGATAATTTTATACAAATTGCTAGTTTTACACAAACTTCCTTGTAGCTATTAAGTTCGCTATTTAGGGCCATTGCATAGTTAACTGCTCTGTGCGCTGTTATTATTAGTATTAGTATTTCAAAAGAAGTAGGCTGTATATGGGTTGGGGGCGGGGGGGGGGCATCAGTGGATATACCATGGCAAAACAGGGGTCCCTTGAGGAAAGAGGTCGGGAACCACTGACTAAACTACTTTATTTTTGGCCCCCCCAAGTGATTGACAATGTCAGCATATCCACTAGCATTGACAGACAGACAAACGGAACCCAGTAGTTGGGGGCTTCCATTCAGGCTGCATAGAAGTGAGTGCAGGGACACAACAATTATCTGTGCCCACTTATCCTTTGCAAGTGTGTGGAGCCCCGCCCGGCTCACATTATTGCCAGACATTATTCAGTGAGCTCATCATTGTGTTCTTTGTTTCATCTCTATAATGTTGTAAAAGTAGAAGCTTTAAAAAGGGTTTTGTGGGTTTTACCCCCATCTGACCATCCGACACATAAATAACATATATGCAAGGTATTAATGCCAGCTGATGATCACACATGAGGTGGAAGACAACCTGTAGGCTTACTCTTCCAGCTGTCTTTGGGGTCCAAGATCTGGACTTACCCCTTTGCAAGATATTCTACCCAGTGAAGTCCATAAAAGATGGGCAGTTAGAGGACCAGAGGTGGGGGACTAGTGCACTGTACCTGCCGGTCATGAGCTGGCTCCTGGACGGGCTGCAGAGCGGCTGCACGTAATAATTCTCCAGTTTGACTCCCTGCGCCGCGAGCCGGTCCAGGGTCGGGGTTTTGATCTCGGAGCCGTGGTACCCAACGTCCCGGAAGCCCTGATCATCCACCAGGATAAAAACGATGTGCGGCTGGGAGCTCGCCTTGTCGAACTCGTTGCCCCGGTTGCGCGGCTCGGCGTCCCAGTGTTCCCACGACAACTGAACGCTCCACGTCCGCGAGACGATGAAGCCGAGGAACAAGCCCACCGGGACCCACAAGACCAGCATGTCTCAGCCGGACTCGCACCCCAGGACGCGGTTACTGCAGGCCGGTGGGACGGTGCGGGCGGGCCGTAACGTGTTGCACATGCTCGGGGGGAGCAGCGGCGCTCGGGAATCGGCTTCGCATAGCGGTCCGGTCCTTTTTAATTTTCTTTTCTTTTTTCCCCCCACCTCCAACCACCCGAGTTCCTCTTGACAGTTTGGCGGCTTGCTTGTGGGAACGACAACAGTGTCGGCGAGTCCACGTGGAAACCGAAAACACCTCCCGGGCAGCTCGCCGTGCCCACTTTTTTTACAACTCTGCTCGCGCGCGTGTCTGCACAGCCGCTGAGAAACGCACACCGCACCGCAGCCGGCCTCAACGCATCGCCCCGACGGCGCGGCTGTTGTCAAAAGTTCCGCAGAACCTCCAAAGTACCGAGAAGCGGTGAAGCAGCCGGGGCGGCGAGTGCACGGCGGACGTCCCCCATCCTGTCACACCGAGGCGCACACTGAGGACTGAAGGCAAGCCCCCCTCCCGCCCCCTGGATGTGTTTCGGAGGAGGCAGGTCCATGTGTGCGTCCTCTGCAGCTCCCAGCAGCACGGCACTGTGTGACGATGCGTTCACGAGCAGCTCGAAAACCCCCAACTCTAGGCTTGAGCTGGAGATAACGCGGCCCACAGCTGTCATTTCTTTTACATACATATATACATACTAGTCTACAATTAAAAAAAATATTTTTTTTCTTTCTTTCAGGAGGGCTCAACCCTCGCATTATCCTACGAGGGAACAATCCAAAGCCTATTTAGACCTGTTCATATGTTTTCATGTTCTGAGAAGACGTCTACTGTTTGCCCAAAATGAGCAAATCCAATACTTCTGTGAAATAGCACTTTTAAAACATTGGCTGTGGCCCCGGTGACCTCCAGGCAGACAGCAGACACCCGCCACATCTTGAAAATACCTTTTGGAGATGCGAATCAGCCGCTGGATAACAGTTGATTCAAAAAGAATAATAATTAAAAAAAAAAATTTTTTATTTGCCTAAGGTTCTGATATGTGACCGAATCCAAAAAGCAACTTACAAAGTGCTGAGGTCACAAATGGGGCTACATGGAGAAGTGTATGTATTTATTTTAGCTGGAACTAAGAGTGATAAAAATTACAATTAAAATGCTGTAATCAGCCTGTAAAATATCCGTCCTTTTGTTCATTGAACTCCCGCCAGCTGTCAAAGTCCACAAAAACATACAGAAGACATGAGCTCAAGTGTCCTGGATGGAAGCTAACAGCCCTGGGGGTTTACAAGCTCAAAACATATACATGTCAATCCATATACCGAACTAAAAGTTGTAAGTTCACGATGCTGCGATTTTTTCCAACATGACTCGAAGGCAGCGGCGGATGGAGTGTGGGGCCAGATCCCAAGCCTGCTAATTTCTCTCTGATCGTCTTTATCGCTGGTCGTCAATCTCAAAACACTTGACTGCACTGTGTCAGCACTGAATAGATTAGAGATTTTGCTGGCAGACCTCATGGCCGCTGTCTTTCTGCGGGACTGACTGTTTTCATTGCAGCAATTTCTTTTTTCCTTTTCTGGATTTGCACCCCTGAAACCCGGGCATTTGATTTATGTTGTCAGGCCCCTGGGAGAAAAGGCACATAAATTACAAAAAACAGAGCGGGGGAGAGATATATTTCACATCCTTCACGTCCGTTGAAATAGAAGTACATGGGGAGGGTGGTGACTGGCGCGTGGGGCTGAGGTTCCCATGAGCCGGTACATTCTGCAAACGTAGCTTTGTTAGAACAGTTCTTTTTTTCCTTTTTCAGGAAAGTGGTAGTGACGAGGAAACGCTGCACAAGGAAGCGTCAATATAATGATTTTTAAAGTCAACTTTTCCTTCATTATGTGGAGCCGCGGTATCGAGGTCCCGCCCATACACCCACCCGACCCAATCGCGAGCACACCGCAGTCAATCAGGAAGTTTCTCCTCGTTTTTATTGCATCAAATAACTAATGAAAACCAAACGTCAGTGTGATAACAACTACCTAATTTATTTGACGTGTACTTTGATTCTTTAGTTTGGCCCACGACCCATCCGCTAACATGGAGGGGGCGGAGCTTACAGCCCTGTACTGCAGCCAGCCACCAGGGGGGCGACGGAGATGTTTTGCCTTCGCTTTTGGGGAGCTGTCATGTCATCTGTCTTTATATATATATATATACAGTCTATGGGAGAGCATGACAGGGCAATGTAGGCCTACCTAACGAAAGGAACTGAAGTGACTGAAGTGAAGTCGCTTCCGAAAAAAATGTCCTCTCATTTCAGACACTTCACTTCCTGCCCTTGTGTGTTTCCTGCCGGCCTGGTTAACTGTTCCCGCCCCTGATCAGTTTCACCCGGCCCTCATTAGTCACTCACCTTGGTGTTTTTTAGTCTGCGCGCTCCCCTCTTCTTTTGCCAGCTCGTCTTCGTCCTTGGCGTGAAACGCTCCGGCAATCTTCCTCGTGTCCTGTGTTCATTGGACTCATCTGCCTAGTTTGACTGACATCCTGCGTACCGGCCTTCGCCTGCTTCAAGTAAAGGCTGCATTTTTTTTTTTGCGTCCGAGTCGTGCATTCGAGTCCTCGTCCTTGCACCACCCGGCCGTAACACCCCCCCCCCCCCCCCCCCCCCCCCACCGAAACAGGTGACGAGTTTGCGGGTATGCATGAAGCCTGTGCTTTCAAGGTAAATTTAGCCTAATAACTAGCATGAGCAGGCCTGAGGTGTATAAAACAGGCTTCCCAAATATTAGGCTTAACGTGTTTGTTGATTCACAGATGATGCTCGTCTATAGCTTCACACATTTAGTGAGATCCTGGGCTGCTATATACAGAGACCACCTGTAAGCCCCTGAATTGGGCAGGAGGTGTCTGGGGGAGGGGCTGTACAGTGCTGCCTGTGAAAGACCCTCGCATGCTACGACTCTCAAGGTTCTGGAAATGCATGCACGCACAAACACACACACACACACACACACACACACACACACACAGCAACCATAGTGGCATTCGGACCTGAACACATTACATCTGGTTGAAAAAACAAAGTTGACAGATCGGAGGGTCCAGAGCAAACAGCGAGCAGGAGAGTCTCCAGCATGTCTGCACACGTCACCAGAATCCGCACAGATCTATGAATCACTACGGCGCATGCTGGAATGAAACGTGTTCAGTCCCTTCCAAACTTTTCCCGGGACGGCAGATCGAGTCGCATCCAATTCGCGACTCGAGCCCTCGGCGCTGTCGGGAGAGGTGCACTCCCTTAGTAATGCCGTCACGGCCCGTGACCTCAGGCTCTCTTGACATCCTTCAAGGAGCTGCGTGAGCTCATCGCCAAGTCAGCGCTCATCGCGCCACACCGCCCGCTGTTGCGATGCCAGTGGCACAGGATATGAAGCGCCTGGCCCGGGAATTGTCCTGTGAGCGCGCGCCATCGAGCATAAAAAAAAATAAAAATAAAAATCCCAGAGGCGCTCGGACGCCAACGGATGCCAGGCACCCCCCCCCTCCCCTCTGTTTCCAAGAAATCCTTTGTTTCTTTGGATGGCTTGCATAAAGCAGTGGGGGGTTAGGGGGGGAGAAGTGCCCCGCACAGACTGCTGCCAAACCACCCCTCCACCCACGCTCGAAAACACATTGGCAGAACACTCTTTGAGAGGTAATGCTCTGGCCTCTTGGTGCATACCTGATAGTTATCCTCTGCTGTAAATGCTTTATTGTTGGAAAGTATCTAGCGGGGGGGGGGGTACCCAAACTGCTTATGGATAGCCTAATACAATTCCAGACATAATTGTTGAGATTGATTTTTTTATGCTATGTGACACTGTCTTAGGTTACTGCAGTGGCCGGACAAGCTGGTGACTACAAAGACTTCCGACGTTACGTCTGACATTACCAACTGTATGTTACTCTCTGTACCCCCCCCACCCCACCCCCACCCCCACACTAGTGCTGAGGTGATGGGACCTCCGGTTGCCGTGAGGGGAAGATGGTTTGGATTGTGCTCGATGACTGGCGCTTTTGATTTGCTGGAAAGGTCGAAAAAAAACAATGCCTTGCGTATCAACGTCTGTGGGCCATACCGTACGGTGTGCTTCAAGACATTGTGTTTCCGAGCAACGCCAGTCAATCAAAAGTGACCCCCGCACAGAGACAGAGAAAATGATGCACAATAGCTGCAGCAGCATTATAGTTTATACGTCCCGACCCAATGCATTCCTTATGTTTCGGAGCCACAACTCTCTGCGCCAAGTACGACCAGCAGCGACATTTCCACTCAGTACAGAAAACTTCCTGCCAGTGTAAAAGAAAAGCTGCAGCTCCATTGGCCACATTTGCTGGAGTACGTCAACATTTCCGTGCCGCTCCTGAAGTTTGAACTAATACAGTGGGACGACCCCAGAGTGTAAGAGTAAGAGGAGTCGGCGCCGCGTTGACACGGGGATTACGGATTACCCCACATGATCCGGTGAGGTCACGGGTCCGCGGTCTGTTGTTATTCGCGTCAGACATTCCAGAGAGAGTTGGGCGGTGCGGCAGGTGAAGTCTACTCAGCCGCAGCGCAGTACAGTACAGTACAGTACCCTGTCCTGTCAGCGTTGATACACCCTTGATCAGATAGGGAGGGAATGTTCAGCTGTGTTGAGATTTCATTGTTGAGATACATCAGTCCTGTTTTTTTTGGAGCGTTTGTTACCCAGAGGGGGCTGGCCAGAAAACACCAACCTGCCCTTTGTCAGTCTCCAGGTTCCAGGAATGTGAGAAACCCTGATATATCTGAGAGATCTTAGTCTTTCGCAGAACTGCAAGGATCCTAGATAACCGCTGCAGTGCCCCCCCCAAAAATATCTAAACTCAGCCCAAGTCAAACAAAACGTCTGTGCAGCTGGCCAATGGCAGCGTAAGGAGGGGGGGGGGGGGGGCGACTGTCAGATTGTCAAAGATTTCTTGATTCTGATTCTGCCGTTGGGAAGCAGCAGAGCAAGCTGTAAAGGCAACACGGACATATTGCACTGTATGAAGTTGATATATATATATGTATATATGAATGTGTGAGCAAATGCATCACACAGTAGACATGGAGTCATGTGTCTGTCCACCTGATCCAATAGTCACTCTCTTTTGGCTCTGTTTTTTGGTCTTGGGCAAATCCTGAGAACAATATCCAGGTCTTTAGCAGCGAAATGCTCCACTCTGTTCACCAGCTGGTCACTATGTTTGTCTGCTGTCATTTTTTTACATTGGTAATATAAACATATTGATTAGGGCAGCTTTCAGGTAACCTTATAGAGTGTCGCCGGGAGGACGTGTTTTTGTGGGCGAGCCCGGAAGTTTGCATCGCCCTGGTTCAACTCCACAAGAAGGCAATGAGATTTTTTGGGGGGGGATTCTGGATTATTGCGGAAAATAAGGTCTGTAGCAAGATAATCTTCACTAATGAACACCACTTTTATGATGTTTGAAGCGCAAATGGAATCGCCAGAAGTAAAAAGCTAACGTTAGGCTATAAGGAAACTACAGCACGGTTGCATGACTTTGACGTCACCATCGCTGAGCTTCACTTTTAAGAGACTATAGATAGATGTAGATATATAGACAGATAGATATAGAGTATAAACACAGTGAGGCTGTGAAGGCGGACTCGTGAGCAGATGATCTTCCGCTGTAGCCTCATTTAGCCGCTCGTTAGCAACCGCCTTTTTTAAGACACGTAAAAGCTTCAAAATTCACGTATTTTCAGTTCTGACTGGTTTTATGTCGTAGAACGACAGCGTTGAAATCTCTTAAGCTTGTGTGTTGACCACAGACCTTATTTCAGGCATCTAACCAAAAACCCCACTCAAAGAACCCATCGACTTCCAGACGAGGGAACAGGAAGTGTAAAAATGTGGACTAATTTCCGGGTTTTAGGACTCATTCCTGCAGCAC
This sequence comes from Enoplosus armatus, assembly GCF_043641665.1. Lineage (NCBI taxonomy): Eukaryota > Metazoa > Chordata > Actinopteri > Centrarchiformes > Enoplosidae > Enoplosus > Enoplosus armatus. The sequence goes on from NC_092202.1 coordinate 15,856,974, forward strand.
TCTGTATATTGCAGAGCTGTGTTTAACATCCTGGCATGTTAACTGTATTTTCCGAGCCGGCTCCATAACCTGCTGCAAATCAATTCATTTTGAGCTGCAATAATCACAACCCCCCCCCCCAAACACCTGAAGTACACTGAAACGTGCTACACCACCAGGAGTTAGAGAAATACATGATCCAATGCTGTCTCTGATGTTATTTGGTATCTGGGAGACAGTATGGGTCCATTGTGATCTGCACTTGGAGAAGACCTCCTGCCACACCCGACACCACCGTTTTATCTGAGGAACCAAACTTTATTCAGTTTGACGCAGTTTTGGTTCCCTGCTCCTTCTCTCCAGGACACCGTCTCGTCCAGAAACACACCATCTGGAAACAACTTATCTCCCCACCACCCACCCCCCTCCCCTTATACCAATCTAGTGAGTCAGCTGATCTCCCGACTGAGGGCTATGGGATCTTTTGACCTTTCAGCAGATCCGCTCCATATGAAATGCCTGGTGGGTGTTAAAAAGGTATAATGAGCAGCAGGCGCTCCCAATGAAGAGCGATTAGGGGGGAGAAAAAAACAACAGCAGAGCGCTTCACAACAAAATTAGCAGCCAGCTCCAGCTCCCGGGTTTTATGGGCCCGACGGGGCAGAAACGAGCAGTTTTTCCAACGTTTCATTTTCTCGCAGTCGTTTCAGTGCAACAATGACTTGCACACTTTTAGACAAAGCGAGTGCATTGTTGAGAGAATGACCTCTTCTGCACGTCTCGGATGTTTATATTAACTCGATAAGAGTGACGCCAGCAGGTCCAAGGCCGATGCCTGATGTAACGCAACCTTAAAATGATAACGCGCGTTCACCGACCCCCATCACCGGCCCGCGATCCTAACCGACTGCCCTGACCGCTTTGTCTGCATTGTCAGACACGTCCCAGCACGGAGACTTGACAGGGGCTGAGAGAATAGCCCCCCACCCCCCCCGTCTGTTCCTGCCCGGGCCCGAGTTCAAGCATGCCATGTATCTCCACGTAGAACCGCTGTCTTGTTTTGGCTTCAATCTGTGCTGCCGAGGTGAACAAGAGCAAGCATTCCCACCTGTCACCACAGAGCTGATGCTTAACAAATAGCGGGGGGCTGTGGACGGCTCCAGTATGTGCACTGTGTGGGCTTTCATGGCGCAAACTGGAAGAATGAAGAATGTATTCAAGTATTTAATCTTTTGCTGAAGGGAGACTAGTTAAACATCGAAAGCAGGGATGGGAGATCAACTGTTTTGTGTTTCATTCTTCCCTCGTGAGATTCATGGTTTTATATACATGTATATATATATATATATATATATATATATATATACATGTATATAATTAGGGATGGGGTGGCAAAAGTTCAGACATGACGCCTGAGCATATTTTGCTCATTTGTGGAGTGATAATAAGTGTTCATTTAGTAAAAAAAAAAAGTCCTAAAGTCCTAAAACCCGGAAATGAGTCAGCATTTTTGCACTTCCTGTTCCCCCGTCTGGAAGTCAGTGGGTTTTTGGTTTAGACGCCTGGAATAAGGTCAGTGGTTAACACACAAGCTTACGAGATTTTCACCTTTTGTTATGCGACATAAAATGCGTTGGTAGATACCCCCCCCGGCTCATGAATTTTGAAGCTTTTAAGTGTCTTAAAAAAGGCGGTTGCTAACAAGCGGCTAAATGAGACTACAGAGGTTGTCGCGGACGTTAAACGTCTTCAAGCCGAACACGGAAAGTCATCTGCTCACTAGTCCGCCTTTACAGCCTCGTCATGTTTATACTCTATATCTATCTGTCTATATATCTGTATCTATCTATATTCTATTCTATATATTCTATATATAAAGTGAAGCTTAGCGGTGGTGACGTCGAAGTAACGCGACCGTATTGTAGTTCATAAAAGTGGTGTTCACTAGTGAAGATTATCTTGCTGAACAAAACGTATCATAAACTTCAACCTTATTTTCTACAATAATCCAAAATCCCATTGGCTTTTTGTCGAGGTGAACCAGGACGACGATAACTCCCGGGTTGGCCTACAAAAATACGTCCTCCCTGCGACGCTCTAGTGTTACTTGTACTTTTAGTGATTTGGTGAATATGTGAAAACTGTTGTCATGATCTTTATGGACTTTTGTGCAAAGCGCACCCAATCAATATTGTTAGATTATGCTGAGGAGGAGGAGGAGGATGGTGCTGCAGTTTATTTCTAATGAAGGGGTCCAAAGGTAATTTAAATAACTCTGGAGTGGGAGTGGAGCTTATTTTTTCATACATTCCCTAAGTGAAATCGGTGCCATCAGAAGCACTAAAAGTCTGTGGGCTTGACGTCCTTGCAACAAAAAAAACAAAACCTCAACTTAAAGAGAAATTCCACGGAGATGGACATGACGATAGCTGTGACACCCTGAGGGAGAGCAGATGAGGGGAAGATAAGGACAAAGCATTGAGAAAAAGCTGAAACCCCCCCCCCCCAGACGAACTGGTTGGCAAGTGTTGAAGCGAAGGTATGCGTGCGAGGTGGACGCCCTCGTTTCACCCTCGACTCCCGCCGGTGTGGGAGAGCGGTGCAACACAGGCTGACGAGCCCAAAGGCGAAGGCAGACGACAGATTGTGAGGTAGATAAGGGTTTTGTTTTTTTTTAAAAGGCATACTTTTTTTTTTTGGAACAATATTTTTCATTGAATTTTGAATACATACCACACATACACATAACAGTAATCAATTAAATGAAACAGTAGTCGTGGTATTCACAATCATCAAATGAAAATGAACGCAACATTTCACATACTTCACATATCTGACAAAAGAAATATATTAAAAAAAAGAAGTAAAATAAAAATAAATAAATAAATAAAATAACACACGAGATGAGAATAAAAAAAACAAAAAAAAACTAGACAACAACGTAATAGCACTTAGCAACATACAGCAATTTCAGTATGACTTTGAAACACCCTGACGCCCAGGAAACTCCAACAAGAGTTTCCGCACATTTTCAGTCAGTCTCTCCAAGACAATACACGACGCCATCTCCTTCACCCAAGATCAAGCTAAAAAAGGGCATGCTTGGGGTTCATCCAAACATGGGACGTTACGAGATCGCAAAGGTCGACATCTGTGCCTGTGAGCGGACAGGTTGGGGCTGGCTCACTTCACCCATATTGCATGGAAACACGCTTTCCTCTCACTGCATCTGTCTGGCCGTGCAATGGAGACGGACGGGATTTCACTTCAGATTTTCCGTTGACCTAAGACCATCATCACGCGGCCAAACAGCACATACAGTACAATAATGACGTACTTTGTCCCATTGTCGACTGGGCTCGCTTTCTGACATTCAAACTAAATGTGCAACGACACCACAGTCATCCAGTATCTGCAGATACGCCACAAACAATACAAGTTAAGCAACTAGCCAGACTGAGTTCAGTTTATTGACTCCCCCCCGAAGCCAATGATTGTCCTTGTAACTGCAACAACAGTGGGTATTCTTCCCATAAAGTTGCCATAGCTCACGTGTTAGCAGTCAGTTGCCCATTTACACATCCAGCAGACAGAGAGCAACATTAGCATCCATGTGGTGTCGTGTTTTATGTCCATCGGTACACGGCGGTAATAATAAGAATAATAATAACAACTTCATTCATATACAAAGTTACAGAGTGCTTCACAATAAAAAAAACCCCAATAAAAGTAAATAAGATACGAAACTTGAGACATAAAACAAGAGCAAATAATTTAAGTAGTCACAAGAAATACAATCGGTTAGGAAAAAGCCATAAGAACAAATAGTTTTAAGAAGAGATTTAAAATTATTTTTTGATGCAACTCACGTTGAATCAACCTTCCAGTGCAAATGTGAATGAGAGAAGGATGTGTGCAAGGAAGATAGAGAGCGGAGCGTTGTGAGTGAGTCAACAAGGGGTCTGATTCAGGAACCAACCCGAATCTAACCTTTGACCCCCCCCCCCCCCAATATGTCTGGCCAGACGTTTCGCAGAGAATAGTCCTCTTGTGTCAAACAAAAACACAGGTGAGCCAACACATTTGTACCAAACGCCGTCTCACGGCTACATTATGTCATAACCAAGCAGCTGCAACTCAACACCAGAGTGAACCACTGACCTAGCAGCACAGAGCTAATCACTTTAAACCAAGATGACTGGATAATGAATAAGTTAGTGCCTCGGTCAGGTAAATCACTTCCACTGAGGCAATGTAATATCTATTAGTGTTAGCTTCTGTTGTTATTCCTCTGGTGTATGTTGGCCACGTGCACAGCTGGTCCCCAGTGCAGCACCAGCTAGCGTAGCCGCTGCTTAATGTGTTATCCAGTTGGCTCGGATGACTGTATCAACAAGACCTGTTTTGTTTTTTCTAGGCACACCCCCACCCCCACCCCCCCACCACCAAACCGGTCCCTCCAGCACACGGGAAAGCCATCTGAGAGAGTCCCCTGGCCCCGAGCTAAAGTGTACCTCTGTGGACAGTAAATGTCCTTACGGCACTATAACATTTTAACATCCACCAGCCTGAATCATTCGTCAGGTGAAATGTTCACTCTCGAGACTCGAGTGATGATTCTGGCATCAGGTCAGTGTTTTCCTTTGGTTTAAAGCCAGATTCCGGTGGCCTCTAAAGCAGATCTGACAACTCTGTCTTTCTTTTGATCCCTGATCTCCCTTGCTGGCTTTAAAGAACAAATATACACACAACAAAGCGACCAGCTAAAGGACCAAACAGAAGCAGGATGCTTGGTTCATGCTGGGGCTGGGACACCTGCTGCTGCTCCAGGTGGGCCTTGAGGTCCCAATTTGACTCCTGTGTTGTGGACAAGTTGGGCATGAACATGCTAAAAGAGCGGTGTTCACTGAACCCATATTTTTGGTGAACGGTGAACCAAACGTATCCGGTTGCAACTAATGAACATGAGCGTCGTCAACACTCACGTGTTTACACAAATTGTGGCCGCCGGGTCTGAAGAGAATGCGAACGTCAGCCACATCGGCAGCGGATTTGAAATTTAATCTGTGCAAACTGAAGTTGAGCTAGCTAGATAACATTGAATGACTTATTTGTTTTATTTTATGTCCTATGCTAATGTTGTAAAAATATGGCCAACAGACTGGGAACACAAAGAGGGACACTACTTGAGTAGAAGCTAATGAAACTGAAGAAAGATGTAACACAAGCTCAATGAAATGCGGTTAGGGAGGGCATAGAGCTTTTTGGAAGTGATGGATAATTGGGAAGAAGTGTGGTGGTGGTGGTGGGGGGTGGGGGGGGGCAACACAGGAAGGATGACTCAACAGGGACGATCACCCTTTAACCGCTCCCACTGAGGAACAATCGTCTGCTGTTGTTGTTGCTAACCCCTCTCACACGCACACACACACACACACAGTCGTGTTTCCATCACTTCAGAGGACATTACATTGACTTGCATTAATTTCCTGGAGACTTACCCTAACCTTAACCTACTCTTAACCCTGACCTTAAATCAAGTCTTCACCCTAATACTGTATGTTTTGCGTTGTGGGGACTTCCGTTTTGTCCCCATGAGGAAGGTGAGTCCCCACAATGTACAAATACATTACTTTTTGTAATCCCATGTGGGATGGGCCAGATGTTTGGCATGACACAGAAATAAAAACTAAACTAAAACTAACGCTAAACTGCAAAGACAAAGACACACACACATCCTCCAGTGTCCTCGCTAACATATTGATCGTATTTGCCGGGCGTGGCAGCAGCAGGAGGTAGGGGGTTCAGTCTCTGCCAAGCTGGTGATTCAAGGCCAGCACACACAGAGGGCTTGGCGCTTCCTACCAGCCAGCAAGCCCATCGCTCCACATCCACATCCACGACTAATCTCATCTCCTCTAGAAGTATGTTTCATCATATTTTAGATAGAATCCTGTCTGTTTTCCAATCTACTGGAGCGTTGCTGTTCTTGCAAACACAAGACGTCAACGCTGGCTCTTTCACATCAAAAGCCTTCCAGCGGTTTAGTGGGCATAATATCTTCCCGCAACTGGAAGGCTTTTACTGTGAAACATATGCAGGAATCAGTGGGAATGAATGAAACACCCAGTGAGAACAGTATAAATGAGAATTGCATTCATTTAAGCGCCCACCTCACATTTATCTCTCACGCTGGATGTGAGAAAGTAAGTCCGAAGCTAACGGCGTAATCAGATCAACGCCAAAAACAAAAAACCCCGCCATAAACCAACATGGCTGCACTCTGCACTAGAGCTTGTTGCTGCTGAGGAAGAATGTATCTGTTTTTTATCTATCAAATGTGGCTGCGGTCTCTCTCTCCGTGAGTTCAGTATCACGTGGCTGTCCCCGTGGTCTCTCATGGAAGGGGTTGTAGAGGTGCTTGAAATGACGGCCAGTCGAGTTTCACAGTCGTCCATGTTGAAATGTTGCGTTGCGCGTGTCGCCAAGTTACAAAAAATACGACCACGCGCAGCTCGCGGCGTGGAGCGATGACGTCATTTTGGGCACTGGAAAACGCTATGTGACCATAAATCCAGCTTTAGGGTTCAGTGTCTTGCCCAAGAACAGGTGAGTGCTAATCACTGCACCACCAAGCCGCCAAATGACACTTGGCACAAACTATTACTTTTAAAGCACACTGAGGCCTTTAGTCACTCAAGTCGCAAGTTTTCTGTTGGGCAGGCAAGTTGTCAAATGCATTGTTTTGAACAAACTAACCTTGTTAATCACATAATTCATTGTCGCGGTGATTTGTATCAGTACAGCACAAGATATCATTGGCTTCTGAAGGGGACAAGGAGCCTGAAGAACCCTCTGGCTCTGCCTGACTGAAGCTTTACTCAACCAGCCAGATTATTTCTGCCTCAGACTCAGAGAAATGTCTGTTCAACCAAAAACTCAGATCTGCTGTGTGTGTGTGTGTGGGGGGGCCTCGTCCCGTATCTTGCAAAAATAGAGGCCTGCTGGTGTTGGGTAAACGCTGTTACCACGTTGTAAATTTTTATCATTCCTGTGGCCCAGCGTGAAGTCGCTAAGCTGTGCAGCTCTACTGTGACGCACGGCTGCAAACAGCCCTTTGACGCTGTCATCAGATGTCACTCTTGTTGACGGCGTTGAGATGTGGGAGGAACTTTTTTACCCCCCCCCCTTTTTTTTACAGCTCCGTTTCCTTTGAAATGTCACTCCACGCTTACAATTTCTTGATTTCTTGCTCATCTTTTTCTTGTGGTTTCACAATTTCACATCTACATCTCTCTGTTTTCTGTTTCCTGGCTAAACAACACAGGTAGCTACACATGGTTTGTGTTGCAGTTTCCGCCATTCACCGTTGACCTCCACACTTCCTCTCAGTGACCCGCAGTGCCGTCGGTGGGTTAAAGGTCAAGCCCCAGCACAGATGTTGATCAGTTACCCTTGTGCACGCATGTCAGGGACCCTGAACATAACCCTTCTCTGGGTCTCGCAGCAGGGGGACGAGGTCCTGCTCCAGATGGAAAGCTAGGGTGGAAGAAGACAGAAAGTCCATGCCACAGTTCACATCAAGACCTCATGGCATTCTTTGGGACTGCGTGAGAATCTCCTGCCGTACAGCTGTGTTCCAGTGGCTGAGCTGCCTTTCCGTCTCAAATCCTTTCAGCCAAAATCTTGAATCAACTGCTTTTGCTTGCTCAATCTAGCTGTGCCTAAACTATTTACCAGCGAAAATATATTTCGTCAACCACAGTCGGGACCACAAATTGCAGCGTAAACATTGCCTGGGTGCATACAATGCCCACCGTGGGGCGAGCGAGAACCAGCAGGCGTGAAGTTAAGAACATCAAGAGGCCGCCTGCATTATGACCTGCCGTTTTCATCAGTTATGCTGAGTATTTGACCAGTATTTCAAACTATTTGAATGACCGCAAGTGCAATTTTGAATCTGAAAAACACCAGTTTCATGTTTTTAAGGAGTTCAAATTGTGAAACGGAGTAAAAGATGAAGAACTGAAGTTTTATGGCGCATTATAGACGTAATTACTGTCCAGATTCACTTGATTGGTTCAAAACTGACCGCAGGAGTGGTTTCGCACAGACCATGTTAATTAGACGCAAACAGTCAGGGGATTACCCCCACCCCCCGACTTGACACTGCAGCTGTTTACATCTCCCTATGGAGTTTTGCCCGTGTGTGTAAAACAGCTCACACTCAGTTGTTTTCACCCGTTTTCCACCTGGACCCTCCCCCATGTTGCTCCCGTGCTGGAAGCACTGCACCAAATAAAGCCAAGTGAGGTGCAGTGACTATGGCGCTTAGCGAGCCGCGAGCAAATTAGCATGGCTCTCAGGACTGCACCCATGAGACTGAATGAACAGGATTCTCTTTCTCTCTTAGACTCTTGGGTGGTTATTTTCTTTGCGAGGCCTGTTACTATCATTTACAGTATCTGAAATACCTCAAATACCCTTTTGTGCTACTATGTTGCAATTTTTGCGACCGCGCAACTCAGCAATTGCGACAATAAAATGACACTGTACTGCTCTGAAAACAGATCAGAAAGGTTCCAAAAACTGCCTCATTCAGGGCTTGTTGGGACTGGGATGGAACCTGGTGGATCTCAACATCGGACTGTGGTGTCCAGAGCCGTGGGTTGCCCCCCCACCCCCCGGGGAAGCATCCATTTTCACCTCCTCCCGCTACTGCCCGAGCTGCACAGAGACTCTGTTGTGTCGCCACCAAAAACAAGGCCTGCAGCTCCAGCTCCAGCTCCGGCTTCTGATACAGAACCAGCTCCACCTCCAAGCTGATCTGGGTAAAGACGGAGCAGTGAAGATCAGTCCGCACGGCGACACACATGCAACTACATTAAAGCAGATATTAACAAGTATGACAATAAACATTCAAATATTCCTATCCATTAGCCGAGGCCAACTGATGATGGGAGGGGGGGGATTTGTAATGACGCTGATAAAACATAATGCACAGAACAAGCCAAAGTGGACGCACATTTTGAAAAGATGTTTACGGTATTTATAAATGTGGGTGGAAATCACATTCCATTCATACATTTCACCGTTTCGCCCCTGATACTGAGGCTGACATGCATCCCATATCGCACTGTAACGGCCCACATTTCCTTGCAGGGGAAACTATTCAGGATGTATACAGTAACACTGATACAGTATACTACAGTGAAGAAGATACAGAGTGATTTTAAAGTGCTTGTCCATCCTTTTTTGGAGTACTTTGTATGTCTATACAGACTAGATGATAGTGAAAAGAAGTGGGTCAGTAAAGCCCTGCTGGTGCAGTCGCGTGGCTGACTGACGGCCTTGGTGTGGGGGGCTGGTGGTGGTGGTGAGGGGGGGGGGGGGGCGTACGTTTTAATAACGTCCCAACCAACCTTACACAAAGGAAGCCCACAGGCCCCGCTGAGCTATTTTTAGCCACCCCAGTGCATGCTGGTCCAGTTGGAGGTGTGTGAGGTGGGCCTGGGGCTGCAGTCAGTGTGTGTGTGTGTTTGTGTGAGGCTGCGCTGACACAAATAAATGAGCAGTGTGTCCGCGCGGCACACTGACTTTCTTTCACCATACATGATCTGTGTTGAAAAGAACTTTTTCACTGCTCACTGGATACACAACACCGCAATGATAACATGGCTCTGTGTGTGTGTGTGTGTGTGTGTGCCTCAGGTTATGATGGATCTGTGGATATGTGGTCGAGCCATTGGTCAGACATTAGTCTGACATATCACCGAAAACACACAGAGTGCTGGAGGTAAACAAACACACACACACACCTTCATCTAGGTGAACCTTCTCCTGTACCACTTTTAGACCAACGGTCAGAACGTTTCATACTAATAATAAAACCTATAAACGTTATTAGCCAAGAATAAACTTCGGAGGAAGAATCCAACCATAGATCTCTGTACATAAGTAAGTCAAGTGTATTTAACGTAGCACCTTTCACAGAGCAAGGTCACAAAGTGCTCCACGATAATAATCAAATTGTATAATTAAAAAAAAGAAATAAAAAAGAAATACGACCCTAAAAGCAGTACAAAATATTAGACAGTAAAACAAAGCCAACAATAGATCTTAAAAAGACACTAGACGCCATGAGGCGAGATGAAGGCCAGTTTGACTAAATGAGTCTTCTCCTGCTGGTCATGGAGGGGTACTGCAGTTTGGGACGCATGCACCCAAAGCCTGGTGGTGAACTTTGCGTCAGCTTCATGAACAGTGTGATAGGAATGATCAATTTAAAAGGTGTGACGAATTACTCGCCAGACGCAAGGTGTGTACATAAATACTACTACAGTAGTACTGTGTCGAATTAGAAAAGAAGTAACCGTGCGCTACTGGAAGGCACTGATGATCCATGGCTTGTAAGTCGCTATTGTCTCCCAAGAAACGCTCTGTCAGATGTGTGATTTAGCCTCCCCCATCTGGACAGGAAGACGCACTGTAATCATGCAATACCCATATCTGTCCAAGTTGTGTCCACTTCGGGTTATAAAGTGGGAATCGCTGAATGTAAGGCAGGCGCCGTCAATTTTAAGGTAAATGAAGATTTATACATCAGAAGTGTGGAAGTTGCAAATGCTTCTTAGAACCTGCGTAAGCAAGGTTTTTTTTATGCTCAATATCTTTTATGACTCGTAACGTAAGCACACCTTAAGATTAAGTTCAAGTATAAAGCTAAGGTCTGATCAACATTGTTGTCCTGAGACAGTTTCACCTCCCCAAAATCAACTGGGCCGCACCTTGTCCTTACATTCTTACGCCGCGGAAACTTATTTATGTTTTGGTACTACTTCGCTAGCACAATGTCCCAGCGATCCACAAACAAACCGGATCCCTGCGCAGTTTGGGGATTTCTTTCATTTTCCACTTTTGGCCAAGTGTTTGAAATCGTTCATCGTTCAAAATCAGGTTTATTTGACGAGCTGTCGGAGGCTCGTGCAACTCGCCCCGATATATACGTTGTTTTGGCTGAGTCCCGGTTCCCCCGAATCTCTACGGCGAAGGTGGTGAGTGCAAAGTTGACATGACCCATAGAGCCACAATGGCCACATTTATGGGAAATATGCCCGAATTTTCCTTTCAAGTACATGTTGAAACACACCCTTCCCTCTAGAAGACATGCAAGTTAGTTGAACGGGAAACTGTAATTCTCATAACTAATGAATGCGTGTTGACACCGTGGTAGTCTGGTAAGGTGTAGCCTGCCTCTGCCCGGAACATTCTAGAGTAGGCTTCAGCCACCCAGCAACCCCGAGCAGGATAAGCAGCTACAGAGAATGGATGGAAGGAATTGTTTATCAGTCCCTCTTTAGTTGTATGTGCTAGAAATACAGAAATATTCCTCAGATGGGATGGAATTTTTGAATCGTTTATATCATAGTATCATATCATCAAGTACTTACGTTTTGGTCAAAGATCAGGCAACAGTTCGAAAACCAGGCAGGCCGATAAAACAGGAAAAGTTATCCAAAGGGGTCAGGCTGGAAAGCTGAGGCAAAAGCACAAAAGACAATCTGAAAGATTTTAGCAGCAGTGTCACACGAAGACATAACCTTTGGTATCTGGCCACAGAATATGCGGTAAAATTCTATAAAACATATGTCGTATTGCAACAGAAAACGTGGTAAAGTACACACAGGCAGCAAATGAACCACCAAGTCGAAACCAATGACGCACAGGCTGGCAGCAATGGTCTCGGTTGTTGTTAGTAATTATACTCATGTCTCACTGTAAATGTGGTGGTTTGTCGATGCTAAAACGCTACTTTATTAATACCAAGACAACCTCCCAGATGGCCTTAATGGTCTACAAGAGTATGCGGTTCAAGTATTCTTTGGGCAGCTGATGACAAAAATGTGTGTAGTTGCGGAACCAGATGTTGTGCATTATGTCCATGTGATGTAGTGGTGAAAACCCGAAGACAGACCCAAATATGGCCTTCTTTAGGGAAGGCATGGTGGCGCAGTGGTTAGCGCTGTCGCATGGGGGGTTCGATCCCCGGCTGCCCCCGTCATGTCGAAGTGTCCTTGAGCAAGACACCGAACCCTGACTTGCTCCCGACGGAGACCAGCACCTTGCAGGGCAGCTCGGTCGCCATCGGTGTGTGAATGAGACTTACCCGTGACACTCTTTGGGAACCGTGAAGGTTGAAAAGCGCTTATATAAGTGAGACCATTTACCGTTTAGTCATAACCACACTGTGATGTACCTCACATAATGAGTCAAACGACAGCCGTATAGTTTTACTTATATCAAGTTTAGTTTCATACTTTGTAAAATGGAATTAGGAAATTATAACAAGTTTTGGACAACAGCATCAGCCAAATGGCACAAGTTATTCTATTGAAGTATTTTTTATTCAAAGCATGATTTGATTGGTGGCTGTGCGTGGCCACATTTGGCTGTCTGAAGCTCGGCCACATAAACATCCCTCCGTGTTGCGCCAAAGGCTGCTATTAAATAATGGCCAGCACAATGGGAGAGCCAGTAATCCGCATGCAGGCAGTGTCCCTAAACAGAGCCAGATGAATGTGTTTTTAAGTTTGTGTGCCCTCGCGATTGCGTCAGCGCTGCAGGGACGGAGGACGGGCAGATGTGCCAGAAGAGCTGAGAAAGTCCCGAGCCCCTCCTCTCCCTCTCTCGCGTTCCTCCCCCCTTTCCGTCCGTTCCATCAATCCTCCTCCTCCGTCCGTCCCTCCGTACCCTCAGAGCTCCGCAGATGTGTTTGCCATGAAGCATTTGTCGGGGTCGTCAACAAAACCCGGGGGCTGCGCGTATAAATCAGTTTTGTTAGCCCCAGGAAGCACATGCAGACACGAAGGTAGGACCACGCATGGGGAAATATGACTACAAGGGTTGGTGGAAAAGTCTTTCGAGGGCCATGGTGTGCAAATAAATAGAGACAAGGAGAGAAGAAGAGAAACCTATTCCTACACAAGGAGGACATTTATCAAATCAGTTTGTCCTGCAAATTAAGACAAACTGGGAAAAGGGTACAATAAAGAAGAGATGAGCAAGAAGGGAAAGATTAAGTGAAATATCACTCTCTCACAGCAGTCGTCCAACAGACCCCTGATAACAGACCTTGGAAACTCTTAGCAGGTATAAAATCATTTCACTGCTGCTGGCTGAAAGACAAATAGCAGCTGTCAAAGGTAAAAATGTGTGTTCAGGAGACTGCTGTATTGCCTGTTAACGCTGGAATACACACAACGACTGATACACTAACATTGATGCACTTGCCAGAACCCTTTTTTTGGCCACAGGCATTGTCCGAGAATGTTCCGAAATGGACAAGCTACTCCGCACAGTCACCTCTGTCCCTTTCCATGCGTACAACCGAGCGCAGCACCATGAGTGCCTTCCAGGAGACGCTGTCCAAACATGTGCACCGTAGCGGGGAGGCGGATCGGTGCAGCCAGGGGGAGGCTATAGTAAGGTTTCCATCCACATGTAGCACACATTTTAGCAACAGTCCCTGAAAATCGCTTGTACGTGTGGTCATATGACCCGTCGTACAAACTAGTTCATTTCAAGGAAATGCAACCAGCTCAAACGCTAAATGGTAAAGTAAATTCAAAGACAAGACATCAAAAACTACTCTCCCATTTGGATCTTCAGTACCTGGAAGAACTTTAGGCTGCATTCGGTCCAAATCCGCAAGCAGTTGCGGCAATTAACGCAGGGTTGTGTGGCGGTGCGGGAGTGACACTACGTGGCCCCCAATCCAGAAGGTGGTGGTAATGCACTTAAAAGCAGTTTTTCAACTGCCTCTCAACAACAAAAAAGAAGAAGAAGAAGAAGAACTTTAACCCCTGACCTGGGCTGCTAGCATGCCGGCTCGTACGAGTGGTCGTCTGTCCGCATCAACAGAATAAAAACACACATTTACTTTTGATAAATAACCAGGATACGAGGCCTATCGTGACCAAAGTGAAACATAACGTTACACTCCTACTTGCTAGCCATGCTGCTAGCATGCCGGTAAAAGGTAAAGAAGGCTCTTCTTCTCATGGGCATCTTCCGGTCTGATCACCGTGACGTCGCGTTTCTCCAAAAGTTGAGACGTCCCAACTTTTTCGCTGCAAATAAATCTAGCTATATTAGATAGAAAATTAATGAATACAGGCCTTTTAATAACGACATTGGTTATTAAAAAGTTAAAAGTATAATTTTTGGACAATGCTAACAGCCACTCAACAAAGGTTAGAATGATTTGTTAGCGTGGTGCCACTTATCTATTGGGTAGTAGAGGTCTTCATGGGTCCACTTGATGAAAAATTACATTTATTGCATGTTCAACCACAGCTGCTCTTGAATTTTAAATAATGTAAAGTTAAAAAAGCATTTGCATGAATGTAGTCTGGGTTTTTGCAGAATTGTACGATATCCACATTTTGGTCTGGTGATAAGGTTGTGCTGCCGGTGTTGGTGGTCTCTCTCTCTTTGTCTGGGTCTGTTTGGGTGGACCACATTTTGGATGTGGGTCTAATTATCCTCGGGTCCTTGGGTCCCTTTGTGACCAGTTCTCCTTTTCTGAAAATGAATTTACGCTTGGAAGGTTGGAGTACGTTTTCCCACTGGTGGGTTTCGGATCGGGTCCAAAAAGTTTTGGACCCATGGAAACTGGGTTCTCATGGATAATTCTGGGGTCTCCATACTCACTTGGGCAGCACATCTTGTTTCATTTCAGCCCCCTTTGTTACCTCAGCATGTGGCTTTCCTAATGCAAAAACTATGGGGGGAAATCCAAGACTTCTAGATCCAGTATTTAGTAGACTGCCATGGTCTGCCATAGCTGTTGCAGCAGAAGTGGCACGGTCTGTGGCAGTTGAATGTTGGTTTCACCCCCAGGCAAACGGGGGTTACCTTCAACTGAAGCGTCACACGCCTTCAGTTTCCTGATGTCGCGTTTTATATGATTCCTTGATACTTTGATTTACCTTTAACTGAGACTTTGGGGCTGCTTATATTAAAAAAAAAAAAAAAGCATAGTGCAGCTTTATGACTTCATCGCTGCCCCTGCAGAAAGCAGCGAAACCACCCCCCCCTCCCCTCCTGGTATGTGTGTGTGCGCTGTTTGTCAACGCCACAGCTTGCAGACACGTCCTCGGAGAGATCGGTTCATGCGCATGAGAGGAGTTGTTGCCATGTGGATGTAGCGCAGGTGGCTTGACAATGACGGAGTAACTGTATATGCTCTCATCCCACCCACCATCACTTAAAGACCTTGTTTACTCTGGGGGGCTATCTGTCCGTGGTTGGGCCGGCGTGTTTATATAGACTCTAATGGGGTTGCAGGCCGTCATATAAACTAACTAGTAAAAGGAGGCAACTCTTTATGAGACAAACGCAAGCGGGGACTTTACAAGGAGAGTCTTTTTATAGGTTCAAACTGATGAACTTAAGGTGCTTACAATACATATACACATGCTGAAAGGCAGAGAGGTTTTAACTGAAAGAACTGCAGATGGACAGACACACAACATCCTGAATACAGTTTGTGAATATGTATGTGTGTGTGTGTGTGTGTGTGTATACAATATGCACACATTTGGTTTGTGTATCTGCAAGAATGCAGGAATGTGTGTGCTTGCGTGTGAATGAGATGGGTCATTTGCGGAGCTCCAGCTGTTGCACTCGGAGCTCCAGGGAACACGAGGCACGGGTCCAGCGGCGGCTGAGCGCTGCACGCCCCATCGCCGCAGCCAGTCAGCTCCAAGTAGGACAAAACGCAGCACCTACAGTACAGGAATGCGCCACAAACACCTCATTACACTGTTTAGGGACAGCGCCTAAACATATTGTGTACTGTGTATATGTAATCACACACTTCCCAGGCCGTGGGTGAGGACTGAAGGAGTGTTTTGCACGTTATAGTGCGAGAGTCGAGCCAAATATGCACATGAAGCAAACGTCAGTCTGTGAAAACTGCTGGACCCGCTGACATGTCTGCACACATTTAGGGTATTGGAGTACTGACAGAAGTCACAGTTTCCATTTGATTTACTCACTAAAGTCTCTTTAAAGAGTGTCCTCTTAGTGTCCTGCTGCCAAACTCTGAATTGAGCTGACATTATTGTGCCCCCCCCCACAACTTCTGAAACCAAACCTATGCCCTTGCCAATAGTATATAAACTTTACTATATGCATTGGCAATATGCACATTTAGTGAATGAAATGCACGAGTAATGAAATGTAAAAAATTCAATATGGAGGCCAAATAGCGTTGCAGGGATGACGTGTTTTTGTAGGCAAACCCGGAAGTTAGCATTGCCCCTGGTTCACCTCGACAAAGAGCCAATGGGATTTTTTCCATGGGAATTGGATTATTGCAGAAAATAAGATCTGTGGCAAAACAAAAGTTTATGATACTTACACGTTTTTGTTCAGGTAGATAATCTTCACTGATGAACACCACTTTTATGATGTTTGAAGCGTAACCGGAATCACCAGAAGTAACATGCTAACATTAGGCTATGAAGGAACTACAGCACGGTAGCAACTAACTAACTTTTAAGAGAATGTAGATAGATGGACAGATAGATACAGAGTATAAACACAACGAGGCTGTAAAGGCGGACTAGTGAGTAGTTTAATGTCCGCGACAACCTCTGTGGTCTCATTTAGCCGCTTGTTAGCATCCACCTTTTTAAGACACGTAAAACCTCCAGAATTCACAAGTGGGGCTGTTTACTGACGTATTTTATGTCGTAGAAAAAAAAAATTGAAACGTCCTCAGCCGATGTTAGCCACAGACCTTATTGCAGACATCCGACCAAAACCCCATTCAAAGAAAACCCACTGAATTTTGAGATGAGGGAACCGGAAGTGTATAAACGCGGACTGATTTCCCGTGTTTTGGAGCTCATTCCTGCGACACTCTTTATCTCTTTATGCGATTCCGATTCCGTTCGACAGGTTGGAGGACCCCCTCAAGCTGTTAGGTTTGTATTTGTATTCAAGAGTGGAAATTCGTTAGCCTAGCCTGTTAACATGATTCTGATTTCGCCGTCCTGTGCACTGAATGTCGAATTCGTCCCACATCGACACTCACAGCAGTGTCCTGTCGCCCTATGGCCTGAGCACTCCGTACGTCACATCCGACATTCAACTCACGAACTAACAGAACTAACTAACGTGCAGAGTCATGGGGTAAATTAGGGACTTCTCAAATCACAGATGGAGTAAGCTGGTTAACAGCCTGTGTGGCCATTGGAAGTGAAGTGAAAATGTACGTCCCCTGGAGAGCACTATCTACCTAATAAAATAAAAGTTACTTCTTTTTGGTAATTACTAACTAATACCTTTTAATAGATGACTGGTTGATCAGGCTTTCTAAAGTTTAATATCTCTTGGTCCGTCTCCTAAATTCTTCCCTCGCCAAACCATTTACAGAGTACAGAGAGAGAGAGAGAGAGAGAGAGAGGGAACAGGCAAGAAGAAGGATATATCACTTTCATGATGGCAGAGACAGATAGAGAGGCTTTTCTGTGAGAGGGCCGGACGCCAGCACCCACAGTCTCCGTTATGAAACATGACTGTGGTTGCTGAGGTCTTTCAACATGAAACCATAGAGCTAGAGTTAGACCAGCAGAGACTCGTTAAGGCGACACCAGTTTTGGGGGTTCACACCGGGATCGTAGTCCGTGTCACAACAATTTTGGCTCCGGAGGCCCGACGTTGAAAAGTGACCACAAACCGACCAACCACTGCTGAGAGATTACAGTTTGCATGGCTTTCTGTACATTCATTAGATCACTGTTCGCATGTCTGTACGTGCATGGGCTGCATGTGTGGCCAAGGGTTACAGTCCAAGAATGTATAATTCAAAGCAAACAAAAATGTAAATAGTCATAAAGACATCAACAGTGAAATGATATAACACAAGCTAATTAGCTAGGTTAGCACTTATGTTACATCTTTTAGCTCTTTTAATAGAGGTCCTGGGCTATTTTGGCCGTTTTTGAATACTTGATTCTGCCTTTATACACCACCAAATGTGTACCATGCCAATGTTTGGTATCTTTTTCTTCAGCACAACATCGCCTATATGACCTGACAATATTTTTTTTCACTTTGGCATACTCTATATCAAGCATATTGGACCCGAAAACACACAAAACACATAAATTGGATTTGAAAAATGTTAAATAAAAAAAAAAAAGGTTAAATTGACAATCAGTTGCCAGCACTTTCGCCAGAAGTTGACCGCGATGCTCAGTGTGACAGTGTTTTTTTGATGCTGTGACGCCTTGAACCCTTGATCACGCCCGGGCGTGATTGGCGTCTATTCTAGGGTTAAGAACCAAAATTTCCACCCACTGTGGCAGATTTATGTCACTTGTTAAAAGATTGTCATGCAGGAATCACAGCCAAAACTAAGCAAGTGAGTGTTTTTTTTTTGTCCCCTTATCCTTTAAATCATGTCAAATGGATTTGTGTTTATGGAACCGGACAGGGTTGCCCAGCACCTCCACTCCTGTTATGGAAGGGTTTAAGTTTCTTTCTTGTTGTCACAGACATGGAAGCTGTTCGATTGTATTGGACAGCCAATGCAGAACAAAAGTCAGCTCTGGGCCTTCTTGTCAGTATTCACGGGGTTTTTTTTGGAGAGGCCAGTGATGAATGGCAACATGCCTGCAGTATGGGGAAAAAAAAAAAAAAAGACCTGTCAATGAGCAGAGGCAGGCTATGAAATATGTTCTGTATGATGACTTCACTGCTGTGGGGTTTGTACAGTCATCACTTCCCTCAGCTGGCAGGAAACAGAGGGGTTTCCACTCAGAGGAGAGCAGATTTGAGCTTCAAAATATCTTCAGGTGCAACAGCTAAATGCTAGAGAGAAGTTCAAGTTATAACTCAGTAGCCAGTGTATGTGGGAGATGTTATCATTTATGGTAAGAGATTAGAATTATGTCTGAAATAGGCTTATGTAGATGTATTAATATGTTTATTTCTTATTGTAATAATTGCATTGTAGTCTATGCACGTACAGTTGTAATTACGTAATTACATATTCTTTAGCTCACTATGTTTCAAAATAAAACCAGCAGCGTTAGCAGATGGACTTGACCGGACTTTGAATGTATCCACAGTAATAAACTCGTCGGTTTGGCTAATTAGCTTAGCCAAATTGCCGCTATGTCTCGCTAATTAGCCACCTAGCAGTTAGTTATCCAGTGTGCTGGCTAGATGGCCGCCGGCTGGGTAACATTAGTGGCGGAGTAGCTGGCTAGCCGGTCTGGGTGATATGGTTAACCATCAGGCGAATGAGTGGGGACTGACAAAACAACGGCAAAACGCACATATATCTGTTTATTCGTGTGGACGTGTGTGGAGTGCACAAGCTACTGCTTGTGGCCAAAGGATGGCTCATGATGAAGCAGAACATCCACGGCCAGCGTAACGGACCTCTCCAACTCCGACACAAATGACATAAATAAAAGACAAACAGGAGTATTAGCATAGCGTACTGTAACTTTAAGCTAGCAGCATTTAGCTAGCTGTCAAAAAACAACTTTATAAGGGCCAATACGCTGAGACTTTTACGCCGACAGGTGAAGACCAACGTTGTGATAATGGGTGGAAGAAAAATATATTCCATAAACTGTCAGAAAAGAGGAGAGGTGAAGAGGAAAAGGACTTTATAGCCTTTATGTCTCACATCATTTTGGAGGGTTTTCCCTGTCAGGCAGTGTATTTTTGACAGATTTTGAGTTTTACCCACGCCCAATTAAAAAAGCCATTTTTGTTTTACTAATAATTCAATTTTTCTGAGGTGAACAACCAATAAAATTTGAATTTATACAATTAAACGTGCATGTAAATTGTAATGTTGTTGACCAAACGAGCCAATGAGTTTTAGTTCAGGGGAGAGACCATTATTCCCCATCATGCAGTGGCGATTTTACAGTGAGTTCACAGTCAACGCAACGATAGAAAGGAAAGTATTGAAAAATGAATATAACCTGGATTTCTGGGTGACATATGCCGAGCATACGCCGTTGATTTATTATGCACTGCCCTCTAGTGTCAAAGAAGTGGAAGCGTGGTTTGACACGTCATCAACAGTGCGCCGAAATCGTTCACGCATGCGCACGCGCGTGGAGCTGAGAAATTTCAAACTGGACGGCGGGTAGTTGAAGCATCGACGGACCACAACAAAAGTTAATTGTCGAGAATTTAACCGGGAGTGTGTGAAAATGACAAGCACCCTGAAAGGAATTACCCTCAAAGGAAGCGCGGAGCTAGTCGCCGAGTTCTTCTGTAAGTATTTGTATTTAAGATAACGTTATTTGTTTTTTTCCTTCCCCCCAGCAGATCGTTTTGATCGACATGCAGTGCTAACATGCTAACGTTACTGGGCCTGTGTAGTGTAGCTATGGTGCACTCAGCTCCATTAAAAAAAAAAAAAGAAATCTGGAAATAACGTGCCTGGTCGAAACACACGACCAACAATGCGTTTTGGGGAAAAGTCTTGAACTAGAACGGTGTTCACAGTGAAGTGCACCGCCCACCACCACGGACCTAACGTTACGTTAACGGGTGAATAAGTCGAGCGAAGCAAACGTAACAGTAGAAAGGCTTGAGCTGACAGTTCTGGGCCACCTGTGTTTGGGTGCTGTTTTTGACGTGTCATCCGTCCCGAATTCACCAGAAGACTGTAACCGTGTCGCCAGAGACGTTGGTTGCCGCATACGTCTTTTACTCGTGAGCATGCTAGCAGCTTTTGCACGCTGTCCGGCTTACGGACGAGGTTCGCTAACTTACTGTTAGCTTACTGTATTTCCAATGCTAATGCTACACCGAGAAGCAGATCTTCAGCGGGTGTCACCGCTATGGACTACAGACAACTGGTACTGAACATGTCAACTTTACATACGTGCATTACGTCTGTATGGTGTATCTACACTCGTCTATTTGTTGTACAGTATATTTTCTTTCATTCCAATACGTTGTTGTAGGTCTTTAAAATGCTCCTACATGCCTTGTTTATACTTCTCAGTGGTTCTTTGATAGTCAATGTGCTGTAGTGTTATCAGATGTGGTGTGTTCTTTCATTTGTTTGTGTTCTTTTTCTGTACCTCCTCTTTTCCACCGCAGCATTTGGCATCAACAGCATCCTGTACCAGCGGGGCATCTACCCTCCGGAGACATTCTCCAGAGTCACCCACTATGACATGAGCCTCCAACTCACCACTGATACCAAACTGAAGGACTACCTGACCAACGTGGTGGCTCAACTCAAAGGTAGCCCCGCCGGATTGCTTGGTGAAGTGAAGTCTGTGGGGAAAATTTGTGGTTCATGTGGTTTTTTTTGGGGGGGGGGGGGGGGGCGCTCTGCGCGGGCTTAAACAAACTTTTGCCGGCCCATACCCGCGTCTTTGGGAGGCTGAATTTTACCCACACTGCCAAATTTGAGACCCAAGGCCACATTAATGCTTTATCTCATCCATCGGCGACAGTTCTGCTCGCAACGCAGCACACGGACTGACATTTTCAGACCAGATGACCTGCTTTTCATTCAGCTGCACCTATCTCGTGTACAATTACAATAAAAAAAAAAACCGCGTGTGGAGAATGAACACACAGAAAGGTGCGTACCAGTGTGAGCGCAAGCATAATTGTAATATTGTCTTTATGGTGTGTTTTTGTCTATTTTTTTGTTGTTGGAATAATTAAAGTATAATTAGTCACATGACTAATAAGCAAACTGTATTTAAAAGCACAGGAAACAGACTCATACCATACCACTCATATGACTGCACACATATTTTCATGTATGTTGTGTCTGTCATGTCTGTCATGAGGGCCGGGTTGTATTAGGACCCGTTCAGACGTGTTCTGTGTCAAGTCGCCAAGCCAGTGAATGTGTTTGCTCCCTTGTGTGTCGCAGAGTGGCTGTTTGAGTGCACAGTGCAGAAGCTGGTGTTGGTGATCACATGTCTGGAAACCAACGAGGTGCTGGAGAGGTGGCAGTTTGACATCGAGTGCGACAAGTCAGCCAAGGAGAGCAGGTCAGCACCTCCCACCGTCTACTCGTCCCTTTTTTTTCTTTTTTCTTTTTAAAAGTATTTGAGACTACTTTGTTTTGAGATGAGACGAATGATTGGTGGATTTGTAACATTTAAGGCAACATTTCTCAGAATATGTGTTGGGTGGTTCACCAAGTCGCAGTCCAGTCAGACCCCAGCAGGTGGCAGTCGTGACTCACACGCTCGCGCACTTTTGACAGTTCCAAGTCCAGTGATCTTAGACAAACCGTGGCACTGGGTGACACGTTCCTTCATCACCATGAATGAACACACGCACACACACACACACACACACACACACACACACACACACACACACACACACACACACTGTAGTTTATTTTGACTCAGTCCCACATACACCGTCCTGCTGCCCCAAACACTCACTAGAGCACCAAATGTGGATTAATCCACTGCTGAAAATAGTCCCAGACTAGTCTTGCATAGACCTCCAGATCTCCACACTCAGGCTTGTTTGTATTTCTTTAAACCAATCACAGTCGTCTTGGGCTGTGCAGCGATGGTGCCCTAGCAAAAGCTTAGCACCGCCCAAGACAACCGTGATTGGTTTAAAGAAAAACAAACAAGCCAGAGCGCTCCAAAGTGTGGAGACAGGTCGGGCTAGGTGAGACTAGAAGGGAAGGTAGAATTCCGACTGGAATAGTCGGCCAATGGCAGACTATTCCCAACAGCCTACAGCTGCGTGAGTCAGACCACTCGCCAACAAACGCACTGTCTCCTCCTGTCTGAGTAACGTTTGATAAACACTGCTGCGACCAGCTGTTTTTAGGGAAATTACCCTGCATAAAAACCATACTTCAGTAAGAACCAATGAGCTTGGAGCTTAGAGCCACAGACAGGAAGTCAGAAAGTACTAAGAGATGGACTAACACATTGTTGATTTTGGTCTTTTCACGGGGTTTGTTGAATATTTCCAGCCTTATTATAAGTAACTGCTTAGAAGGCTATTTTATATATATATATATATATATATATATATATATATATATATAAAAATTCAGTGTGTACTTTTAGATCATGCGTGTAAACTCAGTGCTCATGTGTTACCCAGTGCTCCCAGAGAGAAGTCCATCAAGACCATTCAGGATGAGATCCGCTCAGTCATCAGACAGATAACGGCCACGGTGACTTTCCTGCCGCTGCTGGAGACGCCATGTGAGTTAAACCAGACCAGACTTTCTCATTTACATGTCCATAATCCGCGCCTGAAACATTTGACCCTCTGACCTTTTGCACCCCCCCTTCCCCCCCCCTCTCTCTCCAGGTGCATTTGACCTCCTTGTCTACACGGACAAAGACCTGGTGGTTCCCGAAAAGTGGGAAGAGTCAGGGCCGCAGATCATTGACCAATCGGAGGAGGTGCGCTTGCGCTCCTTCACCACCTCCATCCACAAGGTGAACAGCATGGTGGCGTACAAGAGGACTGACTCAGTTTAACCCCCACCCCCCCTACTCCACCACCATGAGCTGTATATAGCACCAACCACTGCCCCTTTATAGAAAGCAGTAGATTTTACACTGCCCTGTCCTACCTCACTGTCCAGTGTTGTGTATGCCGAGGACACGCTGTCCTCCTGCCGTTTTTTTTGTTTTGTTTCCCGCACTTCACTTGTCTTTGAGAAGGCTGTGGGGGCCACCTGCTCTACACTGATGTAAATATTTCTCATGAGTGTCAGTGATTTGTCTTATCCCCCCCTCTCTCTGTCAGTCTCTGTTTTAGAAGCTAGTGGTTTATATGTTAAACTTTTATAAAAATATCATAAATAAATGTCTTTCACAAAGATTTTGCAATTTCTTTTTTTTTTTACGGCTTTTGACCAGAAGGTGTCAGTGCAGCATAAAGTTGCTGGTTGTTTCCAGGTAATTCCTTATGGTTGGGGGAGTATAAGTTATAGGACAACACACGGAACGCATAGAAACTAAGCATTATTCTTAAACGGGACATACCATTTACTTGGCTCAGAGTGTTCAGCAGTGTTGACAGTTGCAGATAATCCCTCATAATGGTGCCATAGGCCCCCTCTCACGTACTTGTAACAAAACATAACAAAACAAACAAAAAAAAGAAGACAAGCCAGAGACTGAAGCGGTAAGGAAATAATAGATATTTAGTTTTTTTTGAAAAAGCACAGAGGTCAGGCGACAGGCACATGTATCACAGTCCTGGAGACTTGATTCAAAGTACAAAACACACACCACAGGACCCTCCCTTGGCCTTGGCGTTTGTAATGAAACCGGGTTGCTGTTTAACGGAGCGGAACATTCAAATCCGAGCAGTCACACACAAGCTCGTTTTGAGCAGGAAAAGCACAATATGAATTTTGCGGGACCAGCAAGAATCTATGTGATTATGTGTAATAATGTAGCGTGTAGTTCTTTGTTTGGCCGTCACCTTTTTCCATCCCACTGGAGTTTGCGGGCCCTGCCGGTATTGGAAGAGAGGAAGCCCGTTTGCTCCACATGCTGAACTTAAAGACTTTGAACTGCTACTGTTGTTTGTGTGAGTCACTTCAGGGTGATTTTATACAGACACGGGCAGTAGGAAAGATAAACACAACTCCTATTCCTATTTTGTTGCCTCTTACAAACTGTGGACTCATGACAATAACAAAAAGGAGCAGACAAGAGGTCACAATCTGTGTGGCTTTGGTTGAATAACTAGACATGTGGGTTAGTCTACAGTTTTCTACTGTTTGTATTGGCAACTAGCATAAAAAATGTCAAATGCTACCCAGTCCCAGTGTGGACATGCGTTGGGAGCAGTTCCACCAAGGAGCGGTTTCTATTCTCCAACAGGGGGGGGGGTTTGGCCACCAGAACACTAATATACTAAGTTTCAACCACTGGACAGCAGTGGTTTCTGCTCCATGACTGTGAGTTTAACCTTTAAATAATCTGTGTCAGCATATAGCCCTGGTACATTCTAAACTGTTCTATATTGGGGGGGGGGGGGTCAGCAAGCTACCTGTGAGAGTGCAGGTGATCAGCAAGACAGACCTGAATTCGTGTTCTGTGGTTGGTTGAAATGCATCAAAGTGTTCAAATCAATCACAGTCTAGTCAGGTTGCCCACAATCATTGCTCCATCATTCAGTTCTAAAAAAATGGGATGTAAAAAAAAACAGCCTCCTGTAGGGGATAAGCATGTGGACAAACAAAAGTTTGTTTGTTTTTTTTCTTTTAATTGTGAATTGGTCCTGTTTTATCACAACAAGGCAGTGGAAGAAAAAAAATCTAGACCCATTTCCCTTCGAAACTGCAGGCCTAGTCTTTGGCTCTTTTACATTTTGAAAACAAAAACAAAATTTCAAATAACACAACAGTACAGTACATTTCCAAATGTCGTCTGAACGAGTTGTCACTAAGAAAGGTCCTTTCAAAAAAGCAGAGGTGGGATTTTTTTTTCTTCTTCTTACTACCATTTCCTATATAAAGAATTGTGTGCTCTTGATTAAAACGATGACCTTATAATATAGAAACTCTAATAAATATATAAAACAAAAATAAATATGCAATAGTTAGACAATGAGTGGAAAAAAAAAAAAAGTTACAAAAAGAGTCAAACCCTTGTAGTGTGTGCTGTGGATGAAGACATATTCGATAAGCCTATCAGATTCTTGTGACGTTATGTAAAGTATATAGTAAAGTACAATATCTGTATCCCACTGTCATGGCGCTTGATCCCCAGGGATCTATTTCTTACCATTCAGTGTTCCGCCCCACCCCCTACATTTCACTACCTGTGAGAGTGCAGGTGAGACTTCAAGATGAAAGCCACTCTGTGCAAAAATAAAGAAATGGCTATGGTAATAAATATAGCTTAGTGCTGACTGTTGTTTCCTCTGGTGAGTGAAAGCCATGAAAGAATCGTGATAGGAAGTGGGGGTCTCACGAAAAGCTCAGCGAAATGAGCATGGCCTCTGGGACAAGGGTCACGATGCACGGCATTTGGGGGGGGGGGGGGTTGTTAGGTGACAGTTGAATTAGGACAATTTTGTTTGAAGGTTTTAAGCTACGGGATATGACAACATGGGTCTTATTTCCGTAGTTTCATCGGTGTAGGATGTGTAGTCACTAAAGTTACTGCCGGGATCTGGGGAATGCGCTGTCGTCGCCGCAACAAAAGTCCGGCAGGTACAAGAAACGAGCTGTCAGGTCGGTTGTAAGCCAAGTCGAGAGTTTAGCCATTTTATCCAAAAGACTTCATTTGGTCTGTTAACATTCATTGCTCCTGGAGGATTCATTCTCATTACTTAGGTGATCCCTTTAAGCTTCCTGTAGCAATACTTTGGTTCGTGACTTAAACACTTGCAAAGCTAATGATATACCCATCGTTATCAGCTGTGGCGAATGTCCTCATGCTAACGTGCTAAACCAAGACGGTGAACATAGGATACATTATGCAGTACCTCGCCACTGTAACCCTGAGGATCTAAATAAAAAGCCTGACTGCTAGCATGGCTCTTCGTCTTGTTTAGCGACGCTGCTGCATTCCCAGATTTTCAGCAATTAACTTGAGCGAGTACAGCTTTATTATTATTATTATAGACAGGAAGGCTAAGACAAACATAGTAAAATAAGACCAAACTTGTAAGTAACTGGATTTATCTTTTGAGTGTTGGAGACACTCTTGGCATAAGTTGGGACCTGAACCTGCTCCAAGGTTGCTAAAATTGAAGGTGTATCGGCCCTTATACTGTCAAACCTAATCCAGTGGGGTTTTTTTTGTCTTTCTCCACATAATCTTTTCCTGGTTGATTAAGTAACCGTTTTGGCCACTTCCGTGCACAAAGCATGTTATTTGTCCTTTTAGATACCACGTTCATTTCATGACATTTTGTGAGACCTGGTTGGACAGAGTGAACCCTGGAAACGTGTGTCGGTCGGAAAAACCAAACTGGTCGTTGGGATCACATCAAGCCGTTGACCAGCCCCTTCTCGCACTCCTCGGCCAAACGCTTCCAATGCTGGCGGTTTTCCTGACATCCTTCCAACAACGGGGAGCAATACTCTGACATGCCAGCCAAGGTCTGTGACAGCGACACAGATATTTTATTCAACAGCTTTTCAGTTGGTTCAGTCCTTTTCAGATACAGAAACAGTAGTACAAGTTGAATTGGTTGAATTGGTCGAATTACCTCATATAACTGGGTGCAGATGGCATCAATGAAGGACACCTGCATGCTGGGAATCTTATCTCTTTTCTCACGATTCATCAGGTCCTAAAGTGAAAGGGTAGGGGGGGAAAAAAAGACATATAAACCAAATGTAGCGTGCAAAAATGTTTGTTTTCAGATGATTGCAAATCCTTTCCTCTAGATTATTTGACAGTATATGAAGTTCCTTTGGTGGGTCAGACATTCCTGCAAGATTGCAGGGATCTCCGATTGATTCACTTAAAACCAGATCCGAGACGGGGTCTTTCATTTGCTATCGTGCAACTCCTCACCATTTAGGAGAAGCCGGAACCAGCAAACGTTAGCTAGAACCAGTGGCATTTTTACTTGAAATATGATTGATCAATTATCAAAACCGTTGCCAGTTGATTTTCTTTGGATCAATCTGGCAGGATTTTGGATTATTTATTGCTTTCTGAGGAGACCACACAAGGGCCCGTTAAAGTAATGAAGCCAGATAAACCCACGGTAACTGGTTAGTTTCTCTGCATGGACCACAGAAAGGCACAGATAAACTGGCAGGAGGCGGACTTTGGGAATGATAAAAGGGAGTCTGTATGACTTTCCATAAGATATGATTCATTATACAATTTAGAATAAAAAATAATAGAGATTGTTTGCGTGGTGACCTGTGAGAAAAGCTTGGGTTTGTCCTGGTTTAAGGGTAAAAAAAGGTTATTCATAATTATGTATCTAAGGTGCAATCATTTAGGGCTTCTATAGTCCTAGTGTCGTCAAGGAACAAGAAAAGACACAGTCAAGTATCATCAGTATAGCTGAATGAGATGCCATGTCTAAAGCACATGATGATTAAAAACCAAAGGACCCAAAACGGATCCCTGAGGCACACCACAGCTTATGTTGTACTTCTTAGAAACGTTTCCACAAAATAACCCCTGAAGTGGCACGCTGCACTTACGCTGGGCTCAATGTTCAGCTCGCGTCTCTCCTTGTCGCCCTGCTCGAAGAACTCAGTGGCCACCAGCTCCGCAATCTGCATCAGAGAGAAGACACTGGTGAGGTCATATAGACTCTTTAACCTAAAGCAGATGCGTTAATTGGAACAACAAGACGAACTTTCAGTTGATGAAAAAAAAACGAAGAACGTGACAGAAAAAGATCACACCACGGACTCAAATATTAACACTTGTAGTTCCGTGCGCATTTTTCGACGAGCAAAAACTCGTAGAGACCAAGGACAGAAGCATGTGCCACGTGTAACACAAAAGCGCGTTCAGAAGGACTAAGGTTGCACAATTTTCTCCGCCAACATCACTGTCAAATCCTCAGTTTGATTTGGACGCCACTCCATCTCAGGTGGGCGTACGGCATTTTAGCTATGGTACCGAGGTACTTTTGTCAGTTTGAATTCCAGTGGAGGCATCTTAATGGACATCTTTGGAGGACGATTTCCGCAAAGGAGGTTTTGACATCCCACCACGGAGAGGACATAATGCGTCTGCTGCCAGTCGACACTGTCAAACGTTCAACGTTGTGAAACGACAGGAAAAGAACAAGGGAGAGCAAAAGTATACAGAAAGAAGGCAAGGACGAACACATGAAAACCAAAAGTGCGCAAGAAACAACAAGAAAGAAGGTGCACAAGTGGTAGAAAGCAGGTATGTGATATGATGATGTGATGTGTATAGAGGCAAGTCAAGACCAAAACAAGGTAGAACAGAGAAAGAAAGAGGGAGAGGTCTGCCAAAAGTGGGGTAGTCACTCTAAGTTAATGGTCTCCATCTGTTTACACGGAGGTAAACGAGAGCTGACTGCAGCCTCGGGCTCCAATCAGTATCACTCTGTGTGTATGTGTGTGTTAGAGCCATCTGCAGCTCACTGATTGTCTGTAATCAAGGCTCAGTACTATGGAGGTGCAGGGGACTCAGTCAGAGAGAGAGAGCTTATTATAGCTGACAAACCAACACTAAGCACGAGGCAAATGTTAACCGCTGAGGCTAAGTAACTTTGTCTTTATTTACTTACCATCATGTCAGTCCAAACACCAACGTTTTTTCTTTTTTTTTGTGTCTGCATAGCAGAGCAAGTTAGCTCCATGTCAAAATAACTTCAGTGGTTACGGACCACTTCAGTAGACTTCCAACACCAGCAGAAGAAAGAAACCTACTACTGGATTTATGAAAGCATTGCAAACTGTTGATTTTGGAGGACGCTTGCACACACTTGAAGTCATATGTTCACGATCAGCGTGGTCAAGCAAGAAAAGCTGTTGTTGTTGGGTCATTGGTCATTTAAGGCCACCTAAATCAAAACCAAGTTGAAATCGAGACCAGGGGGAGCTGAGAGACCAGAACAACCTGAATCTTTAAGGGTCATTCTGGTTTATTACAACTCAGGTCTTATTTTTTTTTTGTAGTTTTGTGCATTGTCACCATCAGTTGAGACATTACCAAAGTCATTGTGAAGATTTGAACGTGGCGAAATCGCTATAAACAAGTCTGACGGGACAAGAAACACGACCCGCACTACCAAACAGTTACTGCAGTAACTCTGGTAGGTCAAAGCTGAAGCAGAAAGTCAGTCTGTAAGCATTGATGGACGTTTAGAACAGAAACGTTAGGAGAGCAATTTTACACCCTCATTTGACGTAACTAATAAGTTTGGCTGACTGAGGGATTTGTTGAAAACCTGTACATTTCTTCTGTTTCTTGACCAGTCTTCTTTTTAGCGATGTCACTGCAGTCCCACATCCCAGGAATGACCTTGTTTAGCGGAATGTTATCAAAGAACAAAAGCCAAAGATAGGAACTATCCTTTATCCGTCACTATAGCCGTAATAGTGGAGCGTTTAGCAGCTAAAGAGCCAGATGTTTCCACCAGGAGTTGGTGGAGACCAAAAACAAGCTAAAAGGACTGTGAATAATGGACTTATGAGGTGGCCAGTAATCGGACTCACTGGATGCAGGCTGCTGGGATAAGTTTCCTTTGTGTCCCCTTCCGCTAACTGTATTGTTACTGCTTTCAGTGTCCCCGTTGCCACGCGAAACAACAACATTAACAACCTTGGAGCTAGCAGCCTTACACGCTGAAAATGGCGAGTGGTGACCAAGATTTAGATCGCCTGTGGTTTTAAGGGGTCCTGGGAGCTCCTCTGGGGCTAAAGTGCAGGTCGGCTGGGATTTAACCGTTTTAATGCCGGGGCTTGCCTGCCCACGTGCAAATGTTCCTCCAAAACAAGTCCCCCCCCCCCACCCCGACACTGTTTTGCAAGTGCACCGTCGCTGCATCCTGGGCTCAGCGCCTCCCAAGACAATAGTAATTGGGTTTTTAAAGAAAAACAAACAAGCCAGAGCGTCCCCCCCCAATCCCAGAACGACAATGGGTTGAGCCAGACCTTTCTCCAAAGTGTGCTAAAATATTAGCACGCACACTGGATAGAACTATGTAAGGTATCAAATGCACGACGCTTAAAAGAGAAACTTAGAAGTCTCAAACTGATAAAGGCAGAGTTGAACCATTCTGAAGCGGAAGGTTAAAATCACCTGAAAATGCAAATAAACAAACTTCATCAATCCCCCCCTCCCTTTATGTCTGGCAGATGAGAGGCACGGTTTGATAATGAGTTCCGGATGAGATGCTATTGTGTGTACTAAAGTGAGAGAACATTTGCATGTGTGTGCATGTTTACTGCCCTGAATGTTTTTGGAGGTGTCATCTGAGGACAGGGGCACAGCTGTTTGTATTAATGAGCACTCACTTGTCAACACACACACACACACACACACACACACACAGAGTGTGCGCCTGTCTGAACCTCTCTCTCCACTGTGCCTGTGGTTCCTAACGAGGTGCAGACTAACAAAGGTCAGCGGGGAGATGAAACAGCGGGGCCCCCGTTCTGAGACGGCAAGGAGAACTATAAAACAAATACATGTATGAGCGAGAGGGTGCTAAGAAGTAAATAGGGTGAGAAATGGCAGAATCAAAGGGAGACAAAGAGTGCAGGCGTACCATTGGCCAGCAGGCTCATTTATATGCATCAGTATGGCAGAATGTGTGTGCGTGCAGAGGGCGGGATATGAGGCTGATCCACGTGCAAACTTTTCCAGGTGGACTGGGGGATTTGTATGCAGGTGAGCGAACGCACGGTTTTGTAAGTCAGATTTTTTTTTTGTTGGTGCACGCCATGTTTGGCTTTTAAGACGCACGAACACTTTTAGTATGAATCCTACGCACCGTTTTATAAATGAGACCCTGGATCAGCAGTTTTCTATCCTGTCATTCAATAGAGAATTAGCCTCTGAAGGACTTTCCTTCGCTTTCATTTAAAGCTGCACTAATCAATATTTTTATATTAACAATGGATCAAATGACAACGCAATAAGAAAGGTGGCGGGTTTTAGCCTCTTTCAGCTCCTCGTTTTGTTTTTTCAGCAGAAGCAAGGCAGCTGTTTTCAGCTAAAAAAAAATTGATAATACACCACCTGTCCAGCAGCAAGCAGCAGACAGACACAGTTAGACACTAGCTGTTAAAGACTGATTAGCAGTCAGCAATTAGCAATATTGGACTTACATGCTAATGCTAATGTTGCTAATGTGTCTGCTGGATGTGTTAATAAGCAACTGTTTGCAAACACATTAAAACTTCATGGGGATGTTGCTGTGTAACTTAGCATCTGACTAGCTTAGCTGCTATTTAGAATTGGTTCAGTGAAACTAGGAACGCAACGATGAGCTAAGATGGACCTGATTCCTGTGTCAAAACTAGCACAGGTTCAGCTGAACCACAGCTAAACTGCACAGGTGACTCAAGAGCAAAAATAGACCTTCTCACTGTGGACATCTTGACCTGTCTTGCGCTTATGTACATCAGGTGGCCACAAATACGTCTCCAAATGAATGCTAATGTCACTTTGTGTCACTTGTTCCCTGGCAGTTGCTTTTCATGCTGCGCAACGACAGATACAGCGCAACACAAGCAACACAAACAGATAACAAAGAGGAATTTTACCCTTTTTTGCACTGGCCAGGGCTTGGTGATGGCTGAGATGTCGCATGCAGTCATCAGCATTGACCTGAAGGGGGAGACGCATGGACACACATTGATCTACACAGAGCTACACACCCCACAGATAATTGTCAGTAGTAGCTCCCTTGTTATAGCATGAGGCCACACTTCCAACCATTGTGAGTTGAATTTATGGAAGTCAAACATCATTGTGTATTTTGTGTGTTTACACAGCAAATTCCTTGTAATGTATGTTACTTGGCAATAAACAGTTTCTGATTCTGATTCTGATTTAAAATTTTTCAGAAAATTTTGTTTTGGGGAAATTAAAGCTCCTTTATCATTTATAATTCATGAGTAATTTGCCCTCTTAAAGGAATAGTTTCACATTTTGGGAAATGTGTTCATTCGCTTTCTTCTGTGTCTGAGTGTTTGTGTCGTCTGTGTGTTGAGCACAGAGCTGGAGTCTGGGTGTGATTAGCCTAGCTTAGCTTAAAGGCAGACCTCAACTCTTCACTGATTCCCATTGTTTGTCCGGGGAGCTTCTTCTCTTCTTTGTTTTTGTTCTAAATGATTTAACTTTTGATTGAAGTTAGATTTTTTTCTCTAAATAGTTGTTACAAGGAGGCTTTAGCTACTTTCCATTGAAAATAGCTGACAACACTAGTTACGTGCTGGAGCTCCTTTTTGGCCAACAACGGCCAGGTGCAGCTTCCCAGAGTGCTGTTGTCACAGTGAGGGTTGCCAGATTTGGTGCCGTGAGAGAGACCAAAAAGCCTGTGCTCATCGATCGCAATCTGGCAACCAGCACTCGTCTGGACAGATGGATTGACTGTTACGTGTCAAGAACTATGACATACGGTGTGCTCATTTGCTGCTGCGCACATCTGTGAACTTTACACGGAGCCAGGCTAGCTGTTCCCACCTGCTTCCAGTCTTTATGCTAGGCTAGGCTAATCATGTCCTGAATCCAGCTCTGTGCTTAATACACAGGCATGAGGTTGATATCAATGTTTTCATCTCACTCTCAGAAAGAAAGCTAATGAACATATTTCTGCTCTATTATTTATGTGATATATGACTTCATGAATGTTTAACTATTCCTTTAAAGTCAAAGTGTTCCATTGTTGACGTATTTGTACTGTATACGTTGGCGCTTTAAGTGTGTTTGAGTTTTGGAGGACTGGCAGTCACCTCAGTAAGTCTCTATGGTGTTCGTCCTCCCAAACAAACTGGCTGTTCTTGGTGAGCTCAAAGAACTCCCCGCGCCTCCTGACAACACACACACACACACACGCGCGTTCAATGACACAGCAGATAATTATCCTCATATATAACTTACAGCACTTACCTCCTCTACCATCCACTGTCTAGACTGAAAGAGGGGTGAGATAAGAACTGAAATCACTGAGGTTGATTAATGGGAGAAAAAAAGTGAGGAAGGAAGAGGTGTGCATGTAGACATCTGCTACGTTACACACAAAATCCACCACAACATGATAAAAAAAACATGTTGTATGTCAATCAACCGACTTTCTTTCAAAACAGTCCAATGCACAAAACTATGCAAAATAACAGTAAATAAATAAGGCAGATGCTATTTGCACCCAGGTGTCAGTGGGACCTGACATTGTTCCAGATTTCTGTCAGGGAGCCTAACCAAGTAGTTTCGGTACCTAAAGCTAACCAAACCGCGACCGTTTCGCAAAGTTAACCACGTGTGAGAGAGCCTTTAGTTAGGTTTTGGAAAAAGACGAAACACTGTCGAAACACGGGATTCGAACTGCTGTCTCCCGGGTGAAAAAAAGTCTTGGCTTGCCACCAGTTTCCCACCTCAAAACGCACAATGGATTTTGTCGCTCTTTACAGTACATGAACTCCTAAAGTCGGCACTGAGCCTGCCATAGCCGCCACTTTTTTTAATCTGTTGAATGTGGCGGCAGTCTCTCTCTCCATGAGTCCAGAATCATGTGGCTGTCCCCTGTGGTCCCTCATGGAAGGGGTTGTAGAGGTGCTTGAAATGGACGTATCTGCTCGGCCTAGTCTAGTTTCACGGGGGTCCATGTTGAAATGTCGCGTTGCCTAGGACCCTCGAGCCAGAGACGAGACGATGCCGAACACCCGCCGACTGTCAAGCCAACGTGCAACACCCACGGGTGGTTCTTGACGACGCCCACGCCGGGTGTAAATGGGCGAATAGCTGCTGTGTGACCATTCGTACCCGGGCGCAAATAGACCCTTCGAATAAATAAACATAATAATACATTTTTAGGCAAAAGACGCCAGATAGTCTCTGGGGGGCGATTCAATTCTTTCTTTTCAGAGGTTAGCGGTTGGTGGGAAAGCTAACAGGCTCGTTCAGATGACCGTAGACACCTTTAAGTACAGGCAAAGCTTTCGGGAGGTGGACAAAATGTTACTATCTCCAGCGTGCTCAAATACTGGCAAAACGATGGGTTTGTTTCTTTCTGAAACTAAAGATACGGCCCACTAACGTTAGCATTTTGGCGGAAAAAACAAGGAAGTACAACTCTGCAAACTTGAGGCAATTACAAATTGCCATGAAAACATAAGTGGGAAGAGAATTGTATCCCAGTAACCTCGGTGAGAAGTAATCAAGACGTGATCAGGATCCTGGAGTGACGAGACGGGTGTGATCTTTGCTGTATCGACGACATGAAGAAAAAAACAAAAAACAAAAAACAAAAAGCCAGTCCCAAACCCCTCTCTGCCCCTCTCCAGTCAGATTTCCATCTGCGCTTGACGTTTGGTACCTACTTCATGTACAGGGCCAGGTCAGTGGCCAGAATAGCCCTCTCGATCATCTTCAGAGTGGCCTTGTACTCGTCCAGTGAGAGGCCGCTCAGGATCTGGTTTCCCTGGAGAGAGGGAGTGCAACAAAGAATTATGTAAGTGGAGGAACAGCTCTGTATTTTATCTCATGATTTACACTTGCAAAATGTACATCCATGAACGTTTGACTGTGTGTGTGTGTGTGTGTGCGCAGAGTGAGATAGCAACCCTCTACGGAATAGATACTGTGTACTGATAGCCTTCGACCGCAGCTTGTACTGCGATAGACACCCCCGGGGGGGGTTGCTATGACAACGCTGGCCTGCTAAAGCACACACGCGCAAATAAATAAAAAAAAAAAATAATCCAGTCTACATGTCTTGAGTGTTTATTGGCATGTGAGTTGACGTGTCCCTCCCATTTGAAGAGTGGTGTGTGCAGCAGCAGTGGGGTTAAGTGGACTGTGGAGTGGGGAGCGTATTTAGGGTTTGTTTTGAGGTCATAAAGTAGGGGTGTCACGATTCACCGATACGAAGCGGAATCCGGCTTTAAAGATCTAAAACGTACCATGATTTCTAAAGTTACAAACCGGTTGACTGAAGCTTCGATGCCAATTCTGCACAAGCGTCTCCACTCTCGTGAAGAGGTCAAAGGTCAACGCGAGACTCAGGAAAGGTCAGGAAAACGTAAGGTCTGTAGGACTGCATTGTATCGCACCGAATCGTATGAAAATCTAGCGTCCCTGAATCGTATCGTAGCCCATGTATTGGATTGTTTTTACAAGGGAGAGATGCGCACCCCTACCATAAAAATTAGAGCAGGCCGAAAGTCACTGGATGTTATTGAGCCATCAAAGAGAAGCAGGCAACAGCATTAGCCACACCATTGGTGGAATGCTGTGAACTGTGATGACCTTTCAGCAGTAGTTTTACGTGACACACACATCGCTGATAACATTGTTTATATAGAGGCATACACTGTAAATCCTAGTCTCCTCTGCTACCCCCCCCCCCCCGCCCCTCTGCTCACAGGAACCTTTGCTCTGTTCGGGACTGTCTGACTCCGGGATGCTTCCCCTTCGAGAAGCTTGGGGAGGTGGTGCTGATGTTAACGTTTGTGCGGACAATAAGCCACACACGTCTCCAATAAAGAGCAGCCGCTTCCCTTTTGTCTCACCCATACACGGTCCCAAAAGTGGGTGGGGGGGGGGGGGTCAGGTAGATTCTGGCTGCCTTCCATATCACTTGCACAAAGCCCACTGAGCTTTAATCACCTTCTGATGCCATGACCACCGTTTCAACTCTTTTATTCTCGAAGCGGTATTTCAACTTGTATTCCCAACATTTCGACTTTATTCTCAAAATGCTAAATAACACAAGTGCACATAAAATCCACTGTTAAAGAGAAGAGGATTTAAAGTTTAAAGTGTTGGCAGAAGTCTCAGAGGCAGATGCCAAAAGCCTGAGCGAATGAAACCAGGACTATGTGTATGGCTAGATAACACTAGTGGTGAGTTCTTTGTTATATGCATGAATGGGTCCCTTTCAGGCCGGTTGTTCTCCTACGACGAGAGCTTGGCACGTTGAAATGATTTGAACTCTGACCCAGTTTTTTGTCTGACTGCATGTTTATGCGACCCACGCATCACTGCAAACAATATTCATGCACTGTAGACCTCTGAAGAGTACATCCTTTGTTAAAGGACGAGTAAATTATGAATAGACTAAATCAGGTCATCCTGGAGTAACACCGGGTATTTGGGCAGCTGTAGAAGTGTTATAACCTGCTAACCTAACCAACGTTTTTTGGTTATTTATTTTAATTTATTATACAGTGTTGCAGGGATGACGTATTTTTGTGCGATGCTAACTTCCGGGTTAGCATCGCCGGTTCCCTCGACAAAAAAAGCCAATGGGATTTTGGATTATTGCAGAAAACAAGGCTCTGCGGCAAAACAAAAGTTCATGATGCTTACGCATTTTTTGTTCGGCAAGATCTTCTCCACAAATGAACACCATGTTTATGATTTTTTTTGAAGCGTAAACGGAATTGCCAGAAGAAACAAGCTAACGTTAGGCTACAAAGGAGCTACAGCGCGGTGGCATGACTTCGACGTCACCACCGCTAAGCTGAACTTTTAAGAGAAAATAGATAGATATAGATATATGGACAGGTAGATATAGAGTATAAACACAACGAGGCCGTAAAGGCGGACTAGTGAGTAGATGACTTTCCGTGTTTGGCATGGCGTCTGCTAATGTTAGCCACTTGTTAGCGACCGCCTTTTTTATTTCAGGCATCTAACCAAAAACCCATTGACTTCCAGATGAGGGAACCGGAAGTGTAAAAATGTGGACTCATTTCCGGGTTTTAGGACTCATTCCCGCAGCGCTCCATTGCCATGACGATTTGTAGTTTCAGTTATATTGTTTTATTTAGCGAAATCTAATTTAAAATCCTCCCATTTTATTATCATTATTACGATCGAACTAGTATCAGGCCAGATTTGTCAGTCTAACCAGGTCCATATATCATATAACAGTTAGAACTGGCAGTTACTGTGCGGCCCCCAGCTTGGCCAGGTCCTCTGTCGGGTGGGTGGGAAGCCAGTGAGGGGATGATGTCCTGGGTTTTTCTTTTGCCCTAGGGAACTTGAACCAGTCGGGGGAATGAGTCTGGATGAGTCCGCAACGAGACGTTCCCAACACGCATATACATAATACTTATTACATTACATGCAAAAAATTATAGCTTTATGTGCTCGATATTTTTATCAAAACCTGGCCATGCTACTACATTACCCGTTTTTATTACGTTCTTTATTACATTACAGGCAGTTATTAAATCAGCTTCTGCAGTGATCTTTGGCCATGGCGATGGATTCTGGCTTCTGCAACAGAAAAGGCACGGCTGCCCTTTGACACGGCCATCTACTAGTTGCTGTTGCAAGACACTACGGAGCCTTGCCAACTGTGCGAAGATTTTGAAACCATTTCTGAGGCTGGCAGGGAGCCGCGCGGGGGACACCGGGGAAAGGGGCGGGGGGGGGGGGGGGGGGGTTGCTGTTGCATACTGAATCAGCCGCAGCTGTGAAAGGGCAACTAATGTCATGTTTTGCATAACGGCGATGAGGATAAAAAAAAAAAAATCTGTGTGCCACGAGACGGTTTCCATGATGACAGCAAAGATGCTCTACAACAGAAGATGGCGCATTACAGGCTGCGCCATTGGTATGACATGGTACACACTTCCTGTCTCCTACATGGGCGTGGTCGCCTCCCCACCGCCTTATTTTCGCGTGTGTTGCTGAGACATTCGCCCGTCTGAAAAAAACGCCATTTCAGAATGTTGGGAAGACACGTGGCTTGTGAAAAACGGGTCCAACATTTACTTTACTTCATTTCTCCCACTGGAGCGAGCAGACTCGGGACCTGCCGCTAGTCTCCTCAAGGGGGCGGGGCGGTGGCGAAAACCCCACGTGACGCCGACACAGGAAACGACCCTTGAGTTGAGCCGCCTCCTGTCTCTAATGCGAGGCAGCAGCTCCCCCCCCCCCCCCCCTTCACACATTCACGTCCGGTCTCAGGTTCCTGTGGATCGTGGTACACACTCGTGAAGGTACCTCATGAAATCTACTGCTTGTTAGACAAACCAAGAAACGATTTGGGACTAATGTTAGTTGGTAGGTAGAGGGACGTTGGGTTGACTGGAAGGCCTCCTGCGTGTGCATGTGTGTGTGTGTGAGCGAGTGCACCTACAGGGCTGTTGAGGATCATGAGGCAGTGGTCGAAGTGGTGATGCTCCATGGTGGAGTGGCAGTAAAGCTGGGCCAGTGGATGGTCACTCCTGGACACACACACACACGTAAGAAACACACAGTGTGCTCCCACACATGCATATACAATCATATCATATGACTCATGCTCTCCTGCCATACCTCTGTATGTAGGAGTTGTTGACTCCTCTGTGGTCCAGGTCGTGGCTGAGAGTGGCAATCATCAGAGCCAGGACCTCCACGTCGCTCAGGTTATTCTGTCAGGGGATGGATGAAGTAAGAGGATGGGGGGGGGTGAAACCAAAACACAAACTACATCCACGTAATGGCAGCTGGTTAACAGACAGACAATCTGAGCCTCAGAGCTTGCGTGCATGCGGCTCAGCACGCAGCCCGGAGTGGACGGCGAGGCCGTTTCTGCATACGACACCGGAGCTGAGAGCCGGGCTCCACGCGCTCCACATTTCCGCACACTGCAGCTGCTGATAGTCGCCAAGATTTGTGACCGCGAGTGTTCAGTGTTTTCCATTTGCTACCATTGGTAAACATCGTTTTCACACTGTAGGGCTTGTAGGTTGATTTCCATGGAGCCACTTGTTTCACTTAATTTTAGTTCAGACAACTTGTGGGGACTTAGAACGTTCCCTTGGGTTCAAAGTTATGTTATTATTGCACGGTAATGCAGATGTAAGCAGGAGCTGTGGTGCATTCAGGGAAGCCGCTGGGGACCTGACAGACGGCTGTTGAACACCAACCACAGAGTCCTCTCATGTTTTGTTTTTCCCAATTTCTAGTTTTAATTCAATGCTTTTCAATAGCAAACCCTCAACTCTTGGACGTCGGGATGAGCAAGTTGGAACTCGCCGACAGTGTCGCGAAGGAATGGCTGCACTGACCTGCAGGCGTCCCGACTTGAGGAGAGCGAACATGCTCTGGGCGGTGTTGAAAGCGTGCCTCCAGTTGTGATAAGCCACGTTCTTCCTGTAGTTCTTCTTCACGCTCAGAATCCACTGGCATAAACTCTACAGAGGAGAGAAAGAGCAGCACGATTCGATGCAATCTATTCAACTCGTGTGACACAACATACTAAAGGCCTTAAAGGGGACCTATTATGTTCATTTCCAGCTCTTATTTTAATTCCACTAGAGTAGCATTGCGTGATTCACAGTTCCAAAAAAAGTCCTGATTTATCTTCTACTGGCCCTTCATGTGGCCCCTCAGTTCACCCTCTGTCTGAAACAAGCCGTTTGAGCTCCTATCTCTTTAAGGCCCCCTCCAAAAAGCCCACTTTCTTCTGATTGGCCGGCCAAGTTCCGGAAGTCTTTGGAAGAATTTCCAAAGGCAAATTGTAAACCCAACGCTTACTAAGCAACACTGACATAAACATAAACATCTGGTCCGTGCCTGGAGCGGAGATACCATATAAGGACATCCGGGCCTGTCTGACATCAGATAGACACGGCGGT
The DNA here is from genome assembly GCF_043641665.1 of Enoplosus armatus. Taxonomy (NCBI): domain Eukaryota; kingdom Metazoa; phylum Chordata; class Actinopteri; order Centrarchiformes; family Enoplosidae; genus Enoplosus; species Enoplosus armatus. The sequence goes on from NC_092202.1 coordinate 15,897,238, forward strand.
TGAAAAAAGTTGGAAACGGAGCGTTCAGAGCAGTCTGAAGCCTGAGCTTTTGATTCACAGGGATCACTTTTACATATGTTTACCTCATTATTTGGCAACGTTTAGTATGAATAAACGACATTGTAACAGAAAATAAGGAAAAGCATAATAGGTCCTCTTTAAAACTCCATCGGAACTCAAGGACTCCTTTGAAAGATAGCTTGAGCTTGAGCTTGAGATTGAGTAACAACGCCGGAGTTGCCTTAAGTTGCGTGTTGCATGTATTTTCAAATATTGTTTTACTTCACTAATTATTTTGTGTTTTTTGTTCTTGACTGTCATATGTGTGCCCTTCACAGCATGGCAGCTCAGCCGCCATCGGGGGGTGTCTGTGTGTGTGTGTGAATGAGAGGCAAAATTGGAAAGCACTATCTAAATGCAGCCCATTTACCATTTAGCCTTTGCTACCCCCACATGTTCACCATGAACACACAGTAAACTAAACTAAACTCATCATTACACTTTGATCTGACACGTGCTGGAGTAGTCATTACATAATAATGAATAATAATAACGTGTCGCCCAGTTTGACCTCCAGGCTGCGATGCTCTGGGGTGGTCAGTGGTGTGAGCGTCAAACTGGCAGCCCTCGGCCGCTGGCGGGCCATAACTTCCTCCAGTCAAAGGCCGTCTTTATGAGGCCTCTCTCCGCGAGGCACTCCGGAGGTCAGCCACCAACATACAAGGACCCCTTCACGTGGAGAGCCTGCCCCGAGGACGAGAGCCAAACCTGCCAGCGACCAGGCGCTGCTGCTGGCGCCCGAGGGGGGAGCCGGACGAGGAGAGAGAGTGTGTGTGTGTGGGAGGGGGGGGGTCTGACGGACGACCGTAATGGAGGCAGAGTGCGGGAGTGATTTTAGGTGTACGATGGCGCTTGTGTGTATGTTTGGTCTCTGCGTTAAGGACGCAGGCAAATACACAAATATTAACTCACTTGTAAATGCACTCACTCATCATCCAACACACACACACACACACACACACACACACAGACACTCATGTTCTAATGGCGTAATGTTGCTGACTATGAGGAGGAGCAGATTGTTTCCTGCAAGTAACAAAACAGGAAGCTGCTCTTGTCTTTTCCCATGACACGTGCCGAGAAAGGCAACAACACAAAGTCAAGTCAGGATAAAGTGCTGCTGTTGGTCTGTTGTAACTGTAGTGGTTTCCGCGTTGCCATGACACCCTCTCACAACAACAGAGCCTTGGGTATCTTGTGCGGGCTCTGTCCTCACCGCCAGAAACACTCTGGGTGACGTGCGCTTGGAAATATTACCTGCACTCATGCAGCAGTGGGAAGCATTTTTATATAACTAACTGCTCGGGTTGACCCGGCCTTGGGGGGGGGGGGTTCACTTCAGGGGATCAGATCAAAACCTGACAACTGACCAATCAGATCACTGGAAAACGTCATGCTGACAGGGCCAAGCGACTAGAGCTGCATTTTAGCTGCGCAAAGACTCCTTCATTCGCAATTCTCTCTCTCTCTCTCTCTATATATATATATATATATATATATATATATATATACCAGTTGCATACATATATATATTTTATAGGAGCAACAGAAAGCATACTAACTGGAAAACATTACAAAAATGGCATGGGATGTGCACGGCCCAAGACAGTACAGGACGTACCACCAGACTAAAGAGTAGTAGAGTTGTTATGTTTTGCTTTGCTCTCACCGTGTACTTCATCTGGAAGTTCTGGACCAGGTTGAGGTCGACAAACATGCGGATGGTAGCCAGCGTGGTTTCAGTGTCTGACAAGTCAAAGTCACTGAAGCTGAAGTCCAGAAGACGCAACGACTGGGCTGACGGCACTGTGGCTACCTGCAAACACACACACACACACACACACACACACACACACACACATTCATTAAGTTCAAACAAATTCAGGGAGGCTGTGGATTAAATGACGCACACACATGAATATAAAAGAGTTATCGTCTGCATTATTTAGTTGGGCTAATCACTGGTAGTCACATGGTTCCAGATCCAGATTAATTCTTAATTCGTATTTCATTTGATATTACAGCAGCAGCTTTAACCGCACAGCTATGAGGGGTTTCCATCCTACTATGGTGTCACACAAACTGTACGTGGTGACCTCTCGGGGTAGAACATACCCGGAAAAAATCAAGCCTCATGTCCTAGATACCGAGTGACACATCCTCCCTCTGGCACCCGAGGGAGGCCACTTTTAATCAGGTTACGCCGTCGGTTCAGCCACTTCGCCGCAAGGAGAGAGAACAGAGCAGGCGCTACCGAGACAGTCGTGGTGTCATTGTTAAGGCTGTGACCGGTGTGAAAGCTGGGCTGCACTGATTGGTTCATGTTTGGAAAGCTGCCTCGGAGTGCTGTCGGGGGAAAGCGGTTAGATACAAATGAGCTAATTAACAAAATCAAAGTCTGGCTGCGGGGAGGTGCCTTAACGTCCTGTGTGTATATATATATATAAAATATTAAAAAGGGCCAAGCATACGAGAGAGGTGCTACAATGTAATGATCTTTTCCACTCATAGTCTAGTGCGTGTCGATTGCCAGTCTCGCCTAGGAGATGTTATTCTGGGGCCAGGAAACAACAATGGGCGGGTCAGGTTGGGCAACCTTATCTGAAGGGGAACACAAAAGGCCAACGATCCATCAAAGACCCGCGTGCACTCATCCTGTCCAATGAGGGAGCCCCGTTCAGCCGAGAGTGCCTCCAAATGAAGTGACTGCCAATCTGGCTAAACCATTAGCTTGCATGCAACCTGTATAACCATCTGATCGCGAGTGTTCCTTAAATGAGTAGCAATCTGGCTGCATTCCGAGATCTCCAAAATCACCTTAAACCCTTGAAGTAGCAGCAAAAAACACCCGGCTAGTTAGCAGCACACAGATAAGGTTATAGACACGGTTATAGAATCTCATTCATTCTTGATGAAACTATGCAATAATTAAAATCACGGCGTATCATACAGTAAAACCAGAGGTGGCCTGTGGAGTTTTTGACCACTAGCTACCTTTGAAGTACCATACGGGAACTGTGCAAGAGACTGAATGTTCCACAACAAGGTCCTATTTCACAATGAAAGCCTTGTTAAGAAACTAACAGATTCTTTCCACTGAAACGCCAAAGGGCTTTTAATTTGAAACGGACACACGAAGTGTGGCGTTTGTGTTAACAGCATAATGCAGTGACAGGGCAAGCGGGAGAAGATCAGAACACAAGGAGGCGTCATACTAAAATACGGCCAATTCTATTCAAACAGGGAATTAGGAATTAGGAAAAGACACTATCATTGGATTCTGGATTCTGGATTCATGAAATGTCACAGTTTTATAAACCTTTTCTGTAGTGTTTTTCTAGAACATTGTGTTGTCTTAATCATCATTGTGTTTTCGGAACTTATTTATTTTAGGAGATGTCAACTTTTGTTTTGCTCCGTGAAATGTAGTTTTCTACAATGTGTAGCTTTTCAGAAATATTGTTGTGTTGCCTGAAATGTTTTCTGTCTTGTTAGTGTATTTTCTGAGGTTTCTACAATGAGCTTTGCCCAAACGCTGTTTCCTGAAACGTTTTTCACGACATTTCGAGTTTTCTAAAATGTTGAAAACGTCTACGTTTTCTGATTTAAAAAAAAAATGTATGTAATCTTTATGCCTTGTTTACATCGTGTGACCATTATCCAAATAACCAGTTTCTACTTATAAATAGCGCTCATATCAACACCCAACACGTCGTAACTATGACAACGAAACAGATTTTTGTGAAAGATCCGATATGTTTAGCATGAAATCATAAGTGCCTGAACACCAAACCAGGATGCCTCATGCCAGCCAAAGTACTGCTTCATCTACACAAACTCTGACACTTCCTCTGACCCTGAAGGCGACATCTGCCTATATGTGTGTGTGTGTGTGTGTTCATGGCTGTGTATTGGATACTCCGTGCATTGCAGGGAGCTAATGTTCTGTGGGCGCGTAAGTGTGTATTGTTAAATGAATAAATGTTAATTTACCGCGGTTACCTGGAGTTCCCGCAATTCCTCCTCTGCGGCGGAGGCGTGATACGACAAGACCTGGAAAACACACACACACACACACACACACACACACACAGAGAAAAAGATGAGGTATGCAGAAAACACACACCTACGACTGCTCTCTGACACACACCTCTAGTTATTTTGTGAACATAAACATCTTTTGGAATATCTTGGAATTGGCACAATGTATTTTTTTTTATATTTAAGTGGTGGCATTCTAGATCTGCGAATCCGACTCATTCGGGAATGATAAAGGAAGCAACAGTGCACTCACGCGAGCGAGGCTGTCAGAACAACATGTAGAAGAGGCTTTAGATGGGGAGGGGGGGGGGGGAGGGGTTAGCTGATTTTTGCTTTAGGTATTTCAATATAACACAACGACAAAGATGTTGATATAAAGCACATTTTAGCCCAGGTTGCGCTATTTTTGATGTCTGGTGCCTGGTAACACTAGTGATGAAAGTGTATTAAAGCCAGTCTTTGAACTTGCACCTTGCACCTTCCCTGACGGGGTATTGGTACGTAGGAGAACCGAGCTCAAGCCTTGAATCAGAGCTAGCTAACCTAGTCCGGCTCACTGGGTGTAGGCTGCTAATAATGCTAACGCTAATGATGCTAATGATAAGTCTGGCGGCTGTTTTTTCAGCCCCTCCCCCCCGCGCTATCTCCGCGTTTCTGTTTTCAAAGTCACCGATGATCAAGTTATGTTTGTCTCATGTTCCATCAAAAGAACCCCCCCCCGACACTATTTTGCAAGGGCACTGCCGCTGCATCCTGGGCTTAGCGCCGCCCAAGACGATTGTGATTGGTTTAAAGATTCCAGAAGGACGACGGGTTGAGCCAGACCTTTCCCCAAAGTGTGGAGGCAGGTCTGACTGTGCGAGACTATAGCTAACCCATCCCCTGATGCTGTATTCAGATGGGACAGCACCGAGCTAACATTTTCAGTTTTAAAACTGCTTTCGTTCATTCCGCTCTCTGCTCACTTGCTCACTTTGGAGGCTCAAGCCGCCACACACATAGCTGAGCTGAGGCACAGTGGCGGAGTGAACAGAAAGAAGGGTATGACGGTTCATACCAGTTGGAGTGAGGCCACCGGTCGGGCTGGGTAAACGTGGACGCTGCTGAAGCTGGGAACACACTGAAAACAGCCAAGTACGCGCGGCGTGTGTCACTGACTAGAGGGTGCAATAGTCAATCCTGAGCGTGTGTGGGTTCGGTTATAATGAATTTGTGCTTTTCTGGCTGTCACGCACAAAGGCGGACGGCAGGAAGGTGTCAAGAAGCAGCTTGAAAATTTCTCCCGGATCTCCTCATCGCTGTCACTCACCCACCCACGCATAGCTCCATCAGAGATGCTCTGTCACGCAGACACACACTGTACTTTTCTATACTTTTCTACTTGTGAGGACCCCCACTACCATCACGCAATCCCTCGCGCCTAATCTCCATCTGTAACAACCAAACGCCGAACCCCAAATCTGTGAGCCGTAACCCAGCCGTAAACCTAGACTGCGCGGACACTTCCCATGAAGTTGCTTTCTGCAGGCGTTTCGGCCTCCGGAGCTGTAGAGTCTGGATTTATGACTGCAAGCCACCTTCTGCCCCCATGTTCCTGCTCAACACCCGCTGCTACAATTATTATTGTTACTGTTATTATCACTGCCATTATAATCAATATTAATATTATTACCGCTTACCATTACCATAAATATTACATCTCTATGTGGAATTGTGAAGCAAAGGGAAGGAAGCAGGGGGAGGGTGCGAGAGAGGACGCCACACTCTTGTATGCCTCCGCCAATCAAGTCGCAGTTTGCATCCAATGTCTTGTCCATCCTTGAGTCCACGTGGACATTTGCAGTTTGTGCCAGATTTGAAGAAGTGGGACGGACGGACGGAATGGGCGCATTGTCAGCGCAAATTTGGCATTATAAGCTTCACGAGGAGGATATGTATTGCAGCGCTGTTATTGGATCGTATTATATTATACAGGTCTACTGTAAATTGGTAGCTCTGTGAGGCGCTGTGAGTGACTTTTCAACAGGTAACAGTGCTTTTAGACCCTGCCGTTTTTGACTTGGACTTTAAAGTCGCTTATTAGATTTTCATCAACTTAAAGGGGACCTATAATGCTAATTTCCAGCTCTATATTTTCATCTAGTGATTCCACTAGAGTAGCTTTGCACGATTCACAGCACAAAAAAGTCCCGATTTATCTTCTACTGGCCCTTCACGCAGCCCCTCAGTTCACCCTCTGTCTGAAACAAGCCGTTTGAGCTCCTGTCTCTTTAAGGCCCTCCCCTCTCCCTAAAAGCCCACTTTCTTCTGATTGGCTGGCCAAGTTCTGGAAGTCTTTGGATGTCTTTCCAAAGGCAAACTATAAACCTAGCGTTACTGAGCAACGCTGACATAAACATAAACATCTCGTCTGTGCCTGGAGCAGAGATACCATATAAGGACATCCAGGCCTGTCTGACATCAGATAGACCCGGCGGGTGAAAAAACTGAAACAGAGCCTTCAGAGCAGTCTGAGGCCTGAGCTTTTGGCTCACAGGAATTACTTTTACATACGTTTACCTCATTATTTGGCAACTTTGGCAACATTTAGTATGAATATCCGACATTGTAACATTATATATATGACAGAATATAAGGAAAAGCACAATAGGTCCTCTTTAAGTTTTAGTATAAAGACGTTGTTTGGCTTTACCTTCTTCTTTTTATTATTGATCTTGGAAGCCAAACAGACTTCCTGATGTATAATGTTTCATCTCCCAATGCAGCCCCAATGCTTTGTAAGACGTGCTATTTGCCATGCTGATGGCAGTTCCTTGAGTCGCAGGGCTGGGCCGCCATTAACCTTGTTTAATTCTGTTCAATTATTGCAAGGGAGTTTAGTAATTGTAATTAGGCTTCTTTAATTTCATCAGGTTGTATCTCTTTAGGTCATGTGTTTAGAATTCTCTAGGACTCTTCTTCTGTGTTAGTTACGCTAACCCTTTAAAAACACATCGTGTAAAAACTATGAATAAACTGTTTCACACATCTCTAAAAATAAGCATCTCAGTCAAGTCAAGTCAACTTAATTCATGCAGCCCAATATCACAAATCACAATCTGCCTCAGCATACGACACCCTCGAGGTCTTTGTAGTCTGAGAAGACTTTGTTGAATGTTGTGCTTAATCCTTCGTTAGACTGGGCATGACATTTATTAGATCGGAACAATGCTGAGCGGCCTCGGTATGGCAAAATCTCCTTCTAAAACAAGAGGTCTCTATTAATAGTTCTCTTTCAGCTGAGGTATAAAAAAAAATTTTGAGCCAATTTGAGAATTTAATATTTCACTGACACCCCACCAGCTCAATAAAGCAAGACGTGAGGTCATAAATTCCACGACTCAGGTACTTATTTCACTTATTTGAAACTATACCCAAACTACATAGTACCCAGGTCAAAGTTTCAAGATGCTTTAAGTAAGAATACGTAGCGTGTGTGTGTGTGTGTGTGTGTGTGTGTGTGTGTGTGTGCATGAGGCTGACCTCCAGGGTGACCTCTTGCTTGGCCATGGCTCTCTCCACTGTTTCGTACATCTGTGTGTTCTGGATGCCAAGGCCACAGAAGATGGCAAAAGCCACCAGGAACTGCTCATCGTTCCTGTTGAAGGCCTTCACGCCGCCTGACGCTTCATCCATCTTGTTCACCAACTGACATACACCTACATGGACACACACAGTAACAGACATACCGGTTGTACTGTTGACATGGGAGGTTAGAAGAACGCATTTTTCAAAATGCTACCTCATAACTCGTTAAAACTTTGAGCTATCAAAAAACAACATGTGTGATGTTGGGAACACCGCAAGAGGGGTTCCTTTAAATGGACGCTTCATGTAAAATGCTTTAGACAACACCCTAGTTAAAGATGTTATGCATGCCACGCAAAACGAGTAGCTGCTCTGAGACCCCAGCTCCAGAATTTCTGTGTGTCTGGTTAAGCTTAAGTTAAGTTATATTTTGAAGCCCTGACTTGAAGAAGGTCTCTGTCAAAACCTCGTTTTAAGTCCTTCACTGCTTTAGTTTTGTGCTTGCGTATTACATATTCCTGAAGTCTGGGACCAGTAGTGACAGAAAGAACTGGCGTTCCTGGTGAGTTCAGACCGGGGTTGGTGCATCCGTTGCTAGCTAGTTTACATACAGTGACCAGGCGTCCTGGTTTGTCCGGGATTGTCCCGGTTTCAAGATGGGTGTCCCGAGTCCCGACAAAAATCTGTAAAACGCTAAAATGTCCCGGTTTTCAACATTAACTAACAACTTGTCCTGGTTTTCACTAAACTAAAATAATAATTATCCGAATTCAACACTGATTTGCCTGTATGTGTGTCAATCAATCATTGTGTCATTGTCATGGCTGTTGCTAGGCTATGAGCCTGTCAGTATGCTAACGGTTAGCTGTCTTGCTGAAGACAAAGTCGGCCTTTTTGTCTTTTCTAAAGAGCTCCAGGAGGCTTATCTTACTCTTCACAAAGTAACCGGCAACGAAAATGCTGTGTTCAAGGCGTCTATGGTGTTGAAAGGTGCGCTCGGTAGGTGTGCTAAGCGCTGATTGTGCCCCATAGTACATGCATAAGCGAATGCATGTATGTGTGGTATACTTCAGGATCCCAGTTTGGGGGGTCTGAAAGTACGGCCACCCTAAGCTTACAGCTAACGATCAGTTGGGATATTGGCTGTTTGGGGTGAATAAACACAAAAAGGTCCAGTAGTACATTTCGCGCAAATGACGCAAGCCGAAGATTCGCACTGCTTTCTATCTGAACACACCTTGAGACGAAGGGGGTTGGCAGATTGTCCTGGGCCCCAGGCAGCTCAATTCTGCCCAAGGGCCCTAGATGATCCAGCCATGGTGTTAACACAGACAGCCGATTATTCAATTTGAAGAGACTTCAAGGTGAGAACTTGAAGAACATCTGCAGTTAAACGATAGGCTACCTTAACTGGTACGTGCCTAAGGTTAGCAGTTTTGAGTAAGCGACTGTTCACATTATCCTTATAAAGGACACAGGACAGAATATTGCATTGCTAATGCTAATTATGTATTAATGAAGCAAAAAATGAGCTTGTCTGAATAAATCCGTGAGAGGAGAAGGACGCAGAACCTTTTGCTGTAATGAATCGAGCTGTTTTGATCTTGCTCATCACCAGGACTCTTACAGGTTGGACAGGACAGGCCATGAGGACCTGTTTTGTTTGATCACCGAAGGACATCCACTATTAGTCATTAGTCATGTTCATAGACAACTAATGGAGCTGCTATCAGGTAATTATGTTGATGCTAATCACTGTGATGGATGGAGTGGCAGGACTATTCATGGACAGATAATAAAAGTGGTAATGCTTTGCTGGCTTAATGTGTTCTCAGGCCGACAATTTCAGATTATCAAAGCCTCTAATCCCTGGGGCTGATGGTATATCACTACCTTGAAAAGTAACTGGAAAACCACAGACAGTTCTGAGTTCTAAGTACTGAAGCAATGTGAGATCAATGTTCACAGTGCTCACCTCACTCTGGGGTTGACCGACATACTGTACATGTTTGCTGATGTGTGAGGCTGACACCGTAATGAAAAGACAACTGTGTTGGGGAACATTTCCCCACTAAGTACACAGACCTCTTGCCTATCTGTGCTGGTGGTCTACACCTGTCTTGGTGCTGTCTTATTTTTTAAATCAGTGCATCTTGAAAACCCATATCGGTCCATGGTAGAGAGGGATCATACCTATGACTTTGTCCTTCTTGCCATTCCTGATGGGAGTGCAGAGCAAACTCTTTATCTGGTTGCGGGTGTGATCTGGGTTTTCGCTCTGTCAGGGGACAAGAGGGATAACTATTAGAATTGTAGAAAAGAAAAGAAAAACTTGAGACCATTCTGCGATGGGATCACAGCAGCCACGATATCCATCGACATGCTGATGTTCTGACCCACGAGTACTCAGTAGACATTACTACATTAGTACTCAGCAGTCATTACTACATTATTACATGAGTACTCAGCAGTACATTATTACATAGTACTCTGTAGTCCTTACTACATTATTACATGAGTACTCTGTAGTCCTTACTACATTATTACATCAATACTCAGCAGTCATTACTCCATTATTACATGAGTACTCAGCAGACATTACTACATTATTGCATGAGTACTCAGCAGTCATTACTACGTTATTACATGAGTACTCTGTAGTCCTTACTACATTATTACATGAGTACTCAATAGTCATTACTACATTATTACATGAGTACTCAGCAGTCATTACTACATTATTACATGAGTACTCAGTCATTACTACATTATTACATGAGTACTCAGCAGTCATTACTACATTATTACATGAGTACTCAGTCATTACTACATTATTACATGAGTACTCAGCAGTCATTACTACATTATTACATGAGTACTCTGTAGTCATTACTCAGGCCTTCATTTTGATCCCAGCTGTACACCTATAAAGTTTTGTGACTGCATCCTGTCCACAGACAGACAGACAGACATGTAAACACCACGCACAGACTCACACGCTGCCGCAGCTGGTAAAAAGTAAAAGAAGACAAGAACAGAAAACACATAAAACATATACTGACTGTCCAGGGGAAGCGTTGATCCTTGGTGACGTCTGCGATGTTGAGAGGCTGCATGGTGTTTTTAACATACTGGGCGTACATGTAGTTAATCTGACTGACATCACAGTCCCTGAGGAGACACACAACAACACAAACAACTTCATAACAAACCATGCACGAGATCACCAAGCTGGACCTGGATTAACCTCTTAAAACCCTTTTAAAAGACATTATGCTCTGCTCCTACGGAGTTGCCTTGGACAGAACCATCTGCCATATGAATGTAATGTAATATCTGGCCATGTATTGGTCAAACCCAAAAAAATCCAAGAGTTTCCAAAGATGCACAAATGTGTATAAAGTGACAGACAAGGAATCTATCTATCTATCCATCTGGCTCTTTGGCTGCTAAATGCTCCACTGTGTTCATCAGCGAGTCTCTAACTGTGTCTGTCTGCTGTTTGCAGGTAGTGTACAGCTGCTTTGTCAGAGCTTTTTCTCCGAAAACAGTTGCCTGCTGCTGCTGGAGACACAGTTGATGAGACACAAAAACACTTCAGTTGTAAACAATTAGCCAAAAGATGCTTGAATTGATGCTCGAACGGATGACTCTAAATTGCCCGTAGGTCTGACTGCTACCGTGAATGGTTGTTTGCCTCTATGTGTAAGCCCTATGATTGACAGGCGGCTTGTCTGGGGTGTACCCCGCCTCTTGCCCAATGGTTGGAGCTGGGATTGGTTCCAACCCCTCCGCAACCCTCTTAGGATAAGCGGTTATAGATATAGGTAATGGAACCTTTTCTGGAATCAATCTGTTTAACCAATTGGGGGGGGTTGTCACTTTAAGTAACTTTCTTAGAGACGCCTCGAAGATTGATTTTGACTGTTCCTCCGCACAGCTTTCCCCAGCTGCTCCTTGGATTCAATCGAGCAGCCATTAGAACCCTGAACCTGCTTCCTTAAGCTCCAAGCTAGCGGCGCGGAATAATAAAACATGTGCTGGTTTAATGAGAGAACTGCAGCTGGGAGGCTGCACCTGAGTCCACCCCGCCCTGTGGCTCAGGCCTGAGAGCTGAAACCGTCCGTCACGTCTGTCAGCGCTTAATAAGCCTGTTTGTTATCTTTAGCCGCTCCGAGTCCGACCACAGAGTCGGCTATAATACTGCATGATAAACGATGGAAAATGGATATGTAAACACAACATGAGGTTGAGGCAAAAGCCAGTGGATTTTGGCTGTAGTGCTGCGGCAGGACGGTATGCGTGTGTGTGTGTGTGTGTGTGTGTGTGTGAGGGTATATGAGAGTGTGTCAGTGGATAAAAGAAGGTGTTTGTTAGGGAGAAAGAAAAGGGAGAGAAGCATTTTCATTTTACACTACTTTATGCTTCTACGTCACTACATTTCAGAGGGGAATATTGTACTTTCTACTCCAGCTGGCTACATATTGACAAATAACAACAATAATTCATAATAGCCAACGATACAATATATAATTCATACTGACCATTCTCTGAAAGGTGTTTCTGCATAATGAATACTTTCACTTTTGCCACATTTAAGTACATTTTGCAGATACTTCAATAACATTTGAATGCAGGACTTTTACTTGTAATAGAGGATTCTTGGACTGTGGTATTTCTACTTTTATGTAAGTGAAAGATACTTCCCCCATCACTGCAGGTGAGTAAATACTTTAAGTGTGTGTGTGTGTGTGTTTTGCTTGGCTTCCAACATCCCATCCACAAACATTTTGGATGACTTGAAGTCCTCAAGGTAATTAGGACAATGTGTTCTGTCCAGTCTGGCCTCAACTCACACACACACACACACACACACACACACACACACACACACACACACACACATTTCAGATGGACACGCTGCACAGTGCATCCATTTGTGCTCGAGTTTAATTACCCAAACACACTGAACACACCACATTTCCTTTCCCCCTCTCTGTGTGATTGACTTAAATGAGGCCACAGAATAGCTACCGGCACCACTACGAACACCGTGTTGGCTTTCAATTTAGGGCCACAGTCAAACTCTAGGTCCAGAAAAAAAAAAGTTAACTGCCCCACTTTGTCAACCCGAAACACTCCGGCTGACGCTCCTGTGAGCCGGATCAACATCGGTTCAGCTCGGCTGAACTTCCTGCGTCTGCGAAACAGACGCTTTGTCGTTCGGGAGCCACAGCCCGGGGGTTAATGTCACTATAAAAAGCACTCTGCGGTTCCAGCTGGTCAAAGCTAACATCCTGCAGGGCCCCTCCCCTCCCCTGTTGGCCCAGTTGGAGCTGCCCGGTTTTGCCATATTGCAACCCTCCCAGAGGAAATCCAGCACACACACACACACACACACACACATACACACACACACACATAGGTATTTAAAGGCAGCTATTAGACCTAAACATCCATGAGAGCAGGCTGTAAAAAAAAAAAAAAAGAGACGTTATGGATGGGACAAGATAAGACATCTGGTTTGTGTCGTCCCTGACAGTGTTGGGATTTTCCCAACTGCCTATTTTCCCTTTCCATTCGCTTGGTCACATGTTGAGCTCCGTTTGCACACACCTAGGTATAATAGCTTGAATTTGGAGAACACTCACTTAGTTTAAATGCAGTCGATCTGTTCGGACCCTGAAAAACCTAAATCTCTGTTTCAACAGAATCAATACGGGGAGGGTCACAAAGTGTGTTTTCTGGCAGATTTGATTGACTTTATGTCTCTTAGCTTTATCTCTGTTAGGAGAGGGTATTGGTGCGAAAACAGAGTCAATAAAACTCATTACAATGTATGACACAAACATATATCAGCAACTGTATAAGCTTCCTGTTTTAGAAGGCCTTACAGACAATCCTACTGGACTGTGTTTAACGGTTTACAGGCTGGAATTGTTTAAGGTCTTTGGTTCCGACTGAAGATGCAAGTCTGTAAAAGCTTATCATAAATATGATTTGAATATAATTTCATTTTTTAAAAAAGGCACAGTAATTTCCCTTAAACAGCTGGTCACTGTAGTTTTTAGCAGACGTTACTTAAACAGGAGGAAATAGTGCATTTGTTGGGACTGCTTGCCCTGTGACCTAGCATGTGTTCTAATGTGCAATGTGTGCTTTCATTGCAGTTTTACAATTGTGAATCTTCATCAGTTATCCAGGAAAACTTCACACTGTTAGCTAGCTGTCCAGCTCTGATTAAGGATAACTCATTGCGAGGACAGTAGAGCGTTAGTTTCTTTTATTATCCAACAGAAGATGTTTCTACTATTTCTGTAAAATAGCATTAATGTGTTGAGTTGCTTTTTCTGAGTATCTTATAGTGTAGCTTGCCACCTCCAACGAAAGTGTCATACTACTCCAAATTAAGAGTAGCTTGTAGTTCAATTAGCTAGCTTGAAGATAGTGCATGTGGGATTGACTCTAAAGAAATTACTTGGGATGCTGGCGGACTTGGCGTTTGACTCTGACCATGTAATTGCAAGGTCCCTGGACCGGGGAACCTTGATGCATGTCATCCCACCTCGTTTCCTCTCACCTCTTTGCTGTAGTCTCTAATAATGGCAAAAAGTAGCTGTTTTCCTGAGCTTTCAACTGCTTCTCACGGCCTTTATCAGCTGATGGAGTTTGGTTAGTTGCGCAATAGTCATCTGTTGTCATTACTTGATTTCCTGACAACTGAGAAACTTGGGGACATGGGGTTGAAAATCCCTTGAATATGCTTGTAAGTGGACCTTGAGTTTAGATTATTTTTTGTCAAACCAGTTTTATTATTTAAAGCACGAAAGCACGAATAATGTCTTGATTGACGCAACTGCGAGCTGAAAATGTTGTCCCAATATTCAACATTTTTGAATTTGACCATTTCTACCAAATTTCATTTTGAGGAATTCGAGTATTCGGTGTACCCTTCAGATTTTTATTCTTGTCATGATGACGAAGCTTCTTATTCGGTATTGGAAACCTACATAGTAGATGTAGCTGAAGCACATACTTAAGTCAAATCTGATCTGGTCTCATTACTTTCAAATGAGGTCGAGGGGTTCTCGCACACCTAGTGTATTATTAATAAATCCTAGTATAATTACATAATCCATCAAACTGTATCACATCTGTTATTTCAGATAGACCACACTGATGGCCAAAACCTAATAAAAGGCCAATATAGGCCCCACTTATTGGTAAATTGATACAAACACATACACAGGATACAGTTAACGCAACTGTACACACATGCACACATACAGTCCAGTTCTGTTGCTTGGGCTGAGATTAAGATTGAATTTTAGATGCTGCGTAGCAACTGGGGAGGCCAGGTCACCCTGGAGATGGGGGGGGGGGGGTCGGGGAGGAGGGCGGAGGGATTTCTATCTCATTGCATCTTAAATCAGATTACGGCGTATTCACTCCTCCTGGCTTGGAGCACGAGTTGATGTCAGGAGGCTCTGCAGCTGTGGGCTTCTTCTCATCCTGACCCTCCACTCATCCTGCCTGCAAATCTTGAAGTCATTTGATTTCTCCGATAGGCTGCTCTATCTTCACTTCTCTTCTATTTTCCTTTTCGTCCCCAAGAAATGATAGTCGTGCTGCTCGTGGGTCATTATCATTTCTCGTGGAGAAACAGGGAAACGGAGTGGTAATCGTGCTACTTATGAACTGCAGTTTCATGGCATTTACGGTTTGGTAAACAAAGCCCACCCTGCGTCCTAAAACTAGTTTGCACTAACCAGGAAAGTTAGCCTAACTTTTGGGAAATAGTTTTAGCTTTTAATCTTCATCACCATCCATCTGCTAATGAAGGCTATAGATGTAGTTGAAAGCTCCAGAAAAAGCTAATAAGTGGACACTGAGTTGGAATTTTCTTTTGTCACACAACTAATTGGCTATAGCAAGTGCTTTTTGTAAGAAATGAAATGCTACTCAGATTGCGATTTTTATTCGCACGTTCTACTCTGTCAATGTACTTTGTTTACTTCATATTTTTGGTTGAATATTGAAAAAGTAATTCGTCACCTGCCTCAAGTTTCAGCGTCGCCTCTTTCAATAATTAACCGAAACAGCAATCTTTCCCTAACTTTAACCAAGAGTGTTAGTAGCCTAAATCTAACAACATGTGGGGACACAGGACGTGGACCCTGGTCTCCTGTGTCAAAGTCCTTTACTTTGTACACACAGCCCGCCACCCCAACTCCTCCTTATGACTTCTGTGCAGTATACAGGGTTTTGTATGCTCCAAGCAAACTAGTTTGAAGTATGTAAGTGCCCCCGAGTGACGCCGAAACTGTGTTACCTGTGCAGGGCAAAAAGTGCGTTCAGACAGTCTCTCCTTTAAAGGAATTCATGGTGTTGTATTTGCACAACAATGGGCGACATTAATTGTATAAACAGAGAGCTTGAGTGAGAAAAAAAAAAATCCCTGCCTACTGTCTCACCTCCACAAAACTGGCCAGTCGCTGCCTCAAGAGGGCATGATTGTCAGATTGCCCTGGGTTGTTCCTAGTAAGGCTAATTTGTCGTATATCAACATATTTTGTGGGGGACATAGCTGGGTTAGAAAGAGGGATCGCTTTATGGAACAAAAGACATGTTTATTGGAAATGTGGCCTTAATTTTGGAAAAACACACAGACAATGCCACAATGGTCTCATTTGTTAATGGTCATGGTATGAGGGTAGCACTGTAATGTCCCAATGCTGCAATGATTCTTCACGTAGCAACTTGTACAGTACAAACATACACACAGGCTGAAAAGAACTTTACCGCACGTCTCTATCCACTGTAGTTGAACTGCTACTCCACATATGCAACTAATACAGCACAGCTGTCACATGCAATATGCACGTTGAGCTCAAAACAACTGTGGCTGTGCGTGACGGACGATTGTTAGGCCCTCTTGGAAAGGTCTCAGGCAGCCTCCAAGACAGTAAAAAGGGCCCACTTCATCATGATAAACAGGTTGTGATTGAGGAGCTGTCAAGTCGACCATAAAGACAGTGAATCCAGCCAAGAGAACCCGGCTAACGAGAACAAGAGCTTTGAGCCGAAAGCCGGCGATCAAATGTCTGGGAATTTGGCAGGTGGAAGAAGGCGGATTACCTCAAAAAGATCCCACGGGGCTGCAAATCAGCTCTGCAAACGTTCGAGTACTGGACTGAGACGCTCTGTCTTGTCTTTTATATCGCGATTCAAAGTGACTGAATGGGCACAATACCACTTTCGCTACTGTCAAAACACGGCCTTACACACCCCTTCCTGCTGAATGTATAGGATGATAATGAATCCTTGTTACGCTAACCTTAGTGAAGGGCCTCTGAGGGTGAGGAAAAGGGTAGCTTGCAAATGCAAGCGGTAGTAACTGGTGGGAACAGCCGGAGTACGCCTCAAGGCCAATCTGCAGGACTTTTAATTTAATAAGGGGTTTCAGTTCAGGGCGATCGCCTTACCTTTTGGGGGCGTCTAGGACTTCACCCAGCTCCTCGTATTCCATGTGAAAGACACTGGAGAAGGAGTTCTGCAAAAACAATAAAAATACGTTTATTTGTTTGAGAAGTTACAGACTGAGTAATGTGGCTCGGATTTGCTGGGGGGAGGCAATGTGTACTTGGCATAATGCCATTAGGATTGGGTGACAACATATGAATATATATCAGGGTCTTGGTTTGGTCTAGATTCTAACCTTCCGTGCTGTACTGCAGGTCCACCCTGTATGTTTTCTTCTGGCCATATCAGCTTCCTCGTTCCCTCCAATTAAGCCATTACGGCTAAACCCAACAGCTAAATACTGTAAGTTAAGCAGTGGTGCCTAAAACACGTCTCCAAGCATGAAAAAAAGGATGCTGATCTATTACCCATCAAGCCTTGCCAGAAGGAGAGTTTATTTCGACATTCCAGTGCTCCTTTCGCCTTTCACCCCCTTATAGGGACTTGTTTTCTCTCAACCTGCACTCCCAACCCCTCGCAAAGGATCCTTTTTCCATTCTTAAGAGGTGGGGACAGGATGTTAAAGATGGACGAGGCTTCTTCGTTTTGGAAAAATGTGCCCCCTACCCTTGCACGTACATACACACACCTTCACTCTGTGGCACTAGTTCACCCTGATCTATCTAGGTAAGGGTAATAAAGCTGCTTTAAACAGAAAAAGGACCTGGCAATGTTATGACATTTATTGGGGTCTCTGGTTTATTGGTGGGAACATTTAGAACAGGATGACATGGGGATGATGGAATTTTTTTTTTCCCTGCATGTAGTAATATTGAAATAAATCGAGCTGGTTTTCTCATATTCTTTGGAAGCATCAGTCCAGGTTTTACATGTCAAGGAAGGACAAAGGAAATGGTTAGGTTGTCGTGCCTGTGATCAATCTCACGCAGCCTGCTCTTGTTGCGTGATTTATGTGTTTACTAGTGGAGCGGGGCATTGGAGAAAGACAACAGAGGGGAAGAAAAATGAGACTGTCCTACACAGAGTCTTATCCCGCCCTCATAGACACCACACCTTACATTATCTCCACAGCCGTCTCAACGCGTTACATTAACGCACACATCTTTGGGACTATTATCTCTGTACATTGCACGTATTTATATGCCTTCATACTGTGAAGCTTTGCACATGCCTTTGTCAATACGTTGCGCATTCCTGCACAGCTCTTTCATTTCCAAATAACAGCTATATTGTACATACCACTACTATATTTTGTGTTTTAATTTTCATATTTCTTGACTTTCATACTACTGCAAGAGGTCACTTGCCTGGAAAGCATTTGAACAACCTATACTGGCAGTTTTCTGTAAACTTTCTAAGTAAATGGACTCATATGGCGCTTTTCGACCGAGCTGCCACGCAAAGTGCTGGCCTCCCTCAGGAACAACTCCAGTATCTCGCTCAAGGACACTTCAACATGTGGACGGGGGGGGGGAGCCGGCGTCGCACCCCCAACCCGCTCTACCTCCTGTGCAACAGTGCTAACCACCGCGCCACCGATACAACATTGTTTCGACGACCGATGAAATGTTGGCAGGTTGGTCGTCATCAGTCCACTAACTTTGCTCCAGACAGAAACATCTAGGAAACTATTGGATGGATTGCCATGAAATTTGGTATAAACATTCATGGTCCCCAGGGCATGTCTTCTTATGACTTTCGTGATTCCCTGACTTTTCACCTTGGGTCACCACACGAGACCAACACGTTTCAACCAAGGTTCCTGACAGAAGGCCACAAGCCAAAACGCGTTGGTCTCACAATATAGTTTAGTAATAGCGGTTCTTTATACAAGGCTTTTTTTTTTTTTGACCTTTTAAAACATCTGAATGTATACATTTTCACTTTGAGCATGTTGCCATGCTGATGTTAGCATTTAGCTCAAAGCACCACCACGCCTAAGTACAGCTTCACAGAGCCGCTAGATCTTAGTCTTGCTTTAACTTTGCATCTTTCCCTAAACTTAACCAAGTACTTTCAGTTGCCTAAACTTAACCAAACATTAATCATAGAGGTTGCAGATCAGAAAACTAAACATGAATCACCATATGGGTGGTTGGATGCTTATTTTATTGCTTTTATTGTTTAGGTAAGAAGAAGGGAGAGGAGGTTTTAGAAAGACGGGAAGAAATAAGAGAATAGAAAACAGCAGGTGGTTTAACAACGATTGGTACAACACATACACGCACTCACACACACACACTCACACACACTGCCTAATATGTTTCAGGACACCTATAGCTAATTCCACAATTAATTCTACAGGGGAGAGTTAAACAACTCAGAAGAACAAAATACTCCAAATTGCGGGCCAGATGTCAAACCCTATCACATATCATTCACACACACACAGACACACACACACACACAATAGAGATGCCAGCACACTCAGCCATAGCCAACAAAACACACACTGTGTGCACATATGCTTGCAAGCATGCTATTAACATCCAAACGTAACACACAAATATGCATGCAAACGTGTTAAATACACAATACACATGCATGCACAAGCAAAACAATTTTTTTTCATGTGCACACACTCATAGGTATGTCCATACATGTACAGTGCAAAACAAATACATCACATACATACAGTATGCTGTGTATATTGAAAACACACGCGTCCCTGTTTCTCAACAGGTGCCATGCACTGCAGTAAAGTGAAGTGAGCCACCGCAGGCCAGCATCTTGAAAACTCCTGTGTTATTGTTGGTACGGTCAAGTGCTAAAGACCAGCACTGTCATTTACTAGACTTCCTACAGGAAAGCTCCTTTCCTCAAAGAAAGGTTATGTTGAAATTCACAGAGGTGCGGGTCCTGCTTGAGAAACTACAGACATTTAACGCTGACACCTGTATACAGACAGCCGTCTGGCAGATAAGGCCAGTAAAAGTTCCTAATCTCAGAGTAAATGTTTAGTAAGGAAAGACGGAGAGAATGGAGGAAGGGGGAGGGGTAGAAAACAAAGGGAGACAGCTGGTCTGGCAACCCTGGGGTCATAAGAGGGACAAACACGCACATGCAAACACACAGTATAATAAAGTGGGTTGTAACAGAGCCTATGGAGCTCAGTGCATACATGAAATAAAACATCTTGATTCATAATATTAAAGACTTGGTTCACCCAGATTAAAAAAAGGACAAAGCCGTTTATTCTAGTGGTATAGCCATGCAGGACGTTTTGGTTTTATTGGTCCAGGTTTTAAGATATCTGTCTCTTAGATTTCAGCCTCCGCCCCAATACAAAGAGGGGGACGGTATTTCATTTGTGGTGCTCACAGCGTGTGGCGACCCAAGATGAAAAGTCAGGGAATCACAGAAGTCATAAGAAGTCATCCATTCTATAGTTTCCAAGATATTTCTGTCTGGAACAAAGTAGTGGACTGACTGACCAACCTACCAACATTGCAATCCCTGGTCTGATCCATGGTTTAACAATGTCGTGCGGCATGGTGGTACAGCGGTTAGCACTGTCGCACGAGAGGTAGAGCAGGGTAGAGCGGGTTGATGATCCACAGAGGACACTATCAACAGCAAGGCGGGATTAAACCCATATTCTGTATGTCAGTTTGGGAAATCATAGCACCATGGAGCGTCCTGGTAGCTGAATGGTTACCAACGCATGCCACATAACGTCATGCCCCTCTTTCTCCACCTGTTCCAAGGCTCAGCTTCACTATCACCTGTCCAATAAAGCCAAAAATGGTGGACTGACCAATTGATCAAACAAATCAAATCAAATGACCACTAAGTCATTTCCACACACTACCCTTAACTACCTGGGGCCTTTGGAGCCACTAAGGGTCTGGTTGCCTGGTTGGTAATCAAGCTTTGGTCAACACCTGGACTATTTCTTCGGTTGAAAGTAGTTCTAATGGACACTCCTTATAGTAACGTCTGAGGATTACTCAGATGAACTGGGACCTTGTTTCTTGGTTTTGCTGTCGGTTTTTTATGTCATTTTTCAAAATGAATCTCCATTGTATTGCGGTGGAGGCAAAAATCTCAGAGACAGATATCTCAAATCCTGGGCACCTAAAACCAAAACTATCTGCAGGTCTATGTACCACAAGAGACCTTTAGTCCACCTTGACTGTAACTTTATGAAAGCTGTTTTCGTGGCCTGGACAATGTTTAAAACAAGAGCCTTCATCTCAATGGGTCTAACCTGGTTATAATAAATACCAGGCCAAGTTAAACACCAATGTTTTGTAACCTAATACAAACCACTTCAACGGCATTGCATGCCCCGTCCAGTCAACCCAGACCTAAACACAAATATTGAATGGTGAATTGGCTATGTAGTTGATACTTTGAGAAACCAGTATTTAGAATAACTTGACATTCAGTGCAGTCAGCCATCAGCCCAGTGGAATGAGTTCTAAAACTGCGATGTTGCTGTTGCGATTGGTGGTTGGAAATGATTTGTGCAGTGCCGTGAGCCAAGTGCAGTGATGTAGGTAAGTGTAGATAAACCTACACTGAATCCCGTGTATTTGGAAAACATTACTAATGCCAGAGAAATAAGGCTTCCTGCATGTTTGGATCTTTGCTGAATTGAAGATTGATGAGGACAAAGTTAAACAAAAAGTTTCATCCCTGAATGTTAAAAGATTTAACTACATAGCATGCCCACCCAGCACCCACACATCAGCTGCTAAATGGCCAATAATGTGCAGTTGACATCTTGTGGCACCAGTACTTACAATGACAAAGCATTCTCTAAAAGCCTTTACGGTTACTTGGAAGTCAGGACACCAGACCTGTCAGATGCATCCCTTTCTGTTGAAAGGCTCATGGTTGTGGGTGGTGAAGTGTCAAGTCAAACTGTCTTTAAGAATGGCTTGTTGTTATGTTCAAGCATGTGCTGTGTGTACACACACGCACGCACGCACGCACGCACGCAAGCACGCACGCACATGTCAGGCCTAAACACTCAGAGAAACAAAGGTCCTTCAAAGGTTCTTTGATAAGAGAAGTGGTTATTTGTACATCCAGCATGACTTCATTATGACGCAATTAGTAATCCTCATATTTGAATAATTGCTGAATAAGAACATATCAGAATATTCAACACATTAAAAAAGTGCCTTGACTGTTGCTTTTTGGGGAACTTTATGTACGTTCTCGCCAACTTTTACCTGCAACTGAGTTTTCTGCATCAATTACAATTACTTTTTTGGGTTTTTTTACCCTAACTATTGCCACATATAACCATCACAGGCAGTGCTAAATAATATTTCCTAGAATCATCTACAGAAATCTTATTATTAAATGTAATCTGTTGGACCATCTTGGATCCCGAAAAGGCAGTGTTGTTAACCACCTCCTCACAATAAACAATTCACTAAAATTATGGAAAGGACCAGATGTACGCAGATGACACTTTTATATATATAAAGATAGTTAGTTCATTCATCAGCTTCGCACTGACAATTCTGCGATACCTTCATGCCACCGCCATTTGGTGCCACAGTGGCCTCCACCACCAAGCCTCCTCTTTATGTGTTGAGCTTTTGGTATTGTTGAGTACTATGATTTGTTTGTTCCACCAAACCTAACTTTATAACTTCTGTCTTGGCCTATTAGCATATAAGGTGATATTTTGTTCTGGAAATTACATTTGGAAAATAAAATGGGGGTCATTTTATAATCCAGGACTAGACCACTAGGTGTTCCCAACATAAGACATTCTCTTGGAATGGAAGGAGTGTTGCATGATGGGTCGTTAATGAGTGTCTTCAAGAGTCGGTCGGCCCATTTTAACCTACAAGAGTTTGTAAAGCCCATGCTGGTGAGTGAGAGTGAAAACGAGTCCAAAAGCGTCTCCTGACTTCTTTACGACAGAAAGGGGCCATGGACATGAATGATCTGTCGAGTAGCTAAGGATTAACGCTGTCACAGACGACGAAGCCTGAAAAGTTGCTGAAGAAAATAATTCTGACCGTTTCCAAGAGTCCGACAGGAGAGCATGTGAGCATGTGACTGATACACTGCATTAATGGTATCATTTCACTTTTACGAGGGCGCCAAGGATGATGACTCTCCACAAGGGTGTACGTGTGTTGTAGCTTGAAAAAGTCTTTCCTCAAAAAACGTCACTACGATATGCGCTGTAAATGGTTAATTATTACAAAGTAAGGGTCTCTGAGTGAAGGCCAAAACTATGAAGAATGGCACTCAAATTGTGACGACCTATACTTTCACATTTCAACTGGTTCCGTACAAATCCTACCATATAGACCTCTTTAGATTCTATATTTGTGCGAGAAAAACATTCTGGCCAGGGAGTCCATTAGACTTCACCATTACCAAGTAAGTTTGTAGTGTTTTGATAATTTCATTAAATCAGCAAACAATTACGCCATCTGTAAAATGTTTACACAATAATATTCCTAAGGCCCTCAGCGACATGATGAAACATCTGTGGGGGGGGGGGGGGTTTCCTCAATTAACCAGCTGTCCATGCAATTCTTCTGTTAATGAGGTCGACAATTTCTGACTCACACATCTCTAAACTGATCATAACCGACACCAATTGAAATGAATTAAATAATGGGAACAGTTTTTGGAACCAGTCATGCAGTCCATTGGTGGGTCCTTGGGACGACCATGGCTGCATGACCCAAGAAAGGTCTGAGAGAATGAATACTTTCCTTTAGTGAAAGCTTCTGCTATGGTATCAAGCAGTAACTTAGAAGAAGCTAAGAACATCTAGGGTTTTCTTTTTCTCAGAGGGTTCTTGGATTACTTGTGCCCTGACCAGGGAAGCCTTGTGGACTCTTACATTTTCAGGGTGGACAGTCTCCTTGCACATATATTAGCTCTGTCATTTTCTCCTCTAAAAATTACCCTGAATCACCACCGTCCCTCCAAAGCACTGCTGTTTGTGGTCCAAAACTATGGCAGAGCTCTTAACTTGCTGTCGTCATCTTGACCGCCGTGCACTCCTCACTCCACTTACTCCATAAATACAGCAAGCACAGAGAGACAGAGAGGTTTTTCTCTTTTGTGCCTTTCACTGTGATACAGCGGAACTTGCCTTTGGTTGAGGAAAAGTTGATTTCAAACACTCGTATTATGTTAAAAAATATTATATTAAAAATGTTTTCCAAGAATGGGAAATCCCTCCACAACAAATAACCAAAAGCATTTGACATAAGAATCCTAACTCAAGGCCATTTAATAGCTCTGGATCAGGTTCCTCGGTGCTACTACCTGCGATATTCAGCAATACAACAAAAGCAAAAAAACTCACCACGTCTACAGTTTTGACCTGTTACTCAAAAGTTTACTGCAATGCACGGGCGTTCTAGTAATCTAAGACAGATTATAAATGCATCACCTATACAGCCAAATAGTGGAGAAAGTGAACCAAAAGTTTTAACTGATGTTTAGCTATTTTTTTGTGTGGCCTGTCTTAGGCATGGAAAAAACCAGAGAGCGCTGAAACTCAGAAGAAGCTGCATCGTTGACCACAACCAAGCCTGTGGCCTTGCTCCCTGAATCACACTGTTACAGAATATACTTAAAAACATGTATATTTGCTGTGGCATTTCCTAAAATAATGGTTAAATATGCTGTAAATTGTAGTTTGGAGTTCCTGTGCAGGCATGATGTGAGGACCGCTGTTACCGAGCTCGCCTATCAATCTCCCTCATGACAGTTAATTCGCTTCCTTTTCCTGTGTGCTTGTTTTCTGTGCGCGAGTGTGAAGCGTGTCAGTGTGTGTTTTTCAGGCCCCTGAGGAGGACAAGCCAAAACAAATGTTAATGCCCGCAGAGGACTCTAATAGGGTTCTCTCTGTGTGTGCGTGTGTGTGTGTGTCAGTCAGTCTAGAAAGTATAGACCGCATTTACATTAAAACACGTGCCAGCTACGGTTCCGTCCGCTCCGTGGATAAAACAGAAACTCTGCATTTCCACTTGCTGTCAAGAGGTGTCCGTGCTCCTAAAAGCTGCTCACTATGAAGCGCGTAAAAAAAGGTGCGGATTGGAAAAAATACTATGTCTGGCCATGGAAGTCGACTAAACAGTGACCGGGTTTACGTGTAGCCGCTAAGCTAACATCAGCTAGCCAGCCGTCTGCACTGTCAAGCACAAACTTCCTGTTTATGCTCAAAGCGAATGTCTGCTATGGCATATCCTTTTCAAATATGCCGTGCAAATGATTGTTGTTCTTTTATTATTCCTCTTCAGCTGTTTCGCACACGTAAATGGCAAAATGGTGGAATAAGTACTTTGTATAGTATATTGATGAATGCAACTGCAAACCACTGCAACTGAATCGGGTTTCTCTGTGTGGAAGGAACAGGAGAAGGTGAGAATCTTCCACTTTGAAACACTCTCCATTTCATGTAACTGTAAATTGCACCCACAGACGACAGTAAGCGGAGGGATCTGCTTTGGAATTGCAACAAAGCGAATAGTCGTGGGATCAAAGGTCACGGCAGATGGTGGGGACTGTGGCGGAGAATCCAGCGTGGTAGTTTTGCTTAAGGACACATCAAACAGCAGGGAAAAAAAATGATGTTCAATGCTGCGTCTATTAGCTCATTTATCATTCATTTGCTTGCACGATGTAGAGTGACTGACAAACTACGTTTAAACACTGCTTGGCGGCATGCATATTTCCACAACTGTACAAAACCCCCAGAGGTCAAAGCACAATTGCCCTGACAACGAGTAGAATAATTGCTATGGGCGCTATCTCTTGCTAGCTTGCCCCATATCATGTACGTTTCTCTGCCAAAATTCCACTCTTACATTAGCGCGTGTTTCCAGTCTTTATCAAATGATGCGTTTCTTCTGATAACAATGCAAGGGATCATGGAGTTGAATGATTTTAACACTTAATTGGCAAGTCATTCGTGCTGGGGTTTATTTAGCTCCTCCACACAGCTATGTAACTGGACGTTATATAAATATATTTAGCATTGCTGTAAGCGGTCGCATTGTTTGCAACTTATCCATCGGGTGTTATCCATCACGGTATCACGGAAGCACTTCAATGTGCATCCGAGTGCAATTTTCTGGTGGTAAACCTCCTGTAGAAATGGCTGAATCAAGTTAACGACAGGCACCTGAACGCAACCCACGTACTGAAATTAACTAGCATGAGGGTTAGTGTAAGTATGAACGTGGCGTGAGAATTTGAGCATGTGTGTGTGTGTGTGTGTGTGTGTGTGTGCTGACCATGGAGTCTTCGTCAGCGATGAAGACGGTACAGGCCTGTGCCTGCATGAAGGACAGGATGGTCCCTGCGATCTTCCTCAGTAAAACCTCCAAACACTGCTGCTCCTCAAAGATCAGACTGGCCAGGTCCAACAGCACCTGCTCACACACACATTGACACACAGGAGAATACGTCATGTTCAGAGTTGTTGTATGCTCACACGCACCTTCAGACGGCACACATGCACACCCACCTGATTGCGTCGGTTTTCCAGCTGCGACGTCTCGTAGAGCTGAGCGTTGTGCAGGACGATGCCTGAGAAGGCCAGGTAGGCCGAGAAGTCCTGTTGGAGAGCAAAACAGAGCGACGTCTGGACATCAGAAAGGAACTACAGCAAACAAGACTGCGTGGAAGAAAAAAAAAAAAAAGTTGTTTTATGTGCAGTGCATCTGGGGGCTTCAGAGACACGGGTCAGGACAGCTAAGGTTACGCTGCTGCTGACAGATGCAAGGCAGACTGTCCCGACACCTCCAGTCAAGAGCAACTTACCTTGCCAATGTGGTTCTCGTGAGTGAACCAGTGAACTTTACCTTTTCGTCCTGGTCAGTGAAGGCACCGTCCTCCCCACATTTTTTATTGATAGCCTGAGCCACTCCGACTACCTGTGACGGATAGGATGGATACAACACAGGGAAAGTTGATCAAATTGAGATTTGTTCCAGTACATAGACCTAATAAAGAAAAAAAAGGACTTGAAGCATAACTAACCAACGCAGCTCTGTTAGAGAAGTGGCTGTAACTGGATTGTAAATGGTGTGTCTTGATTTGTATCATATGCACAATGTGAACGAAAGTATTGAGAATAGCACTTCTCAGCAACGCCTCCGAAATGGTGACGCACGAGATTGCTGATAAGCTTTCTAATCAACAAGAGTCAACCCTACCAGACGCCCTGTCAACAAGAAGCATGGCAGTCCACGAGGCTTGCGGCGCTAAAATGAAGCTGTTTATTGGCAAAGGAAAATTGATTTGAAGACTCAGTTTGGCCACAGACAGAAACTGTAATCCAGGACCCTGCTTTTCCCGCCGGGGATCAATGAAGTATTCCTGATTCCGGTTCTAATTCTGATTGTACCCCCCCGAATGTCAGCTATATTTCAGTGGCTCAAGGGGCACTTTGGTGAGCGCTCAAATGAGCAGTACAACATTATGGGGGAATATGGTCATTGGCCGTTGACTCCGTATCAGTTCAACTGTTCATTTTATCATATTGATCATTTTATCTGACTCTGGTTGAGCCCGACTGTTTCTTTTATAGCACTTTTCAAAAATAAATCTTGATTGCAAACACTGCTCCAGTGTGTATTGTCTTACCTCGTCTCTGTGGTTCTTGATGGGAAGGCAAAGGATACTCTGGGTTTTGTAACCGGTGATCAGGTCCACCTCAGCATTGAACCTGGGGTCCTGGGGAGGCACAGCATACATACAGAATTCAAACCCACCTTTAAGGCAATGAAGACTGTTTCCTGTAGGGTCAGATCTACATTTTTACATTATACCTATTTTACATTTTTTAATCATATCTGGTCTGGTCAATGCCTTTCACCACTGATATTGTTGGTGCATACCATAGACTGTATATAAAGACCCATTCGCGAGCACACTACAGTCAATCTCAGCTGTCACTCGTGATGTTTCCTCCCCTTTTCATAGCATCAAATAACTTATTAAAACCAAACTTACACAAAACCAAACTTACCAGAGGAAAAAAAAAACACTTGAACAAACATCAGCGTGATAAGAGCCTCCTAAAATGACAGAAACCATCTTTGAGAAACATTTATTTGACGTGTACTTTGATTTCTTTTAGTTCGGCCCATGTCCCACCATCAGCTAACATGGAGGGGGCGGGGCTTATAACCTATACTGCAGCCAGCCACCACCAGGGGGTGATCGAGATGTTTTGGCTTCACTGTTAGGGAGCTGTCGTATCTGGGATATTTTGGCTTCATTTTTGTACAGTGGGAGGAAGTGGAGACATGTCGTCCCTCTTTATATACAGTCTATGGTGCAATCGTTAGCATGTCTTGCTAACTGATGTCTACCAGCTCTATGTTGTTGTCTGCTAAGATCTGAATACCGGACCCAAAGATGGCTCCTGTTCAGTCCAGTAAGTATTGCTCGCCTGGGGCATATGCCAAAAAACCTTCCAGCTTCCAGGTTAACTTCCGGGGTATGCAGCCCACTTAATAAGCGTAATAGTGTTTCTCCTGCCCCCACCCCCCCAACCCCTTGCACAAGTTCACACTTGGCCCACAGACTTTGCATTCTGATGACGTCAAATACGAACATAAACCTTCCGTGAATCAAACATTCAAAATAGAAAATGTCATAATTGACCTTGCTTGCAGTTCGAGGCATCCTGTCAACAGTTTTACAGACGTCTCTTTTATAATGGCGGTCTATGGGGAAGACACCGCCACAAAATTCCACTCTTCTCCAAAACAGAAGCATAGTTTTGTTAGTACTTGGCGTCAGTCACAAGGATGCAAAACCCTTCTTTGGTATGTAAATGTGGAATTCCAGAGAGAGAGAAGTGGCTTCTGAAGGCCTGCAAAGGACCGGCGGACGGAAAGATGTTTTGTTTAGAGGACTGTTCTCCTGTTGGCAACCGGCTGACCTTTAAACACTCAGCCTCTCTCTGTCCATTATCTCTATCCTCCAATCTCAAGGGGTCTGCGTGTGCATGTGTGTATCAAACCCAGGACTGGAAGAGGAACGCTACACCGATTTCACAATTAAACTCTAAGCAAAACAGGTTTGGCATGGTATGACAAGATGGCTAAGGATGCTCTGAAACAGAAGATGGCGCATTACAAGTGGCGCCAACAGTATGAAGTGGTGTACGCTTCCTGTCTCCTACGTGGGCGTATTCTGTTTTTTTTCCCTTCCAAGAACAGTTAAATAACAATGATTAAGCAAAGAAACATTTCATTTCAGTTTTGACTTTTAATTCACCGGCGGTGAACCAGGCACCGAGACAACCATGATATCTGGGTTGCCAGATCTCGTGAGAGTGTGTTGCTGAGACAGAGACAGGTCTCGAACACAGTTTCATTTTCTCCTGATTTGTCTGAAATGCCATTTTAGCGTTAGAATGTTGGGCAGATATGTGGCTTGTGGGAAAAAAATGGTCCAACATTTATGACCCCGGGGCAAGAGAACGGGTCATAATCTGTGCTCACGTTCGCTTTTCCCATTGGAGTGAATAGACTTGGGACATGGCGCTAGTCTCCTTTGAGGGGCGGGGCCGTGTCAAAACCCATGTGACACGAATACAGGAAATGAGCTGACGGCGCACACGCAGTTTACGATGGAAGTCATTTCTGAAACAATGGGTCCTTCATGTCAGACAGAGACACTCATTTCTAGCCAGCGACGACTTTGTCAGCTGTGGCTAGCTAGCTAATTAAGCTGAGGCTAGCCTCGCGAGCTGCTTGGAGACACCGTCGGCAGCTTCCTTTTAACAAGCGTTGATGTTACCATAGCCCCAAGCGCACTGCTTCGACGCGCGGAGAGACGCGCAGCTTCACCTAGCTAATGTTTGCATCGTTAAAAGCCCTCCATAGAGCTACGGGAGTGAGTCCTAAAACCCGGAAATGAGTCTGCATTTTTACACTTCCGGTTCCCTCGTCTCGATGTCAATGGGTTCTTTGAATGGGTTTTTGATCAGATGCCTGAAATAAGGCTTGAGAGATTTTAACGTTTTGTTCTACGACATAAAATACGTAAAGTAGATACCCCCACTCGTGAATTTTGAAGCTTTTACATGTCTTAAAAAAGGCGGTTACTAACAAGCGGCTAAATGAGACTACAGAGGTTAAATGTCTTCACGCCGAACACGGAAAGTCATCCACTCACTAGTTGTGTTTATACTCTATATCTATCTGTCTATATATCTATATATGCATACATGGAACATTGTGCATTAACTGAGTCAGTTAGTGCACGGCATGATACACACACTAACATTGATTTACGCACATTTTTTTTGCGTTTGTGTGCACACACACACACACACAAACAAGGTGAGTCATTCCAAAACACACGCACACACTCCCACACACCGAAGCGTGTGCTCACCTGGAAGCACGTACACACATATGTAGACACACACTCAGAACCACACTTGAACCCTCGAGGGCACTCACCCAGAAGGTGCACACTCATACACACACACACACATACAGCAAGCTAATTGGACGCAGGTGGACACTCCCATCAGCCACTCTTGTTCTTTATTTGTCATTTTCTCGCCCCGTCTCCTCTCACGCATCTCTCTCCCTCTCTCCCAGTCACATCATCATCATCATCTTGTGGTTGGCAGGCAACCAGAGGAAGGTACACAGCAGGGAATCTCTCTCTCTCTCACACACACACACACAAAGCAAATGATGTCAGACGCTGATGATACTGTTTTGTGGTCCCTGATCTATGAAGACAATGACGTTTCATAATCCTTTTCAAGGCAGTAAGGCAAAGACTGTGGTTAGCTTTGCTTCAAATGAAGGGTCACTGAACTGAGGGATGTGAATAACCAGGTTTCTCATGTTCCATGTAAACCAGGGGTTTTTCCTCCCAAAGTGGGGGGGTGCATGGGAGTTGAAGGGGATGTGTGGAGGGTTGCGTGACATGAAGGGGACAGGTGCATGCTGGTGTTCTACAAACAATAGGAATTTTGTTATATTAATACGGCCCTCTGATCATGCCTGCTTATCCCCAAAAATGATCAAAACCAGGATTGGTGATACGTTCGCCGTGTCTCATCCCAGGGTTAATCAAACCTTGAGAATGATTAGCCATTGGCTGGCTCTCTATATGTCGAAAATATACCATTGTAATTCTGTTAATTCTAAAAAGGAATCTTGTTACAACTGCAAAAACTTCGAACCAGTCATCAACTTTTTAAAAGGGTAGGTAGGTAGGTAATAAAGGTAGGTTAAAATGTCCTCCCTTGTCACTGAATATTTGTCCGACTCATGACAATGTATGGACGTTACAGCATACCAGCTTATCATATCATAACAAGAAACGTTCCTCGTTTTCACCAAATGTGTTGTGTAATATGAGAAAGTTATGTGCAGGAGAAAAAAAAGGTAATAACGGGACAAATATGTCATTAAAAGACGGAAATATCTTGTTGCAAAGTGAGAAGAAGGGGTGAAGAGGTAAACGGAATGTCACGCAACGTGTGCACATCACCTGGTGACCCATCAACCCCAGATCCTGATGCTTCCGCTACCGACACCCGGCCCGCCCACCATCGATCCTTCGATTGTTACTGATTCACTTTCGCGCGGGCCCGAGTTCACAGCCGGTCAAAATACCCTGCCGGCAGTTTGGGGGGAAAAAACAGAACAAAAGCAAAATCCGGAGCAGACACGAAGCCGCGAGGTAACTCGCTTCGTTTCGGTTCAAACTTATGTAACGTTATAAGTGCTTTCGGGGACTTTGTGGAAACGGCTGCCAAAAACTTCACACGAGACAGACGATCAGGAACAGGACACTCGGAAAACCCTTCAAATGTGTTTCACTGAGCTGATTTACATTGGAAAAAAGTGCCACTGTAAAAATTCCGGTTTGAAATACTATAGACATTATTATAGATGTCCCGTGAATCCGTAAGGCTGTAGATTGTCATTTTTAGTTTATATAGAGTTCTCTGGTGAATGAAAATATTCACACATGACATTCATTGTAGAGACAGATGTTTTTTTGACACTTGACAGTAGATGAGGTCACACACACACACACACACACACACACACACGCTGCAGTCAGACAGCTATGACCACACGCAAAACACATGCATTTAATTACAGCCACATACGTGCTCCCTCTCCATTTCTAGCTTCCTCTCTGCCTCTCTCTACCTCCCTCTCTCCCTCTCTTCCACCCACACGTGCTAACGGTGTTCGCTAACGTTCGCTAACATTGTTCACTTACATTGTGCGCTAACGTTGTTTGCTTACATTGTTCGCTAACGTTGTTCGTTAACGTTGTTCGTTAACGTTGTTCGCTAACATTGTTCGCTAACATTGTTGGGCCAAACAGAAAAAATCAAAGTACACGCTGATGTTTGGTTTTAATTAGTTATTTGATGCTATAAAAAAGGGGGGGGGGGGGGGGGGGTGAAACGTCATGATTGACAGCTGAGATTGAAACTCCACACAGACTCTAACTCCACATGACATCGCCAGCGCAAGATGGATATTGGGGGGGGTATTTTGGCTTCATTTTTGTACAGTGGGGCAGAAGTGGAGACGCATCGGCCATCTTTATATGTAGCCAAAGACCAATACGATGTTGGGAGCAGCTGGAGGGGTTAAAGGTCAGCAGAGGTCACACGGCTGAAATCCAATCTGGTATTGACTGCACTCATTCCCCCGCTCACACGCAACAACGGAGGCAAGCTACCCATCCAAGGCCGAACCATCACGAGCAATTGGGGTTGATTGCTCAAGTTCTCTATTTACTGTTAATCACTGACAATGAACAGCAACACCCGTGTTAACATACATGAACAGCATTCCCTACACGCTTTCCCCATATTTCCCTTAATATTTAACAGGAAAACACTGTTTATTTATTTATTCAAACTCGTTCAATTAATAATCCAAATTCAGGAAAGAGACTTACTCGCTCTCTTTCGAAGAGTGAGATGATCAAATCTTGTGTGTTAAGTTCAGAGCTGTAGTCAGGGTTAGCAGTTAGCCTAGCTTGGCGGGGGGAGGGGAGTGGGGGGGGGCAAAGTTCAAAACTACACCTGCCGACGCCTCTGAAGATTGATCAACACGTTGCGTCGTGTTTGCTTAGAACACACATTAACAGAAATGTAAACAACTAATGGAGCTGTTCCCGGTGCGTCCTTCGCGCTGTTGTTCACTGACAGTCCACAGTCTACAGGACGCGACTCAAAGTCAGGTGGGTTTGATCGTTGACTGAAGTGACACTGTGTTGAAACCGGATCACTCAGGAGGTCGGAACGCTGAAACTGCCGCCAGGGCTCAAACTGTCACCAGACGCTCTGCAGCTACTAAGTGAAAGAGAAGATAAAAAGTGTGTGTGTGTGTGTGTGTGTGTGTGTGTGTGGTGAAGATGAATCCAGAGGGGCACTCTGATCTACTTCTTTGACCCCCGCCTCCTCCCTCCTCAAGTCTGTGCTCTGTCAACAAAAGCCATCAAATGCACCCAAAAGCAAACAACAAGCCACAGACAGCGCACCACCTCGTTACAGGTTCACCAGCATTTGGCCCCCCTCATGTTAAAAATGTAAAAAACAAAAAAAACAAGACAAAACCAGCGCGAAGTCTTCACCTCGTAAGCGTTCTTGATATTGAGCGGCTGCCCTGTGGCGGCTACATGTCCCACGATGCCCTTGTTCCACTCCAGCCGGATGCAGCTACTGGAGGACTCCTCCAGTGTGGATCCCTCGGCTACGTCGAACAGGCGGCTGACCAAGAACTTCCTGTTGGAGCTGTCCTCACCCACCTGGGAACACACACACACACACACACACACAAAGCAGGATGTGGTGACACACAATCCAGAAGAGTAACACTCACACCAACAAATCTGATGAAATTATAATTAGAGGATTTGTTTTTCGCAAAATCAATATTTTTATATTAACAATGCATTTGATTCATTGTGTGTGTGTGTGTGTGTGTGTGTGTGAGAGAGAAAGGTGTCGCTCGTAGTGAAAAACCCACAGAGAATTTTCACCAGACTATAAACTGAAATCATATACAGTATGTATATATTGTAAAATACGCAATACTTTATATACGAACATACTGCACGTTTTCTGAGAAAATACTATAACTGCAATAATCAATACTCAGCCGTCATTACTACATTATTACACAAGTACTCAGCAGTCATTACTACATTATTACATGAGTACTCAGCAGTCATTACTACATTATTACATGAGTACTCAGCAGTCATTACTATATTATTACATTATTACATGAGTACTCAGCTGTCATTACTACATTATTACATGAGTACTCAGCAGTCATTACTACATTATTACACGAGTACTCAGCAGTCATTACTACATTATTACATGAATACTCAGTAATCATTATGTTATAATATGAGTACCCAGCAATCATTACTACATTATTACATGAGTACACAGCAGTCATTACTATATTATTACATGAGTGGATTTGATCCATTATGTGCAAGTGTGAAAGGTGAACAATTTGGAAGCCACATATCAGAGAAGGACCCCATATGAGATATAAAATAGTATTACTGCAATAAATCCAATACCTTTACATAAACAAAATGACTGTAATGTGAAAGGGGTCGGTAATAGTGACGAATCCACGGAGAGTTATCGGCAAACTCTGCAGCTGTCCTCAGCTTTACAGAGCGTTTTTAGCCTTTAGCCATTGTTTTGGTTTTAGAGCTTTGTTTCCAGCAGCAGCAGGCAGCTAAAAAGCTCTGATAAAGCCACTGTGCACCAACCTGCTCAGCAGCAAACAGCAGACAGTCACAGTTAGAGACTGGCTGGCGAACATAGTGGAGCGTTTAGCAGCTGAAGAGACAGATACTTCCCTCCGGAGTTGGTGGAGTGAATATTACAGTCATTTTGATATTTCAGGTAATTACAGTAATTTCATTATTGACACAGACAGGTGCAAACTACCTCAGATGACTCTTTCTAAATGCTTTTCTAGAAAGACTAAACTGTTATAGAAACAGATATTATTTTTATTTTTATTCAACCTTTATTTCGTCACCGGGGGTCTCATTCTCCAGAGAGACCTGGTCAAGACAACAGAGCATTAAACCAGCACCCAGATATACTTTAGAGGCCTATGTCTCACTTCTCGGTGCTCTGGCTGATCCCAGTGCTCCACTTAAACCAGTCAGAATGACAGTTTGACCCACAGCCCTCTCCTTGCCTACCAGGAACAGTGAGTAGCGGTCTGCGGCGATCAGCTCGTTGATGTGGAGGAAGATCTTGTGGCAGAGTGCTGTCACATCCAGATGACTCGACACGTCCTTCACCAGCTCCAGCAGCCTGGCGCAGCGGTCGCCCCCGCTGCATCCGCCTCCATTACCTCCCCCACTGACCCCACCTTCACCCATCACTGAGCCCCGGAGAGAGACGGTCCCGCGGTCAGCGTCGCTCAGAAACGTCAGGGAGCCCTCCGAGTCTTTAACCACGATGGGTCTGAGGGGGCGGTCGAACTCTGACGCTGAGATTTTGCGAGTCGGGGTGCCGGGGGCCGGGCTGGGGACCGTAGCAGGGGACGGGCAGCGGTTGTCCAGGACAGTGAGGGCGGGTGGGAGGATAGTGGGGGCAGATGGGGGACCGGGGTCAGTGGAGGACTGGTGGGCCCGCTGCTGTGGAGGATTTTCTTTGGAGGCAGATGGCTGGATGGAGTGGACGCGCTCAGCGAACCAGGAATTCACCATCTCCCTGTCGACACAGAGAAAAAACTGTATCAGACACAGTACCTTCTGTCACAGTATGACGGTTACAGATGTACCGTAGGTTAGTGTCGGGAATGATACCACCCCATACATTGTTAGATGTGGTAACAGACGTTATTATTGAAAACTAGGCACCCATCCACCAGCACACACAGACCTTTTATTCCCGACAGTTGGAAGGGAGCTCACATCGAACGGATGAATAAAAACACAATGACAACACAGTGGTTGACAGAGAGACAATGATTACAGTTACATCGCTAATCAAGCCCCAAAATCCCACAAAGGCACACATTCTCATCTGTTCCTGCACCAAAACAAAAACAGACATCGATCAAACAGTTTGCCAGCTAATCCATGCTGCAGTTTGCAGCCACACAAAAAGGCAAAGACACAGAGGAACTAGAGGCCATCCTGTGATGGGATCACAGCAGCCGCGACACCAACATGTTGTTCTGACCAATGAGTACTCAGCAGTCATTACTACATTACTACATTATTAAATAAGTACTCAGCAGCCATTACTACATTATTAAATGAGTACTCAGCAGCCATTACTACATTATTAAATGAGTACTCAGCAGCCATGAATACATTACTACATTATTAAATGAGTACTCAGCAGCCATTACTACATTATTACATGAGTACTCAGCAGCCATTACTAAATTATTACACAAGTACTCAACAGTCATTACATTATTTAATGAGTACTCAGCAGCCATTACTACATTATTACATGAGTACTCAGCAGCCATCACTACATTACTACATGAGTACTCAGTAGTCATTACTACATGATTACATGAGTACTCAGCATTCATTACTAAATTATTACACAAGTACTCAGCAGTCATTACTACATGATTACATGAGTACTCAGCATTCATTACCAGAGTATTACATAAGTACTCCGCAGTCATTACTACATTATTACATGAGTACTCAGTAGTCATTACTAAATTATTACATGAGTACTCAGCAGTCACTACTATATTATTACATTATTACATGAGTACTCAGCATTCATACTACATTATTACATGAGTTCTCAGCATTCATTACTAAATTATTACATGAATACTCAGCAGTTATTACTACATTATTACATGAGTACTCAGCAGTCACTACTATATTATTACATTATGACACGAGTACTCAGCAGTCATTACTACAATATTACATGAGTACTCAGCAGCCATTACGACATTATTACATGAGTACACAGCAGTCATGGGTCGGACCACACCCACATAATGGGATACAGTGATCTGCGACTTACGAATGATCAGTGCCCTTGCTCGGACCATACCCATCTTCAAACTTTTTTATCTCAACTACACACCTGTAGAGTTCTACAGTTGTGACGGTATCGCGTTGACAAATCTGCCCACAGACTTATACACCACACACAGACTCATAAGTTAAAAGCAACAGCAGCCACACACTGTTGCGGCTGGTAACAATGCCACACTTGAATGAAAAGGTGGATGGAGCAACGTGGGCGACAAGGACAAGACTCTGCAGAAAGAGCAGGAGGAAAATCACCTTCATAAAGGCCTGTGTCCACATAGCGTTTTGTTCCCAACGTTTGCTTGCCACATGTTCAATCCTTAGTTTTCAATGCAATTTGGCTTTGAAACAAGTTTTATTGAGGTCAGAATTAGGGTTTAAAGCAAGACTATATAATCTGCAGAGCAGACGTCACTGTGGCCTTGAGTGGCGACTACAGGATAATGACTACAGGATAATGACCACGGGCGGCATGGTGGCGCAGTGGTTAGCACTGTCGCACGGGAGGTGAAAGCTGGTTAGAGCGGGTTGGGGGTTCGATCCCCGGCTGCCCCCGTCATGTCGAAGTGTCCTTGAGCAAGACACTGAACCCTAAGTTGCTCCCGATGGAGACCAGCACCTTGCATGGCAGCTCGGTCGACATTGGTGTGTGAATGTGTGAGTGAATGGGTGAATGAGACTTAGCTGTAAAGCGCTTTGGGAACCGTGAAGGTTGAAAAGCGCTATATAAGTGAGATCATTTACGTATTGAATTTCCGTTCAACTCCCATTATTCTCTCGAGGAAGTTGCTTCAAAGCTGCACTAAGCAATATTTCAAAAATGGATCAAATGGCTGTGCAATGTGAAAGGTGTTGCTCATGGAGTCAAACCTGCAGATAGTTATCGCCCAACTCCACAGTTCCCTTCAGCTCCACAGTGTTTCCTAGTGTCTGTCGGCTGTTTGTTTTGGTTTTACAGCTCGCGACTTTACTGTTCAGGTCCACTCTCACAGCTCTCATTAACCTTGTTTGCAGCAGCAGCAGCAGCAGCAGCAGGAGGCAGCTGTTTTAGCTGAAAGGAGAGTGAATATTGGACTTCCATTCATCGGGTGACACAGACACGACTCCAAACGAGTGTCCATATTGTGATAACAGCTCGTAGCGCTTCCCCCAAACGGCCAAAACCCGGTGAGGTTCGGGGCGCTTACTTCTTGTTTGCAATGGAGCCATCGCGATCATTGAGAGTGCGGTGTCATAGAAAGAGCGTTTGTCACAAATCGGCCTCCGTCCATCCGCCGCTTGCTAGTCAAGTCTTCTCCAACTCATTCACTAAATCCCAGTGGAAAACAAAATGAAAAGATCTGACCAAATTTGCAAGCGCAAGCTAACGCGAAACTTTGCGACATTGGAAGGCTATTGGCAGTAAACCAACAAACAAAAAAACAGCAGCAATACAAGCAAATGTGGGCACTATAATTTTAATCATGTTTGTAGCTAAAGTGGAAATAAAAGTGAATGCAGGCACAGTGTGTATTATGTGATTAGCCTGTGCAAAGTGTCTAATGTGGATATAAGAAATCTAATGTGTGTGTGTGTGTGTGAACAGTAAATTGGATGTGATTGCGGATGAGGCTCTCTAATCAACTCCCAATGACCCACAACAAACGCATGCGCACATTGTCAAGCACTGCGCTCATCTCATCTGCTCGGGCTCCGGCTTCCCGAACACGCGACCTTTGGTGGCGTCGGTGTGTCCCCCCCCGGACGGCAGGTAGCAGGCGCCGGCCATGAAATGAACCGTGGTGGTATCTTGGGCCCCTGGGCCAGGCAAATTAAACTTTGAGAGGCACGCAGAGAGTGGGGCTATTATCGGACTGCAGGTCAGGTTGACTCCTCCTCGCTCTCCCATCTCCCGTTGAGCTGCTGCTGCCTCCCCACGGAGACGACCCTAATGTATCCAAGGGGAGGTGTGGCTGAATCAATACCTCTCTGAGAGATGCCTCTCAACCAGAACGGGCAGAATGGCTGATGTGTGCGAACCTCTTGCACCGGGCCAATCAACTTTTTTTTTGGGGGGGGGGGGGGGTATGTATGTCCTCTGACAATGCTTTTTTTTTTTTTTTTAATGGAAAATATTTTCAGACGTAGATGAGGACCTGAGCGAAGCAGTTTGAGTGGATAAATGGGTCTGAAGGGGTTGCGTCACTAAAACAAACCCAGGCTTAAAGTGTTCGGATGAAGTGCCGCCAGGCTTTTGAAATGCCCCCCCCCCCCAAAAAAAAAAGCCTTATATAGCTACTACGCCGGAGAAAGACTGACCTGGAAATCTAGTGTTTGCGGGAGAAATGAAGTGGCTAAAAACAAGGAGGCTGCAACAGCAAAAACAAAACCCAAACAGAATTTGATTTAAGGCACCCTTGTGGAAGGCTTGCATGACAACCACCCGAGGACCCATTCAAAACAGTGCGCCCTGAGAATTAGACCGAACCACTGGCAGTAAAAGTTAATGATTAAAGGGGCCCCGCACAACTCTCAGGGCTGCTGCTGATTGTGAAGTGGATGGCGAAATTGCAACGGAGGCGCTGGACGGAGGGTAAGGCGAGGGCTGAATCAGCTCCGCAGGTAAGACTGTGAGACTACCTGAGCGGGGGGCGGGGGCGCCAGGTCTCCAGGTCAGATATGGAACCTGGAACACCCACAAGCCACTTCTACTGGAGAGGGGATGTTGGATCCTAGATATGATCAGTGCAGGGTTATATATACACATATATATATATATATATAATATATATGTAAAGAGAGAGATCTCACAGAGGGAAATCAAACTGCACACCAAAGCAAACCGAGTTTATCTCTGCACTCACGTGCACCAGGCTGCACACAGACAAAGCCCGTCCGGTTTGACGCCGGTCCCCCCCCCCCCCCATTTTACCTTGACGCCTTCCTGATGAAGTAGGAGTGGGTGAACTCCAAGTGGTCGTCCAGCCACGCTTCCATCCTCTCGCTTTCCGGGGAACAGCGGTCCTCCATGGCGCGCGCGCGCGCGGCGTGCGGGCGGCAGAGTCTCCCACTGAGAGCCCCGGCTGCCGTCTACATCGACGCGCGGAGCACCGGCTACCGAATAACGTATACGGCGCGCGAGAGACAGACAGAGAGAGAGAGACGGCGGCTCGAGGAGAGAGCTGCTCGGGGGCCGGTCGGTCGGTCGGTCGGGTGGGTAGGTGCGCGCGGATCATAAAGCGGTGACTGCGCGCTTCCTAGTTGGTGAAGCGACTACTGGAGGATCGGAGAGAGAGTGAGTGAGATAGAGAGAGAGAGAGAGAGAGAAAGAGAGAGAGAGAGCAGCAATAGGCTACCCCCCCCCTCTCTCTCACCCTTATGATAAAGGACGCCACAAATAAACAGAAACCATAGAGGCAGTATACACACACAAGGGATATTATTGAAATATTAGAAATATTATGCAGTATAGGACACAAGTATACTTGGGGGGGGGGGGGGGGTATTTGTTGAATTTTTCGATGTACAATTAGAATGAGCATGTAAATACATTTAAGCATAGAAAGGGATAACAGTGGAATACAAATACAAACTGGTCATTTCATTAAACAGTTTTTTGAACATTAAAGGGTCACTTCAGTGATTTAGTTTGGCACTTCCGCGAAGTTGGTGGATTCCCACCGGTGGATTTTGGGAACCAGGCGACGCGACATTTCAACGTGGACGCCCATGAAAACTGAGATGACTTTTGTTGTGATTTGGCGCTATATAAATGAAATTGAATTGAATTGAATTGACTGGCCCGAGCCGGTGCATCATTTCAAGCACCTCTACGACCCCTTCCATGACACACCACAGGGGACGGCCACGTGGTCCTGAGAGACCGCCGCCACATTCAATAGATAAAAAACAGATGCATTCTTCCTCAGCAACAACTGTGCGGCCATGTTTGTTGTATGGCGATCTTCCACTCGTTTTTTTATTTCACGGCACCCTGGCATTTCGGAGAATACTGCGATCGCCGGTTAAGCCCACTCGTGAGCATAAACAAGGCTTTAGTCTGCATCGTGCTCCAACAATGCTGGGTCCTACATTCCCCATAATGCAACTCCATAGTGTATTTTCGTCAGCTCCCTCCCTCCACTTCCCGAGGTTGTAAGTGCAGGCTTTGTGTTGACAAGTTGTCGTCTCCTTCGATGTGACATTCAAGACACTGCGGATGCGGCTTGAGAGGTCATCATCTGTCCGTCTTATCTCTCTCTTTCCACGCCTTATTAAAAAAAAAAAACAGCCTACATAAGGTCTCCATAAAATAACCATTAAAGATCTCTAGGGAAACGTTCTGGGAAGGGTAGGAGGATGTTCCTGTTCCATGGTTAAAAAGTAACATTCCCACACAACCCCCGAGGAAAGATTTCTGGCGGTTAAAGATATAAAGTAGTTCCTAAAAACAGTTCTTCCATTCTTTTAATAGAATATTGCATTACTAGAACCTTATGTGATCTTGTGAGTTATTTCAGGGAAACATTAGTTCCCTGACAATGTTTACATAACCATGAATGCAGGTTGTGTACAGACCTTCCGGGAATGTTCTGGGGACTAATGAAACATTTCTGGGACAATCTTTGAAGGTTGGGTCCCGCATTGGAAGCGAAGGGTGGATTAGATTTTATTGGCCTAAGCCCAGCTCTTATGCCCTGTACTGAATATGACTGGTACTGCCAAATTTGAGACCTGAATCCGACCATACACCCCAAGCTTTACGTGAAAAAAATCACCCAAACCACACCCGAAACCAAACTTTGACGGGACCCACAGGGTTCCGAGCAAGTAGCATCTTAGGGTAACCTTAGGGATTTTAGAGCCTTTACGTTTTGGTGAATTTTTGTATCATAACGGCCCCTACTAAAATGCACCAGAGTAACTATAGAGAAGAATACTTTTACCTAAAAGTACCGTTAGCTTGAGTTAGCTGCCTACGCAAGCCTGATTGCTTCCAGATATCAAGTTGTGGGGTCGGAATCGGGTTTGGTAGCAGAGCTCCAGCTTAGGGTAAAGTTTAATTTAATTTCTGTTCATTTAGCAGGGACAATGCACAATATATATATTGTACCAGATCTAGCTAGAAGCTAATTATCATCTGTAGCCCGGAGGCCACTAAAGTTAGGGAATCATTACAGTAACATTACGTGTTTGCTGGGTAACCACAAAAGATACGTGTGCCATAGGAATATTACAGAGTTATGATTTCTGGTTAAAGTGTAAAAACTCTAAAATTCCTAAATCAAATGACACAAGTCAGGACATGGTTAGCCTAGCTTAGCATAAAGATTTGAAGCACTGGGGGAAACAGCTAGACTGGCTCTTTGTAAGGAGAAAACGAAAACACCAAATACATCTTCCAATACCTCTACAGGCACAACCTGTTAATTGGTGAGCTTCACAGGAGGTGATGGCCTCTTTCTGAACTTTGTACAGAGCCAGGCTAGCTGCTTTTCCCTGCTCGCGCCTTTTGATTATTTTGCTATTTTAAGCACGCCCTGACTTCAGCTACGTACAAAACACTCTGACATGACTTTGGTATTGACCTTCTCATTTCAAATGAAAGCAAATAAAAGAGGAAAACTGCATGTCAAGAGATTTAAGATGAGCCCGAGATAGTCTAGAACCCTGAACCCTGGTGTGGTATTATAGGAAATTAAAGTCACAACAGAGTACCACAGATACTCAGAAGTCTCTATATACATATCACAGGAGGTTATGCACACATCCTATGTAGCAAAAAGCATTTTAATGGGAATATAAAGGGGATAAACATACCAACCCGAAAGTATGCACAAACTCAGCGGCGAGTTTGTGCATACTGATTCATCTTGACTTTTACACCATGATGCACATTACATACATTTATCATCTCCAGGGAATAGGCCGCACAGAGGTTCCTCATTCATTCCTGTTCAGATATTTGGTTTATACAATGCTGATTTATAGTGGCTGAAAAGTGAACCTTTTAGCCCCATCTGCAGCAGCGAATTCCCCAAGAAAGAGGCCGATGGCTCCATTTTCTCGCACTCCAATGAGGAGTAGACGCAAACAAAGCAAATATTAACTGTGAGAAATGTGTCCGGAAGTGGTTTTAGAGACGAGTATTTGGAGAGGATTGAAACACCGGGTTGGAGTTTGGAGATGTGAGTAAACGTGAGTTTATTCATTTATTCATCTCTTTTGACCTTGTTTAAACTGTAACACTCCAATTAAGCTGCCAATTCAGAATAAACAATTCATAATAAACCCTTGCAGTAATTAACTTTTCAATTATCCTGAGAATGACATGGCTGGAGGAGTGCAGGCTTTCATTGATGAAGTCTAATGGATTTCAGCCTGTGTGTCTGTCCTCGCTGTGCTGGTCTCCAGTGCCCCCCCCCCCCCAGCTGGACACTTGGCCCCCGTCGGTGGTGTTACCTTACCAGCAGATGGTGGCCGCTTGTCCCCGGGGGGCAGCACCAGCAGCATCCCAGCCCCCTCCAAGCCTCCCACCAACCCCACAGCACAGCAAATCAGAGACAACAGAGCCTCCAGTCCATCTAATGGTGAGATGGAGAAGGAGGGGGGGGCACATAAACACATCTTCTTTTCTCTTGTTATGGTCTGTATACTGTCTCCCTGTGGTTTCTTTGTTTCTTCACAGTGTATTTCATCTATACATTGTTCGTCCTGTGCGTGTGTTGCTAATGGCCCGGCTATGGCAGCCTTTCTGATGAAACTCCTGTTTGATGCTGATGAGGGATAAACACCCCAACCGTTCACTTTTCAGTTTATGCTCTTCTTAATTGCACCGCACAGCCTCTAAATATATGACTAAAGACATTTGTGTCTTGTGAATATTTCTCTTCTACTGTACTTTCCCAGAATGCATGCTGCCCAGCCTTAAATAACCTCCTACATT
Organism: Enoplosus armatus; assembly: GCF_043641665.1. Lineage (NCBI taxonomy): Eukaryota > Metazoa > Chordata > Actinopteri > Centrarchiformes > Enoplosidae > Enoplosus > Enoplosus armatus. The sequence goes on from NC_092202.1 coordinate 15,941,339, forward strand.
TCTACATTTCTTGAACTTTTTAATTGAAGACAGATGCAAGGTATGCGCAAAAGGAAGAAGAAAACATGTCAGGTTTAGCAGACTCAGGAAATTTGCCAAAGGCAATCTCCACTTAAAATGACCCCCAAAATAAAAAAAAATACAATAACAAGGCTAACAGTATACAGCCATGCTAGCAGCTCCTTGAGGCTGCACCAAGGCACAGATGTTTGACATGACATGCTCACATTTGCTAAGTAGCACTAAACACAAAGCATGGTGGGGGCGATTCCAAAGTATTCAAGGAATTGTAACCTTGAGCTGCATGAAAAGTCAGTAGAGTCATACAGTGCTACAGGAATGAGTCCTAAAACCCAGAAATGAGTCCGCATTTTGACAGTTCCGGTTCCCTCGTGTCAAAGTCGGTGGGTTTTCTGAATGGGTTTTTGGTTAGATGCCTGAAATAAGGTCTGTGCTTGAGAGATTTCAACATTTTGTTCTACGACATAAAATACGTCTGCAGAAACCCCGCCCGTGTTAAGGTAAACTTAGCGGTAGTGACGCTGAAGTAATGCGACCGTGGTGTAGTTTGTTCATAGCCTAACGTTAGCTTTCTACTTCTGGCGATTTCCATTTACGCTTCAAAAATCCTAAAAGTGGTGTTCATTAGTGAAGATTATCTTGCTGAACAAAACGTGTAAGTATCATAAACTTTTGTTTTGCCACAGAGTTTATTTTCTGCAATCCCATTGGCTTTTTGTCAAGGGAACCAGGGCGATGCTAACTTCCAGGTTTGCCTACAATTATACGTCATCCCTGCAATGCTCTATTAGGATTCATCTTCTGGGAACCATGAATGCCTGAACTTTTCAAAGCAAAGATCTTTTCACGTCAAAATAAAAGCCAAGCTCTACCATTTGGAAATACTAGGATATATATATGTTGCCCATGAATAATAGCAGTGTTGTGCACTGATAACACTGTGTGACAAATGCAATGCGTCATAATAAAAGTATCCATGCAATTTTGCCTGTACAAAGCTTTTAATGTGAAACAAGAGCAGCAGGAATGTCTGAATTTGCATCAGCAGTAACTTCACAAAGCCCTGGTGCAACTCTACAACTTTCAACTGAAATGTTTTGCGATTGATTTGGAACTCAAAACAACTAAAAACAAAAACCCCGAACAACAAGAAAAATGTTTTGGACTTTGTAAAAAGCATTCATTTCCAATAACCTACAGATGATCAGTTTAGACTGAGCTAACCGGCTTTAGAAAGTGAAACAAAAACTTCCACAAATTAAAAGGTGGCCAAAGGTCACCTCAGGTATCTGTACTCCCCACTGCACCCCTGTAACACACACACACACACACACACACAGACACACAAAGTAAAGTCCCTCAGGCTCTTTGACTCCTGAAGCTCCTCTTAATTTGTTTCTGAGCCGAGCCGGTCACAACTTGTCTGTACCACCCAGCTTTTCCCCTCTGACTGTGACTGTGCATCACCACCTCTGTCTAAACAGTGGCCGCGAAGGATAAAAAAAACCTACTATATTACAACAGTACTGACCTGAGGGATGAATATACAGACATGCGACCATGTGCCCGCAGGCGCTGCACAAGAAGCAGAATGCGGCATCTGAAAGGAAACTACTGTAAAAATGTTTCACGTCCCACCCTCCCCTCCACTTCTCAGGGTCCACTCTCTGTGGTCAGATCACAGCTGGCATAATTGAAAGGCTATCTCTAACAGACTGGTCAGGGTAGCGTCTGCAGTATGTGTGCTCGAGAAAGAGAGTCCAGCCAAGAGACGTGTGGTTAGGTGCAGGTTTGTGTGTCGGTATGGAAGTGTAGTCCAGTTTCCCTGGAATTAAAAGTGGAGTTCATTTGTGGCAATGCCTCTAAGAAACACATGAAACATCATGGGGCACCAAGGGATCTGTCATGCCAGAATCTATAACAGCAACATTTTGGACTGGAATCAATTCATTTCAATAGAACCAATGGGTGGAGGAAGTCTGTGCGAGTTCAACTTCGGGGAACGTTGACCAACAAGTCCTTTCAGTAAGTGTTTTCTGATCTGGTGCCCCCGTCAGCAGGACGACTCCAAAAATCACTGCCGTAAAAACAAACCGGTTTTCTCATCTGACACTGGTATTGCCGAGGTTCGGTTAGGTTTATGCACAAAAATGTCTTGGTTCAGGTTTAGAGAAAGACTGTGGTTTGGGTTAACATAACTACTTTGGGTTACAGAATGATCGCGGTCATGGTTCAAAGAAACCAACGTTGATTGTTGGTAAGAAACGGGAGGCAAACAACCGTCTCCCAGTCCGACATTTTGTTGCTCCTAATGGACTAAAGTCAGACTGTCTACGGCCGCTGGAGGACTTTGTCGCTTGAACATATGTTGTTTTTGGGCTTCTGCTGTAGCGACCGGGAGGACAGTCTCACTTTGACACAAGGATTCCTTCCTGTGAGTAATTACAAAGTGCCTTGACAGTGCTCCTTATTGGGAACTGAGAGAACCAAAAAGTCCAAAACTGAGGAAGCTGTCACATTAGCTGTGTAAAACCCGATGCAGCGTTCCTTTGTATGCATTTTACTGAACAAAACCAGCCACAACCCAAGGGCAGCCAGTGCACAACCTGCAAGTACTCACTACGTCGCAAAGCTTCAGGCACCACCTATTTTGCATGTACCCATAAATTCTGGTGTGGCTGAGCATAAAAATCTCATCGAAATCTAGTCGATGAACCTTTTCAAACATCTAATGTGTTGAATGTTTCAAGAAAGTTAATATCAGTTCAGGCTAGCAGCTTTCTGTGTCAGTTGGTTCTCTCATTGGTCTTCCACAGCTTGCCGTGGATATTCATGGAGGATGGTTTCTAACACCCTGACCTTTCATCCAGCACCGCCACTGGGTCAGAAATACCCCTTGACCAACACTTCAGGAAGGTATCTTAAAAACTAATAGCTGGATTACTGCAACATACGCTGTGACTTCACGGTCTCCAGACGTAGAACCACATTTAGACATTGTATGAGCTTTCCTCTTGTGCAATTTGCAGGCTAAAATGTTAACTTCATACCTGGTAACAGATTGCTGTCACACAGATTTGCTTCGCACATTTCCTCTAGCCCCATCCTTAGGACAGACTTATTTTCAAGACTTTGTAATGGTAACGCTCTAACAACAGCTAAATTGAAGAATGTTGTTTGTGCAGGACTGCTGGCAAGGTTTTAGAAATTCAGTCTTGTTATTTAAAAGAGAATTCCAGTTTATTACAACTGGATCTTATCTACATCGTTTTGGCCATCATCTGGGAGCAAGGAAATCAGATGGAGCAAGACACATGCGCAGTCAGGCTCAGATTGTCTAAATCATTTTAATAAAAAAGTGAGGCACCCATAATGTTAAATCTACTCATCGGAGGCTTGTTCAATTAACAGCCAGTGTTCACCTGTTATAACTATGACTGTGCCTTAAGTTTACTGGAGATCATTGCTTACTAAGTAGCGTTGTGATAGTGGGAAACATGGCATCCGAACTAAGTGAAAGTGTGAGAAGTCAAATTGTTAGTCTGAGCAACGAGGGGCTTTCCCAGTGTCAAATCATGGCTAGACTAAAGGTTTCTAAGGGGGGTGGTGCATGGATCTCTAAAACGCTTTGCAGGAACGGGATCAGTTGTATCCAACACACGATCAGGCCGACCAAAAGTGACCACACCATCAGAAGATCAATACAGCAAGCTTAGTTCCCTGATATATGAAAAAAAAGTCAACTTCATCACAGATAAAGAATTAGCTAAATATAGAACGCAAGACTCCAATCAGCAAAAGTCCTGTCAAACAAAGGCTGTCTTGTAGTGGTCTCAGAGGACAAGTAGCAGTTTCTAAACCACTTCTCAGAAGGGGAAACAATGCCAAACGCCGAAATACCAGCATTTTATTGTGGATGACTCGGAAACAGTCCTATTTACTGATGAATCTGAGTTTGAGATTTATGGCAGCAACAGACTGGTGTGGGAATATTCAAGTCTGGGGGAGTTTTGCCTACTCTGGAGTTGGACACCTGCACCGAATCGACTACACCCTGACCCAGGAGAAGCACCACTCCATTCTTCAGAGACATGCTATACCCTCTGGTTTGCATCTTTGTGGAGAGGGATTCATACTGCAGCAGGATAATGACCCCAAAGACACCTCAAAGCTTTACAAGAACTATTTGAAGACCAAAGAAGACTAAGGAGTCCTGGCTGTCGTGGACTTTCCTCCACAGTCACCTGACCTCACCCCTATTGAACTATTTATGGGGGCAAGCCAAGCATTCTATGACATCACAAGAAGCCCTTTGGAACATTGTCAAATCCTGGTGGGATAACATGGGTTATCAGGTTTTGCACAAACTTGTGGAGTCCACACCAGCTGGAGTGCACGCTGTCATTAAAAGCAAAAGGGGGACATACCAAAATACTGAGATTTTCTGAAATTCCTGTACATTTTTGGTGGTCTCAGATGTAAAATAGTCATAAATATGCAATTACACACCCACACCTGCACAAAGTCGCCATTTAAATGAAAAGAAAAATATTTCAGACTGACTATCAAATGTAAGAGTATAAACGCGCGTATATAGACTACAAAACTATATATATATGCGCATATAGACATATTTAAATTGACAAAATGCATCTATATACACACACATCAAGAAACATGCATTCACACACACATGCATACAGTTTACAATAGGTGCTCACACATTGTTCAAATGATAAAATACTGTATCAAATGCACATACACACACCTATTCATGCATTATGTAATATGATGATGTGCCTAAGGTACTGTAGCAAATGCAAACAGACATGCACACACATATGAATCAGGAGAAGTCACAAGTACGCACACACACACACACACACACACACACACAGTGAGCAGAAATAAAGGGTGGGCATATTTCTGCTCATTCTTCGCTGTGTGTCAGTGGACTTTGCCCCTCAGGCTTTTCCGTCTGGAGCCGCTCAGTAAACAAGTCTGAAACACGAAGGAAGGAAATAAAAAACCTGACCGGGCCGTCAGCCATACCTGAACAAAGAACTCTGCTCACACATCACCTCGCAGGGCTTGGATACTGATGTTGTCACAGAGAACCCTCACTGATGTTTAAACTTAAGGCTGAAGGATTCCACGCTCCTTTACTGGGTTGATAAAAACGTACGGATGAGACCTTAACAAAAACCAACACCACACTACACTACAAGTCTACACACATCTTTCTTGCACTTTTTTTTTTTACATTCAAGCTGCAGCCAAAGAAAGAGAAGTCTGGCTATTCCGCAGCACAACACACATTGGCCGGCCCTGCTGGAAGTGTTGTGCCTCGAAAATCTTCAGTTGAGGAGATAAAAGCCTTCTTTTCAGCATCACCTCAGATCCTGAAAACGGGGCTGTTTGCGAGCACAGCTATGTTTAATGGCTTCCCTCCACCCAGCAAATGTTTGAGAAAACACAGACGTGTGTCTGCACAGTGTCAGCCCAGAGCGGGGACAGCGGGAATAAATCTCACCAGAGGAGAGCTACAGCGACACAGCGACGTTCCCTTCCAGCTCAAATGGAAGTGTGTTTTCTGAGGAATCGCTGGAATGCCTTTGATAGCATATGTAGCAAAGTGACAGCGCCTGAAATAACTGACACAATCTGTCCTTCAGCCTTCATTTTGCGGTGAAGTATAACTTGCACCAACCCACTGACGTGAACTACAATGACGTACTGTCCCAGCAGACAACACTTTCTTGGTATATTTCACACAAACACACACACACACACACACTGGGAGAGTTTGAATACAGAAGACGATTGTAGGGTCAGCGGTGATGCTCCCAATCCTGAACAAAAATGCAATTTCCTGAAGTGGCTGAAAGAAGACAAAGAGAAAATAAATCTGTTTGTACAGAAATATAAATCATTTTCTTTGGCAGCTCAGAGTCTGGCAGTGCAGAGCGAAAATAGATGGAAACTAGAGACCATCCAAGCCCTTGGTTCTCCATAGAATTATCAATGATGTTCAAGGAAAGAGACAAAGCTTAGGCTCTAGAGAGACGCACTGGCAGACTTTTAGACAACTCAGGAAAAAATGCACATGCTCCTTGAGAAAAGCAAAAGCCATTTATTACACAGAATTAATCTCTAGCTCCTTTACAACACACATTTTGCTGGTGCTGGGAATCGGTTTGATAGCGTGCACTCTGGATCTGGACCATACCTCTCAGTTCCCCCCTACAGTCCTTCACTTCACTTGTTGTTAAGGAGTCACCTCATGCTATCGATTGCAGGAAAGAAACTGGGGAGGATGAACTAGACACTTGCTGTTTACAGCTCTGTGCCCCATCTGTTACTGAAGAAATCAAGTATCTCTTTAATCTCTCCATTTCCACTGGAGTTATCCCTCGGGTCTGGAAATCTGTAGTCCCACCGCATAAGGGTGGTGATAATAATGACCTTAATAACTAGTGGCCAATTTCCAAACTGTCCTGTCTTGCTAAAGTCCTGCAGTCATTAGTTAATAATCAGCTCGAATCATTCCTCTCAAGAAATTCCGTGTTACGTCCACACCAATCTGGTCTCAGAGCTAATCATAGTACTGTCACTGCTACTACGTTGGTTATAAACGATATCGTATCTGCTGTTGAAAAAGGGAAATGTCGTGCTGCCCTCTTTGTCGATTTAACAAAAGCATTTGACACAGTTGATCATGCTTTGCTCCTACAGAGGCTATGTGACACTGGTTTTAATTGTAAGTCCTGTAAATGTTTTCAGGACTATCTCTCTCTTAGACAAGCTTCTGTATTCTACTATTCTCTTCTAACCACTGTCAAAAGGGGTTCCACAAGGTTCAATATTGGGTCCTGTCTTGTTCACAATTTGTATTAATGATATTACATCGTCTACAACAAATTCCAATGTCCGTCTTTATGCAGATGATCCAATTCTGTATTGCCTTGCCAAAACTGCACACTTAGCCACTGAAATCCTACAGCAAGATGCACTTTTTAATTTGAAATCAGTCCTGAATGCAAACAAGACTAAATATGTGCTATTCTCTAGAGATATTGTGGACAACAGTTTGCATACTACTCGTATCACAGAGGACAATACGAAAGGGCCTCAGAGTACAAATATCTTGGTATCTGGCTGGATCAAAAAGTTACGTTTAATGTATTTACTACATTTCAAATTGTAATCCCTTACACTACTGATTACTGGAAAAAGTAATCATATTACTGTAACGTGTCAGTCAGTAATGAATTACCGCAATGATGCGTAAGGTGAGGGTCAGAGAGGCAGCTAAAGGCATCATTAGACTACTTTTCCATAGCCTTAGCTAGCTGGCTACTTGTGCTGGAGGTAATTGGAAGAGAAACGCAAAACACAATGAAATTCAAAATGCAGGAAAACGCTAACTTTGTAAGGTTTGTTAATCAACCTGCCGTAATTTTCTGTTCTTGTACCTCTATTCAGGTTTTATATAAAAGGTAATATCTCATTTTTGCGCTTCAAATGTAATAGAAAATTCTACATTTTCATATGCAAAAATGGTGAGAAAAACAAACTAGGGCCAAATAAGATTGGAACTAAATAACAACAACAAATATGCTAGGCTGAATTTTGGGAAGTGTACACGCTGGTGACATCTGGAACATGTCCATTTGATGGGTGGGAGCCACAAACAAAACAAACAAAAAACATTGAGCTTTGGGTTTGAATATTTCACTCCGTGTAAACATCGATTCAATGAAGGGCAAGAACAAGCTAATACAGAACATACAGTATGTCATACTGTCAGACAGTGTGTAATAAGAAGATTTTAACAACCTTAAAGCCACTTAATTGGGAGAAAGGTGAAAACTATATGTTAAGGTAGAGTTTTTCCCTGCAAAGAGACATTTTTGGTGACCCCCAGAGTGGTTTTAGCCAGCGCCAAAGGAAAATCACCAGTGCCGAAATGATGAGAATTGAGAATAAAAATAGCAATTTAAACCCTCCCCGAATGTGTTAAATAGCAATTTATCAAACAACTGTTGAACAAGCAGAACGTGAACTCTAATAGGACGTCTTTGACTTCCAGTCGTCAACTCCCCCTATCGTCCACAGCCGCTATATTTTACACGTGCAGCAGGCACCAGATAAGCCAGCTAGGCTGCATTGTTTTGACTGGGCCTGAATGCTCCGCTGTGAAGCTAGCGCTAATGGGATGTCAGATTTAACACCCAGAGTCAGGCCGTACCGGACTCTTTCTGACGGTTTTAACGACAGCATTTAATCTCAATTTTACCATCCAGAGTCAGGCGGTCCCGTAGGGCTGCACCCGATGCAGACATCTGTCAGTTGAAACGGATTTCGGCTGTTCATGCAGATGAGCTCCGAGTTGGAGTTGTTTTGGTGAGAAGGGATTTGCCAGTCTCCGCCGGGTCGTCCCACGGTTGATATTGTAAGTTTGACACGTGTCTGAGCAGCGAGATGTGTCACAGAGGACAAGTCCACAGAGGTCAGGGTCAACTGAGGCGTGAGCAACAAGTGTTGATTCGTCATCAGACTGACACCTTTGTCGTCAGCATTACCTCGCGTTCGGACTCATTTCAAACTTTCGGTAACCAAAGAGAAAAGCAAGACCACGTGAGGAAAACCTGCTGCCTGCACATTGTTTCAGAAACAGCGCATTGCCAACATCCTTCCCCGGGAAAATCAGACAAGGCCATGAAAAAAAAAAATAATAATTCTGTGCTCCAGCTGGAAAGAAAGTTCGGGGTCACCTTGAAAACTTTAAATGGTAATGATGTGAGATCCCGGCTCGGCAAACATGCAGCACTTTTCATTACTTTGACATCAGGTAAAAGGGTCAGCGTGTTCCCGTGAGTGAAAGCGAGAACAAACATTTTGGTCATCTCGGGTGGAAGCTTGGAGGGTTCGGCATCGCTGAGGCGGCTGGATTTAATTTTTTTCTGACCAGCATTTTCCCCTGTGAACCTCCTTTTTTAAAAAAAACTTTTAGTCTTAAAACCTTGAGGTAAATAAACATGTCCGTGCACTTTTGTTTCTTTTGCGATACATCTCGACTTGGACCATGCAGTCTAAAGTTCTAGAAAGGCATTGTTCCCCCAAGAAGCTGATATTTTCCCTTTGGATTCCTGGGCTTTAAAGCGTATTATTACACACATTTCAGTTTGTGCCACAAATATGTGGAGTAACAATGCCCTCCTTCCAATCATTTGTCTCCCAGAGGACTTTGGCTTTTTGCTTCACAACTGGGGATGCTTTCAATTCCCCCTGTTCGTGAAAGATGCTTATCCTGATCCTCAATTATCGTCCAGATTTATGGCAGTTTCCATAGTCATAATGCCCCCCATAACTCAGCAAAGATAGCCTTACAGTAGATGTTCCCATCTGGAACGCATCTATCAGTTTGCAAGCTAATGGATATAGATTTCCCCTCCTATTTTACTGCATTGTTTGCCAGTGACCTCATTCTGAACTTTTTGTTTTGTTCGGTAATCGTATGGAGGAGCTGTCGCACCAGTTCCTGCCCTAATTTGGCAGGAGGATGCTGGCATCAGGGCTTGTTTTCTGTGGATAATGCAGCAACACAGCGGTGCAACGTCCTGGGAGAAAATGAGGGAAGAAGAACCAAGACCCATGATTCATCTTGGCAGCTGTGTTTATAAGAGTGAGCGTGTTCTGGAGGTTCAGAATCAGAATCAGAATCAGAAATACTTTATTGATCCCCGGGGGGAAATTGTACTTAGGTTGGGCTATGCTATGGCTGTAGTCCTTGGAAAACGTACACACACACACACACACACAACGGCAGACCTCCGCCCCCAAAATTCAGCTAAAGCAACATTTAGAATTGTTAGAGTAAATTAAAAGGAGACATGATAATCTTAAAAAGCTTTGGCGTATATAGCACAACAACCTGCTAACAAATCTCTTACCGAACCTTTTATCTCTCTGCGCGCTTTTCCGTCAGCAAAGCGCCGTGTATAAAAACATTTAGGCGGCGGTCTTATCATGTTAGCGAGCTCTGACCATCACTTTTCACGTGACCTGTAGCTAATTCGTGTTTGTTTGGGTTCCATAAGTGGATTCAGTACAGCATTCGGATTGATAAAAAGACCAAACCCGACTTATAGGCGCTGTTGTTGAGTACGGACTGTAGCTTTTTCTCTGTTTCCTTCCACAGTCTTCAATTAAAGTTCTTATGTACAGAACTGTGTTGAGATAACACCATCTGTAATCCAGTCCATGTGCTGCTTTTCCACCTCACTTTCCGTGTCTTTCCAGCGTCATTCTTCATGATACCACTGGATGACGCCAGAGCAAGTTGTTTTCAAGGCCTATACATAGCGCCTTTATAGAAATGATTATAAATTACGTGTGTCATTTCCTGTGACTGGGGAGGGGGGGCATTTCCCAAGAGAGAGAGAGAAAGACGGTGTTTACAACAGCTAATATAAAAGCTTTCATCAACTTGTTGATCACTGAATCTCTATTGCTGTAAGGATAGGCCAGGGGTGCTGCAAGATTTGGTCATTTCATTTCTTTTTTTTGTGTGTGCTTGTTTAATAGTGTTTCTTGACAAATTGCAAAAAAACAAGAGTCTCTGTGAGGCTATACTTACTTGGAGGTAAATGCTAACATCAGCATGCTAACCTGCTCATAATGACAGTAGAAACGCGTCAAAGCTAAAACAGGACTACCATGTCCACCATCTTAGTTTAGCATAGGATGCTAATATTTGCTAATTAGCGCTAAACAAAGTACAGCTGAGGCTGATGGGGGATGTCATTTGTTTTTGCAGGTGTCCGGTCATAAACCAAAGCAATGAATGAATTCAAATGTAGATCTGATGATGGCGCTAGATGAAAAGTCAGAGGATCGCCAAAGTTCATCCTGTGGGAAGGTGAATGTTTGCATCAATAGTGCTGGTGGCGCTAGATGAAAAGTCTGGGATCCGGGGGATTATCAAGGACATCCAAAGTTGTTGGCAAAACAATCTCAACTAAAGGTCCATTCACTCCGAAGTTGTCATGGAACTGTAATTCTAAGCACTTTTAGGACTTCTTGCCCATGTTGGCTCAAAAAGGTTACAAAAAAAGAAAAGTGTCCAGGTGCACAGCAATCAGAAGCAGAACAAGCGATGGAAAGATTTGTCATAGTAAACTGACCTAAAAGAAATGTTGATTCATCCGAGTCCTCACCACAGTCCCGGACCAAACCTGAGTCACCATAAAGCTGAACTCATGCAGGGCAGCGAAAGCTACTGGGCTTACGGTTTTCAGATTAAAAAAACAGGTGGGGATTAAAACAATGGAGAGTATCAAAATAAACATGTATTACTTTATTGAAATAGTTCCAGATAGTTAGCGTAAAACCCCCCAGAAATTGGTGTTGTCCTTTTTCTTTTTCCTTCTACCTGTGAATTTCAGGTGTATTTTTTTTTTTTTTACATGAGTTTGTGTGTGTGTGTGCATGTACATGGAAAAATCACCCTGTGGAAACACTGTGGGGGAAAAAAATCAGTGTTGAGTGGAAACACACTCATTAAAGCTGTTTGTGTAGGAGTGTGTGTGTGTGTGTGTGTGTGTGTGTGTGTATGTGTGTGTGTGTGTGTGTGTGTGATGCCCCAGGGTTGTGCTCCGATGGTGTTTGGTTACTAACCTACACACATATGCATACTGCACAGACACTGTGTCTATCCCACGATGCACTTGTGTCCACACAGGCTTGATCAGTACAAACTGCTCATCCACATGCTGCCTGGTCAATAATTACAGTACATGAGTCACGGTGAAAAGGCACAGTGCAGGTAATTCTGTGATTATATTAGAATTATATATATTATTGGAATTGTATTTAATAGATGACATGCTGGTGTACTTGATGAATGACGAAAGAATCACTTTAAAGCCACTATGTGTATAGTTTTAAAAATCCATGACTTTGGCACCCCCCAGTGGTGGTATCAAGACCAGTAGTCCACCAGTAGTCGTCAGACGAATTTGAAACATGCTACAATCGCATTATAATCAAACATAATAGTTTTCAGGTGATCAGTGCACCGTATCTCCGATCATTCACTTCAATGAACACACGCTCAAAGTTGCACTAATATTTTCATATTAACGGTGGGTCAACGTGAAAGGTGTTGCAAAACAGCTCTGATAAACACAAATCTGCCCAGCGCCACGCGGCAGGCAGACGCAGTGAGCGCGTAGCTGGAGAACATAGTGGAGCATTTGGCATACATCGCAAATATTGCAAACAAGCCACTGCCACATGTTCGCCATATCCACTTTAGACTGTGACAATATGTCAATATTGTGTCTACAGCTTGTGGACCTTTTGCTGAATAGCCACTGTGGCAACATGTGGCCATTCTAAGACAACGTTAAAGCTAAAGCTAAGGCTAAAGTTTGCCAACAATAGCAACCATACGTTATTACATAATCATAAAAGACCAAGCAAGGCTGTAGGAGCAAAACCCCTAGCCTCACTTTAAAGCCCCCATGTGTAGTAAAAGAGGCACTGCGGCAGGCAGTAATGCATGCCACAAATGAAGCACTACTCACACACAGACCTTATGCAGCACACACCGGTGTATACAAGTATCCTGATCACCTACATGTCAAGCACTCGTCGGATCCTCAAGGTCAAGTGCGTAGTGAATGAGCAAACTAGAATCGCCGCCTCAAAGTTGTATGCCTCCGCCCAAGCAGTCAAGTTAGCTTGGCGCACTCCAACACCTTGTTTGCAGTCACGTGATTGCGATGACGCTCGAAATGTGGAATGCGACGGGAAGTGAAAGGCAGGATGGATGAGATTGAGGTGAGCCCCGTGCTGTGCTAGTTAGTGTATACTCATTGTGTCGTCCCAGTGGACATAGTACGACTAAAAACCTATTTTGAAGTCACAGTGACCTTTGACCTATTCAGTGTCAGACCAACTGTGAAATATGGCCCTTCTGTTCCTGACTTACAGGAGTGTTGAATAATGTTTAAAAAAGAAAAAAAGAAGGGGGTTTTCCAGGACATTATGATGTCACAGTGAAGTTGACCTTTGACCACCAAATTCTTATCAGTTCATTAGTCCAAGTGGACATTTGTGCCAAATTTGAAGAAACTCCCTCAAGGTATCACGTTCACGAGGATGGGACGGACGCAAGGACGGACAACCCGAAAACACAACGCGGAGGCATAGAAAGTCCAGATGTTGACGCAGGAAGACGCGTGGTCATTGATGTGGTTTTCCTTACATAAGGAACGGGCAGGCAGACATCTTGACTTCAAGGGACTTTTAATTATGACTGCTCACTGTTCCACTCAGTTACTGCCTAACAGCTAGCTACAAAACGTATCAAGCTAACTTATCCGGCCTTAGGTTTGAAAATCTGTTATTTTCACTCTCATCAGCGCGTTGTCTGCCATTTAACGGCAAACTTATTTACTTCCAAAGCAAACCTGTCGGCCTGACCTGCAATGAGACCTGTCTGGTCCTGGCTTAAGAAGCTAGCGACCGACGTGTAGCTTATAAACGCGAGAGACAGCCAAGCTATTTACACCCGCAGCCCTGGTTAAGTACATCAGCTTACCTTTTTGTAAACGTCGACTTAGTATCCTCCATGGTTTTATGGTTGGACCTGGCCGTTATGTCGCTGCTGTTTGTCTAACCTTTAGTAGGAATGTAGATGCCTTTAGTTGCTTTTTTTTTGTTAGCTAACATTACTGCTCTGCTACTAGCAGAGAGATCGCCGAAGTCCAAGACGCTGCGTGTTGATTGTTGCAGGTTAAGAGATACATAAAACTTTGACATCAGGCTAATTTTCATATTATTCATTACGTTTCCGCCCACATATCAGGCTTTGACTTTCAAATAGGCGGCACAGTGGCTCACTCGTTCGCACTGTCAGCTTACAGCAAGATCTTGGGTTCGTGGCTGCTAACACCTGGCCGGTGACTTTGTGTGTGTAAACCACTGAAACCGGTGACAACACAAACTTCAGCTAGAGCAAATTATTATCTGTTATTATCATTTGTGCCCTCTTTGCTTAATGACTGTTCAAAGTTGTTTGCACGAATGAAAGAGATGCAAATCTTGCTCAATGTGTTGATTCGGGGAAATCTGCAAAAGAGTAAAAGTGTGTCAAGGCCACTGTGTCATCTACTGCTTTTTTCAATTGTCCTTTGAAAGAAAATCTTGGGTCTTATTTTTGTAATTTAGGCCATCATTCCCATCACTTACGATAAAGTTGTAGCCACCAAAAGTAATTGCGGAGATCTGGGAACACAGCGACATCGCTATACAAGCTTCAGTCGGTCAGATGATCAGACAGGTTGTAAACAAACCGGTAGTTTAGCCACATTGTCTAAACCACTTTATTTGGGGATAAAACTGAAAGTGTGCACATCTGAATTTTACATATTTTTATCTGTCAACGACAGCCCTCAAGGCAAGTAGCTTGGGCCAAAGTTGAACCAAGTAAAAATACTAAAAATGACATCATCACCCATCTACTCATTACCCAATTGCATAACCAAAATTATTTTAGGCCTGCTGCAGTTCCATCAACTGTACTTAGACATGTTCTCATTCAACAGAAATGTGTCAGTCCTCTCATCTCACTTTCAATGATCAACACTCTATGAGGACAAACACTTCCCTCCACCTTGTCCTTAACCATCAGGGGATTATTAGTTGCTCGGAAACAGGGCAAGAAGTGTTGCCCGAACCAACTGCTGGAGAGCATGACCCATCTTCATCAGCGTGAGACTCAGGGTTTCATGCATCTCTTGTGATGGAATCTTGGGTTATGATAAATAAAAAAAAGATACCTTTACAAAGACAAAGGGGCGAGAGAAGAGATACCTCGCAGACGCTGTCCTTATACTTGCAATAAATGTATTAAACATGCAGCATTTCGGTCCCTAGGCCTTCATCGGGTAAGGCTGAGGAAATTCCCGGCCAAATACAGCCAGCGCCTCCATCAGGCACCATGAGCTGTCAGGCAATCTGTCCCACGGGCCATATGCAAGGACGGAAACATTGTATCTTCAATATATTTTAAGGATCTCTTCTGTGGCCAATGGACGCTTCCTCCTACGCACCTGAAACCGAGGGAGTGCATGAGCCTTTACAGTCAAGACAAAGACAGTAGTGACACTAACTGTACTGCTACCAGACACTTCTTACAAACTCAACAACGTGGAGTTAGGGTTTAGTTACTCTTTAAGCCGAGTTTCAAACAGTACTGCTGCAGGCCCTCACACCCTCCACACATGCCTGAAATATCTCCACGTCATAGTGCACATTGAACATTAACTAATATTGATCATTCGCTATGTGTGTAAACTGTGAGACAATCATTGACGCCCAGCTCCTAATGGCAGTCTAGATGCCAGAGGAAGTTCTAAAATAAGCCGTGTATCTTGCCAATGGCAATTATGAATTTTATCTACCAGTAAGTGCTGAAACAAGCAGATCATCTGTCAGTCCACTCTGAGAGGAACTGAACTTCAGTCTGTAAAGCAAAGAGCAAGAACAGAGCCTTGACAGGGCCACTGATTACTAATCAGGTCAGGAGTTAGACCAATAAACTGCATCAGTCTGCTGATATTCTAGTCGTTTTATTATGAATCTCAGATATAGAAGAAGTTCTGGTAAAGTTCCTACTTGGCAGGAAGGTCTGGTTCTACTCAAAAGGAAGTTTTTCCTTGCCACTGTCGCCAAAGTGCTTGCTCATGGTGGGAACTGTTGGGTCTCTGTAATAACATTATAAAGAGTTGGTCTAGACCTGCTCTATTTCTGAAGTGTCATGAGATGACTTTTTGTTGTGATTTGGCGCCATATAAATAAAATTGAATTGAATCGAATTGAATTATGTGCTATGAAAGCATTGGATCCCACCTCCATGTCATGAATCATTTTCCTCATAATTTTAATTAATTACTAAAGCTACTTTAAAAGGCTGCCATACATAAATGTTAGCAGCTAGCTGGTGCACAGTATTTAGCAGCTAAAGAGAACAATATTAGTCTCAGGAGTTGGTGGAGAGTGAAAATTGGACTCCCATTACATTATCAGGTGGACACATACACGCCTCCAAACGAATGATAATGTGTGTGTGAGTGTGCAAACACCCAATAGTTGGCTAAGACGCTGGCCATATCAACTTTACAAGGCCATAATATGTCAAATGTGCTGAAATGAAGTAGCTTCACTTTACTTTTGGCCCCCAAAGGACAGTGAATATTGAAATAACCAACAAGAAATGAATGCTAATGCTTCACATCGGCCGCATGTGTACACAGGCAATAGTTTGCTAACACGCTAGCCATATCAACTATAACAAGGCCATGTTAAGTCAAGCTTGATGCAAGTGTGAATAGGAAACTTTTGTCATTACAGCTTGTCCTGTGATGAATCAATCACGTTATAAAAGTCTTATAAGTATAATATACATTTACTAAGTATATATAATGTATGTACTATGTATAATTAAACTCTCTAAAAGTCTAATCATTTCAGTGGCACACTCCAGGCTCCATAAACACATGAAAACCTTGTTTTTAAAATACGAAAAGTGCAAGATGTTGCTGTGTTGAGAAAGCTCAACACTGGTCGCAAAGAGAATAAATCACTGCAGCCACATTTTATTGCAATTATATACCCATGCACTCTATTCCCTCAGTGGGCTCCTGTGCTCCATGTCTGCTCTTCTAAGTGGATTAGCCCAGCCTGCTGATGAATAGCCAGCAGTAGGTGTTAGGTAACGTGTTGGGGGGTGAGCCTGTCCCGGGCATCCATCATAATCATCACCGCCCGGGGAGGTCTGCTCTGGATGCTGACGCTCAGCCGGGCGGCACTCAGCTGTCGAGGGGTGGGCTGGCAGAAACTACACTTGCAACAGTGGAAGGAGGACCAGATGTTCATTTACTCATATGTCCTCAGAAAAAAATTCAAATAGGTGGGAGTTTTTATTCCAGTACGGAGTCACTGGAATTGCCCGGCAAACCAAGAAACAATCACACATACAGTCATTGCCCAGTATGGCGTGTTAAAATTAGCACCTGACTACCGTTCCAAAGTGGTGCCCAGGCTTTTCGGGAAATTCTGTTTTCAAAAGATTAATCTGTTCGAAAGGTGCGGGACTTAAACACTTTGGCATCATGTAACTATTTTTAACTAATTTTTAAAGAGCGTTAAAATTGTCTTACAGTAGTGTGTATGGCCTAAAGTCAGCCGTGGGTCCCCCCACTGTACCCCAACCCTATCACCAGACAAGAATATCCATGGATTATTCCTATATGCAGTCAATTACAACATTTTTTTTTTATGTCCAATGCAAACGTTGGACAGTTCTCAGTTCCTGCAACTGGTTAAGGTTCGGGAAAGAGTGTGATTATGGTTTACCAAAAGATCCACCCATCCACCACCCCAAACCTTTAGACCTGCTGCATGGTTACTCAATCACACACCCCTGTCAAAACCATAGTTGTTCCTCACTGCGTAAAGAAACACATTGCTTCCTGCGTTGGCACTGAAGGCCACCAACTGTCAAATATGGACATAATTCTAAGGGATGCAGCCCTGTGTCCTGTGCCCATCATGGCAGCTTCATCACATGTTGCCAAGAGGCCCAGAAACCAACCGCCAGTCTTATGAATGGATTAAACACAAATTTATTAAGGAGCGTGTGCAATGCAAGTGCGATATCAACTGAAATAAGAAAGGCCATGAACCTATATTTCGACACATGTCCCTTCTAGACTTCCCCAAGATTAGGTAATCAATGCCTTGAGGCTCGAATCACTTTGGTGGGTATGATTTTGTAGGGCATATTCCCAAAGCATTTTGGATTCATCAAATAAACACAAACCAACTGACCAACACAGTGAACCTGCGCCAGTTCAGGCTTCGGTTATCCAGCCTTGCTAGTCTGTGCATTCCTCTGGTCATCAGAATCAGAAATACTTTATTGATCCCTGGGGGAAATTATACAACGGACATGCATATGACCAGAGCACATGCAGTTTGTGGTAGATTTTGAGGCTCGTCATGCCTGCGTCGCGTACAAATGCAATGCTGGAGTAAGACAACCATGTGCCATAGGAATGTTTAACCAGAAGTCCCACTGCTGTGAATTTGTCCACAACCAAGGACACCAGCAGTGTTCGGGAGGCTCAGCTGGCTCCGGCTCCGACAGAGTCAATAAACTGAAGCTAATGTGTCGCTGGACCTGAGCGATGGGCCAGTCAACACTGTTTGTGATGCAGGCAGACTATTTTTGCAGGTTTGTATCTACACGAAATGATGGGAGAGGACGTGATTCAAAGGGAAGTGCAATGTGGAGTCCCAAGAGACACTTTTTTTCATTCGTATTCTTTCTTTGAAAAGTCCTTTTTTGTGGTTTTAATTAGAACTTTGTACAACCGACAAATACTAAGTAAGAAGCTAAGGAGCTCTGGTAAGCCCAAATGGCTAAATGGCAACTAGCATGTGGCAGCTAAAGAGCCATTTTTTCTTTTTTTAATGTCTGCCGTGAAAAAAGGTCCAGTGCGCCCTCCTTCTTTTTTTGTTAAATATTCTCATGTAACTGCAATAGTTTGTCACCACTATGATGTATACCACGAACTCATCAAGATTCACGACTTGCTTTACTCTACACATCAAAATATGCACACAATGTGAAGCGGACTGGATCTCTGCTGGGCCTAAACATGACAGGGTAAGAACATCTGAGCACATGTTCGGAGCTCCCTTATTATCGGTGATATACAGTCCAGCAGGTGTGACTGAGAGACGGCCCCGGTCATGGCCATGATAAGCAGTCAAATGATTCACCTTCCTCCTGCGGACCCCGGTTCTGTTTCTCTGTTTCCATTCACAGATTTATTGAGTCAGTTTCCTAGCTCACATAAACGCCGAGGCGCCGGCTGGCTGACACTTCACCTCTGCGGCGGAAATGTGTCCTAGATTTCGACACATTAGCCAGCTGCTCAGGCTCCTAATAGGTACCACGGAGAACGCAGCCTGCTCAGCGTGAGTCACGTTTTTTTTCGAGACATCTTCATCTTCTGGAGCTGAAGTCCAAACTTGTCAGAGGTGTTAAGGCGTGAAACAGAGGCGTGAAAACTCAATCTTAGTCCTCCTGAGTATCGATCTCAAGACGCAGTTGGAACTGAACAGCACTTTCTGAGTGGCTCCGAGCACAAGTCTGCCACATTCGACAGGTATCTAGATGAGCTAAACGAAGCGAAGAACAGCTTCTCCACATCTGTTCACTTCATTCCGGTCCCTCCTGCCCTACCCCTGGATCGCTGTTCTTCTTCTACATCTCATCTCATTTTTTGAGGTTTATTTTTAACCAAGTGTGGTTTGGAATAGCTCGCATCCTGAAATGGAAATTTGGGATGAACACAATGGGAACTTGGCTCCATCACTGTCACCCCCGGAGGGAATAAGTGACTCATGTAACCTCAACAGAAATGACTGCAGCCACGCCAGAAGAAGAGGGACCGAAGGGTGGGTGAGAGAAAGAGAACAGAGGAAATGTCAACCAAAGCAACCAAAACACAGATTTATGCCCGTCTCCAGACATCACACAACTGCGTGTACATCTTTGATCTTGCTTTTCTCTTTCCTTTTTTTTTTTTTTTTCATTATGCAATTGTCGTTCCTGGAGTGATGAAAAGCACATGGCCTTTGCTTACATGTTCCCATTATAAAGTAATAACTTCCAAGCGGGGCTCGCAGGCCTAATCCAAATCCAGCCGAAGAGCAGGGCCATTAATCAAACTGTTACACCCAAGAGGGTTTTCTCCCGCTAGAGAGAGAGAGAGCAAATACATCTCTCTATAAACAGACACGACTGTCCGCAGTGTTTATATCCAGTCGGGGGTTAGAAATGTAGCACGACCTCGGTCA
This sequence comes from Enoplosus armatus, assembly GCF_043641665.1. NCBI lineage: Eukaryota > Metazoa > Chordata > Actinopteri > Centrarchiformes > Enoplosidae > Enoplosus > Enoplosus armatus. Next base: position 15,961,304 of record NC_092202.1, read on the forward strand.
CTGCAGAAACGGATCAGTGTATTTGTTACGAATGTTTGAGCGTTTGAAATGCCAGAGATAACTTTTTTGTCAGTAACCAAACACTTGCTACCAGTTTAAAGCTGCATTAATAGATTTAGTTTTTGCCACTAGGGGGCAGTAAAAAAAACAAAACAAAACTGAAAACACATTATCACCAACATGTGAGCAAACGGTTGCCTACTTAACCATCCAGCAAGCACAAAGCAAGGGCCATAAGCTACCATTGAGGACAATGAAGCAAGTTCCTCAGTATTTTTAGATTATTCTTGTTTACTTTCAGGCCAACAAACATAAATTAATACAGGGTTCAGTATTTCTCTTTTATTCTGGCAGTGTGGAGAACAGAAAACACTGCATACCAGAACAGTTAATATATATATTTATCATACTGATAAGGGCAGCTTTAAGCCATAAGCAGGGAGCTAAAGTGTGGTTTTGTCACTCCAAGTCAACTGGAAAATGAAGCAAAATTCCAACTAAGTGGCCGATCTTCTGATGCCCTAATGAGGATACACTAATGACAGGTTTTGCAGCAAACACAGTTTCCACTTCATGCTTCCTTTCCCCACCCAACCTATAATTGAGACACCGTGCACACATCAAGGCTCGGAGCCGAAGTGGCCCCACGTGCCACACGCCATCTTCCACTTCCCGCGTCGTTTGAAAAGAGCTCTGCGAATAAACATCTCTGATCTTCATGTGGCGAAAACAAAGCGAAAAGCCCCCCTTGAGATATTTCCACTGTTACGCAGGTCAGATTGCAGCGCGAGCAGCAAGGCCAGAGGAGGAGGAGGAGGAGGAGGAGACAGAGGCCTTATATAGTCAGAAGAGAAACTCATCCTTGGGCTCAGGTGGCCAACTACTCGGGATGCTGGCCTCTTCTGAAGCTCACTGATAGGCTTCGAGAGCCGACGAGCTGTGCTCAAAAGATAAGAGGAAAAATGTGAGGAATCCTCGAGCTCAGAGGGGAAAAACACGGGGAAGAATCGAAGGGCCCTGATGTTTATGTGCGCAGAGTTGTGTAAGAGATGAGATGAAAAAGAAACCGAAGGCACACAGGGGGGACAGAAGACAGAGAGCACAACAAAACCAAAAGACAAACTGACCAGTCGACGAGCCAAATTCTCCGCTTCCCTCAGCTGACCCGGGGGCCAATCACAAAAGTCCACTCTCCAAATAAATAAAAAAAGGGGGGGGGGGGTCAAAGGTGAAGATTTCCTGGCTTTAGCTTTCAAGCTCTGGAACCCGGTTCAGATTCAGCCCACAAGTCCCATGACCTCGTCGGGACTGGTGCCGCACGATGCTGGACTGTGGGATCTGCGCCGACTTTCTTTTTTTCTTTTTTCTTCTTCTTTCAAGTGACGGCACGTGTTTATTTATATTAGCCTCGGTGGGCGGCAACGTTGACACACGAGAAAAATCATCCGAGAGGAGGGGGGTGAGGGGGTGGGGGTTGTCAAAGTGTGAGAGTTGACACGCGCTCAGTCTGGCACTCGGTTTAATGAAGCCGTGCCGCCGGAGGATAAATAGTTCGGACACAAATGGAGGGAAAACGAGGCTGGCTTGGAACTTCAAATTCCCAATTCCAATTTCTTTTTCTTTTTTTTTTTGCAGCATTGAGACAGTGGTCCTCTTAAGTTGTGTGTGTGTGTTTTTTTGTTTTTTTTACATGCCAAGTCTTACTCAGAAGGAATTACACTCAGATTGTTCCATTATGAATTCAATTACAGTGACAGGTCTGCTCAAATAACGCACAGTCTGGGCACTTAGCTTCACTTACAGTCCAGTATCACACACAAATTCTTCCTCCTCCTCCTCCTCCTCCTCGAAAAAGCGCAAAACTCTCCCTCACACACAGGAAACTTAAACACACACAGGAAACTCTATCATGGATAGCTGTGGTTGTGGTCTGTCCATTCGGCAGCCCCCCTTGTCCTCGTTCGAGTCTTGTACTCACCCCATGGCGGTAGAAAGAAATCCCTCTGGCTCTGCTGAGCAACCTCCGCAGCTTCGACGTACACACTCATGCACATGCACTGATGGAGTCTAACAAGGGGGTTTCCTCTTCTGGTTTCTCCCCTCTGTGTTTTTTACCCCAGCCCCCCCCCCACCACCACCACCACCACCACCCTCCTTTCTCTGGCTTTAAAGGTTATCCTTTTTTGGAACTGGAGGGGAAAGGGAAAATAAAAAGGAGCGTGTTAGAAAGTGAGTAAGGGAGGCAGAGACAGGATCGTAATGATTGCTCCTCGCGTCCCACACCAGGGACCTTACCAGCCTCCTGTGATACACCACTCTCTCCCTCCAATCATCCCTCTTTCCCCCCTCCCTCCTCCTACTCCTCTTCAGCCTGGAGACTGTGAAGGCCTGCAGGGAGTCTGTCAGCGCTGTCTTTCGCTCATTCTCCTCATTTCACGCCACGCGATTGTTGGGTACGTGCGTGACTTCGGCAGACTGGTCACCGAGCTGTCTTGACTGCTTTGTTTTTCCCAAGAAAGAAATGAGACAGCGTAGAGTCGTCAAAACTCATGGGGTCAGCCTGTTTTCCGACTTAATTGCACACACCTTGCATCCCAGGTGTACAGCAGGCTCAAATTAGAGGACTAGACTGAAAACAAGAGGGACTTTGGGGGCAAACCCTCAGGACCAGGATGGAAAACACAACAGTTATATCAGGGAATAGTTATCGTTAAAGTTTCCATGAGCTGCCTCGATAAATTAGATATTTCAAACCAACACGCTCCACTCCATTTTGAAAGGAGATTTCGTCCCGCTAGATTAGCAGGCCCTCCAGGAGCGTGCCTCTTACCACCAAGACGGAATCGCTGTTAGAAGGATTGATGTATGTTTTCTCTGGGGTCTCCTCACTGTTATGGGCCCGGCCACACCAGAACGGGGGAACAGTGAGCGCACTTCAAAAGCTTGTGGATCCAAAGTTCGCTAACATTGAACACAATAAAAAACAGTAGAGCTAATTTACTAATTGCGCCGATTCCGTTGAAAATGAATTGGTTTTTGACTGATTCTGATTCTGATTTTTGCTGCAAAATGTCACCGTGCCCTATGTAAGAATCACATTAGCTTGCGGCTGTGGGACTCAACACTGGTACCCAGAAGCAGAAATACAGAATTCATTTTAATGTTCTTCTATTTGTTTTTTAGAACACCGCGTTCAATCAAAAGGCAAAATGGCTTTGTAGCAGTCAACAACGCACTTTGGGGGGGGGGGGAGGGGGGGGGGGGCAAAGCAACAGTGAACATGTTGCCCCACCATCAAGGTCAACTGGTAATATAAAAGATGAATATGTCGAGAGAAACAGGTTAAAATGTCTTAAAATGGTAATTGCATCTGAGATGTTGAATGGGAGCTGCAGTGTAAGATGAAGCACTTGAAGCGTCTTTTTGAAGTGAAGACCCAAAAGCAGTTGCAGTCAGCTGAAGCGTAGCCACTGAAATCTTTATTTCTAAATCAGGCCCTGATGTGCCAGCTTGTGTGTAAGCACTGGGAGCAGTTGAGCTGTCACTTGAAGTGTGACAGATGAGAGCTTTTGAAAAGTCATTTACAGAGCAGGAGGTGGAAGCAGTTGAATTGTCAGCTTGTATGTTCGCACTGAAAGTAGTTGAAGTGTGAAAGACAAAAGCAGTTGAACTACCATTGAAGAAGAACAAGAGGTGGAAGCAGTTGAATTGTCAGCTTGTATGTTCGCCCTGAAAGTAGTTGAAGTGTGAAAGACAAAAGCAGTTGAACTGCCATTGAAGACGTTCAAGCACCAGAGTCCAAGTACACTGTAAATAGTTGAAGTGTCAGTTGGAGTATTTGAGCCGTCATGTCAGTGCGAAAGTCTGAAAATCTGAAGGGATGCCCAGATGTCCTAAACAAGCTGAACTAAAATACCAATAATGTGTAGTATTTTCAACAATTGTAGCTTCTTCAATGCATTCCTTATGATTTTAAAGCTGCTATAATTGATATTCTTATATCAACAATGGGTCAAATGACTGTAGTGTGAAAGCGGCTGCCAGTAGTGACGAATGCCCAACTCTGAATCCACTGTTTTGGGTTTTCCCGGCCCACAACTTTACAGCCTGGTTCACTCTCACTCTCATCAGCATCATGTTTCCAGCATCAGGAGGCTGTTCCCAGTGGGAAAAGTTCCGATAATCCCGCTGTACACTGCCTGCTCAGCGGCTCAAACGGTTAGCTTTAAAGATGTTATGTTTACAGCTTTGTTTCCGCTGCCCCCAAGTGGCCAAAAAAAAAAAAAAGGTTTCAATTTGATCAACAACAACAACAAAAAATTCTACTTCATTATTTTGGTAGTCTACTCATCCCACTCTAATAAATACTATAAGTACAGTCAAACTGAAATGGGCTAAATGTCCCGCTGTGGTAGCTTGTCTGGACATTGCCGCAGAGACTATTCAGAACAGCTGACAGTGTCCTTCCTACTGAATAGGTCCTGTGACAAAAACAGTACAAAGCATCAGTTCTGAGCCTCTTTAGAGTAACTGTGTGTGTGTGTGTGTGTGTGTGTGTGTGTTTTTACATGTCATTGATGTGTCTTGCATGCATATACTCTGGCTTTCAAGTGTATATTTGTGGGCAAGTGTGTGTGTGTGGCCACCTGCTGCGATGGGTGGGTGCATTCAGTCTCTGTTCTCAGCAGATTAAAGCAGCTGAAAAAAAAAAAAAAAAAAGGTGCTGCTTCAAAAGGTCAGTGGCGGTTCAGACAGGAGACGCTTTCAGAAGGGATGGGAATAGAACCGACAACTGCCTCTTTCAGCTCAGCCTCTTTTCAGCTTTTCTAAAAAAAACAAAACAAAAAACCCCACCGCTTTAGCACAGCTGCTGTCTTTGACCATCCTCTTTAATAACCCGTATTGAACCGAGGGTGTTGATGCGCTATTTGAAGTGTCCCGGTCAAATCTCTTTTGGATTGGAGCAGATTCACAGATCGTCTCGTGTCATATATCAGCATCTTTTCCGATTACTATCAAATGTTTCCTCCTCATAAGCATGAAAAAAAGTTCTGATAATTGTGATTACATGATTTTTTTTTATCATCCTTCATCTTGTAGAAACAAAACAAAAAAAAATGGAAAGAGCTATAATTAGAATATTGAGGAATAATTCATCTTATACTTTGAAGATCACATTAGTTCTTAACGGTACAAGTGCGGATTTATTCAAGTCAATATACATTACTCACATATCATATGTATGTTTATGTGCTGCTGTAATCATTCCTACTTTCCATACTGGTGGTGACACAATCTACACTGTAAGAAAGTGGGGGAAAAGAATCCAGTTTTCATTGGGTGCAAAAACCCATTCTAAATATGTTGCAGGGATGACGTCGTTTTGTGGGCAAACGCGGGAGTTAGCATCGCCCTGGTTCCCTCGACAAAAAGCCAAATGAGATTTTTCCTTGGGATTTTGGATTACTGCAGAAAATAAGCTCTAGCTCTGGCGAGATAATCTTCACAAATGAACACCACTTTTATTACTTTTGAAGCATAAATGGAATGGGCAGAGGTGAAAAGCTAACGTTAGCCTATAAAAGAACTACATCATCACTTCAATGTCACCACCACTGAGCTTCACTTTTAAGAGAATACAGATAGATATAGATATATAGACAGATAGATATAGAGTATAAACATGAGGCTGTAAAGGCGGACTAGTGAGTAGATGACTTTCCGCGTTCGGCATCACGACACTAATGTCCACGACAACCTCTGTAGTCTCATTTAGCCACTTGTTACCAACCTCCTTTTTTTTTGACAAGTAAAACCTTCAGAATTCTTCAGAATTTAAAAAAAAACACATTGACTTTGAAACGAGGGAACTGGAAGTGTAAAAATGCGGACTCATTTCCAGGTTTTAGGACAGTTTGATTGGGAAAACAGGCTTTGACAGAACATCTGCATTTTGTCCCGCCATTGCAACTAACAGGAGGTAGCCCTCTGCTGTCGCTCAGTGAGAAAACACTGTCTGGGGAAATAAGAAGCTTTGGAAGGTACCCACTGAAATTTGGCTAACTTGAACAGCTGGGGGTTGGCCAACGTTTACTCAAACATACGAAGCACAGTTGGAGACAGTGCTATCTTGCTATCAGTGGACTTGGATGCAGGAGACTTGGATGCAGGAGAGTATGCCAAGAGAGATTAGATTAGCATGAATGAAACATAAAATAAAATCACTGGAATAACAGCTATCAGACACTTCATTTAAAGAAACACTATCTGGACTGGATAACACCCCACATTTGGATATCGTCATTGAAACCAGTTGCACTTTCAAGACCTGTGATAGGATCAAATGGAATATGGATTACAAGCTGTACTAAAAACATTTGGATTCATACATAAACTTAAAATAGTCCTAATAACAGATCCCTTGTCAAATAACAGAGGTATACGTCAGGGGAGTCAATGTTGAACATCTTGCACAAGACGTTCTAGTACAGCCTCTTTATCTGACCAATAACAAGAAATTATACACTTTTCACCATACATGGATGATTACCATCTCCAATTTTTGGACATTTATCCAAACGCCAATATTGGACAATTCTCCAAAATTGGATTATGTTCAATGTCAGTGTTCTTAACGTACAGTATCTGCGTGAGGCGACTGCGGGGAAAGGTTGTGATGCAAAAAGGGGACAAACCTTAATTGCAAGTCGGTGACGGAACTCAGATGCACAACTTGCCTGCGTTGTCACTAAACGTTGGCATTGGACGCAAATAGTGAGGTGCTGAATCGCCCAATATTAACATAATTCCTAAAGACGGCAGGCGGTGGAATCAATTCCATGCTAGGCATTCATTCTCAGCTCCTTGTCTTTTGGAGCTGCACCATCTTGAACAGTTGATGATATGCAACACGTTTTTTTTTTTAGAAGACATGATAGCAGCAGTTTGACTTCTACTTCAAAAACAGAGGATGTTTTTGGAGGGTTAGACATTTCAAGAAGGTAGAGCAAAGTGCTCAACATATGTGGTCTTGAGTTGAAAGTGTGCAAGTATAAAGAAAGCATATGAGACGAAATCCAAAGTAACCTTTCCTTGATTAAAACTCTAGTTACATTGTCTTCCATATAACTGCAGTGCATGTATCAGTGTTTTTAGCCATGCCAGCGGCAGAGCTGTAAGGATGGCAATGTTGGTCGGTCAGTCGTTCCACCCCTTTGGTGCAGACTAAAACACTTCAGCAACTCTTGGTTGGATTGACCTGAACAGCGACAGACACCGTATCTAGTACCCAGAGGATGGATCCTAACGACTCTGTTGACTGGTGTTAAATGTTAAATCAGTTACCCATTGAAATATATCTACTATGTACTTGCCTTGGTACCGATATTCATGGTTCCCAGATGATGAATCACACTGACGTTGATGATCATCCTGACCTTTTCACTTTGTCCATACAGTACCTCCAAAAATGAATGACGTTCTCATCAGCATGCCCGAAACTAGGATGGCGAACATGGTAAAGATTAGCACGTTAGCACTGTAACTGCGAGCATGGCTGTTGACTCTTATTTGTTCATCAAAACAGTCCGGACGACGAACGGGCCTTCTTGCGCTGGACCAGTAAGTAATATGCTACGTGCTGTGTTGTTGCACTTGCTTAGCGTTTGGCTAATGTTAGCAAGGTTGTCGACTCGCTGGTTTTTTTTCGATCACAAGCCAAGTCAGTCCACCAAATCCAGATCCCCTCCAGTCTGTCAACAAACGCACGTGTACCGCTATCTATGAGAGGGAACTGCACTCCGAAAACTGTGTGTGTGTGTGTGTGTGGGGGGGGGGGGCACCATGTCGCTTAAAGTGCACAGGATACAATTGTTAGCGTGTGTACACATGCAGTCCACACTTCCCTTTATCTCTTTTCATCTCTATACGCACCAACCCCCGCCCTGTGCTTTCTCTTCCCATTCCATATACCTGCATTAGACCCGTCCACTTTGGCCTACTGTTTTGATGTGTGAATATAAAATTCAATGGAGTGGGGGAAAGAAAAAAAAAAAAGCTCCAATCTTCCACATTTTATCTCATATCTCTCATCTAATTAGACCCCCCCCATATTCCATCTCTCTGGACTCATTTCCATTTCATAGAGAGGAAGGCTGACAGATATGGATCTTTCTCTACCTGCTTAGCATTTGAATCACACATCAGTGCTCAGCTCCTCTAAGCGCTCTGCTGGCCCTCTCGCCCCCTTTCTGCCTGAGTTTCCTGTATTTGTTTCCCGTCTGATTTCTTCTTTTTGTCTCCCTCTGCGCTCTTTATTTCTTTTGCTCGCTTTCTTACTTTCTCGTTCTTCTCGCGATTCCTTTGCTCAGTTCTTGATTTGCGCTGTTTCGCAAGAAACTTAACAGCTGCGCCGAGGCGGTGACACAACTTGATGACTTCTGTAACTTCACGGGGCCCATTACATATTTGGCCAGGGCCCCCCACAAGAGCAGGGGCATGCCCTGGCTGCAATTACAGAGCAATCTTCAAGTATGATGAAAATCTCTGTTGTTTTGGCCCTGAGAGTCCAGCGTGAGGGCGCTTACGTATGTTGACTGATGCTTCCATACCATTGGCTGACACTGCAAGACCCCACCCTCTTTACGCGTAAGGGCTGACCAATGCCTGAGTTGTTGACATATATACGCATGCGGCCGTGTGGTCTCTTCCATGGCATTTGCAGATGCGTGTCGAATGTGTTAATAGTGGTATTAGCAATGGAATTAAGAGCTATGATACTGCATCGAATCCCTGTGCAATAAAACACACACACACACACACTTTTAACATCTTCCTTTAGATTTAGAATCCATTACGACACATTAACTTGGTGTGTGAAAGCATTACGCACACGTGTTGAGGGCCCTGAAAGTGTGTTGAAATGTCCAAAGAAAAAGAGAATTAATACTTTAAAGTGCTGGACCGCAGCATACCAGCAAGACCTTCAAAGTAAAAGCGTAAAATCAGTCACTTCATATCCACAGTGGGCGGGCAGTGCTCCTGTGTCTGGTTGCCTTCACAGTTCGTGCTGGGTAAACATGACTGAAAGCAGGTGGGTGTGTGTGGGAGTGAGGGGGGGGCTCAGGATGAATCTGTCTTTTCACCATCATCATCATCATAAACATGATTCTGAAAGGATGTACTCGCTTACGCTTATCTATCTAGTTTATAAGACGCCCCTCGTTCCGCTGGAAACAATCATACACAGCGTCTGCTTCTGTGTGAGTGAGAAAATGTCCACTTAAGGCATGTTTGTCGTATTATCAACACAACCCATACCGCCAGGTACACATGACTCCCAGTAAAACAGCAACCAAGAAAAACAGGTTATCTGACAAACTCCAACTGTAAACAAGCAACATGGGAGATAAACAGATAGCAGCGCAGACCTGAACAATACTGCCATCAGGTGGCCAAAAGCTATCCTCACTTGGTATCATCATGAAGCAGCACAACAGGGGGCCCCGCATCTAAACGATCATGGTCTGTAGCGCAGGGCGCAGGTGAATTTAGGGCATGCCCAATGTGCCCAGTGTGTAACCTTCGTCACCTCTTCCTCACAGCAGCGGGCTTCATTATGTTCCCAGCCTTCATCCCCTCACGGAGAATGTCAGGTACTGTGCGGTGCCCACCTTGTGAATGTCATCTGCACTTTCACATGAGCTCAGATACCAAATAGGAAAAGAGGGAAAAAGCAGTCAAATACAGCCTACAATCCAAAGAAACTTGTCAGGCCAAATACTAAATCACCTGAACGGCAAAACCCCTTGCATCCAGCGCCACCGTGAGGAATCTCAGGGTAACTTGCATAAAACAAACTCCAAGGACTGCCTTCTTTCACCTCCGTAACATTGCGAAAATCAGGAAGATCCCGTATCAAACAGATGCAGAAAAACGAGTCCATGCGTTTGTCACGTCTAGGCCGCTAACGTTGCTGTGTCTCCTGGATGTGTAAATGCTGTAGACAACTACCAAATTAGCAGCAAGAACTTAATAAGCTCATATGAAAAAAAAACAAATATATGCAGCTTTAATTGTAGTTCTTTGGCTCAAACTGTGTAGTATGTATTAGAAAATAAGAGAACTGTTGTTACTTTCTGCCATACAATAAGAATAAATAGCAGCTTTAAATGAAAAACTCTCTTTATAGAACTTTTTTTTTTCTACTACAACGATTGCTGTCGTTTGAGATTGCGTAGCTGACGAGATACTGCAGGTCACACAGACAGAGCAGCCATCTTCTTAGCTCTGCGAGCTGCGCCGGACTTCCTCTTGGCTTTGGGCTTGAAGAGGGGTCGACGGGAACCATTTTTACCTCCACTCTTGGCATCGGGCCGATGACTGGAGAGGCCAAACACAGACAGACACAGCCAACAGGCAGGAGAACAAGTTAAAATATTGCAAATATTGCACCTAAATGGCGCAGCGACCGCAACAAGGGGGGGCCGTCCCCGTGTACACACCTGCTGATCCTGTGCGTGTCTTTGAGAGGGCAGGCTTTGCGTTTGTGGCCCAGGCTGCCGCAATTGAAGCAGCCCTCCTTTCCTTGACCGTGCCCGCACGGGTGGTCTGGGAGTGCACAGCGGCCGCAGGACTGGCAGTGTCTCCAGGCTTAAGGGGGAGGAAATGTAAAGAAATGTACACATCAATACAGGGCAAAAAAAAAAAAGTAGCATCAACGTAGTGCCCATCTTACTGCTGGATCTGAAGCTGTTATGCTTACGTACATGGTTTCACACATTTCTCACATGTTGAGCAGTGCTTCCAGTCTCGGCCGTCCTGGAGACGCAGACAGACAACAGAAGCTGTAACATGTGGCTTTGTTAAGAGTTAGCAAAATATGAACGTACAGAGCGGTGGTTCTATACCTTGGATGGACAGACGTTGCACTTAGCACAGTGCTTGTTGAGGGACCAGACGAATCTCTGACATATAGAGCAGAATCTAACAGGGGGGGGGGGGGGGGGAGCAGATACCTTTTAACACAACTTCAAAGTAACAAAAAAAAATCATTTTGGTATTGCAATTATATAAACATTTAATATATCATCTGATATAACCAAAAGACACACAATAAGGATCCCTTAAACTTGGTTGTTATAGAATTGTGACCAAGACGTGGGGAGGTACAACTTGCATGCACAGGCGCTCTCTGGTGGACAAACTACGTAACATGACACTGTTTCACCTCAAACACGTCTTTGGCATTTCTATACGGAAATGTGCTGTTATTTATCGGTTGCCATTACGCATTGAAACTGATAAATGCTTTGAGGTTACACCAGCCCGGCGACCAAAAATTCAGCTTAAGTGTGTTGATACCTGTAGCCCTCCTCTTTGGGCAGGATGACGTCTTTGGGTGAAAGATTAGTGAAGAGTCTGACAGGAGACTGCTTCCTGCCTGTCTTCCCATGTTTATACAGAGGATGGTTGTCATAATCCACCTGGATGGAAACAAACCAAACATTTGCTTTTTTTTTTTTTTTATTGTTTGTGGTTTATAAGGAAACCCGTAAAGCCCAAAGTTACTTTATAGAGTAGTAACAGAAATCACTGCTGGACTTTGGTTGTTGCCTTGATCTATGAGTCACTGCTGCTTTGTCATCGAGGTTCACACCTAACTAACATCACCTAAGGGCGTTTTCACATTTTGTACCGTTCCGTACCCACTTGATCCGCACTCTGGGCAAAGTAGTAAGGGATGGTCCTGCTATATTCACAGTGAACTAGAGAGAAGACAGGCTTCTTCATGTTTTGGATTTGACTGATGAGATTTAAAAAAAAAAAATTTTTTTTAATCTGTTCTTCCATGTCCAAAGTCTGTCCATCTTGAACCTTGGTCTTGACAGCCTGGCAGCATCAGAGCTCTCATCGTTCCCAAGCGGATCAGATCCACAGACCTTCTTCACTTTGACTTGTCATAGCAGGAAAAGCTCAGGAGTTACTAATATCATTGTTATCATTACAAAGTCTTTAATTTTAGTTCGCATTTTATCTCCTGCCACCACCGTCATGCTTTCTGTCAGCAGTTCTACTCTGCCCATTTATTCCACTGTGATGTTGTTGGTCTCTGGATCAGCTATTAAAATGAAAAATAAGGTGCTGGAGATGTACAACTAAATCCCACACGGGTGCTGTGCTGCATGGTTCCTGACAGCCTGGAAGCCTCCTAAAGCTCTTCCTATCAATACTTGTCTGCTAATCGTGTCTTTATCAACCAACCGCTGAAAGTGATGTAGCGCCAAGTCTACCTGGTAGTCCAGCATGGTCAGCGAGGGGTGACACTCCAGGATGCGAGGCTCAAAGAAATATGGGAAGACCCAGATCATGGGCATGTCGGCGTCACCGCTGTCTGCACACAAAAACATTGATGGATGTTAGCTTTTCAACACTGGACCAACTTAGGTTCATCAAGGTGACACAGACATTACTCCAAATAAATGCTAATGCCGCTTTGTGTCTGCTGGATGTGCAACCGCTTGTTAACGTGCCAGGTATAGCGACTTTATATACGATGACGGGGTGTCAATTTTGTGATTATAGCTTGTTCCGCTGCACCCCAAGTGACCAAAACATGTTTTTACTCTTAAGGTCTCTGTTTTTATGGCTTGTTGGTTTTCTACGTACAAATATATGAGTAAATATAATAATGCTCTCCGCCCTAATGTCAGTTCACTTCCATGAGTGTGCTCATAGGAAACTGCCAACACGTCATCGCAGTATCACCTTTATATAATGATAATATGCCAATTTTGTGTATACAGCCTGTTCTGCTGCCCCCTGCAGGCCAAAAAAAAGAAGAATTATACTTTAAAAAGTGTTATAAGTGACAATAAAAATTTAACATTTCATTTACATTTTTGTGTATGGTAATTCAATGTCCTCTACTGTTATTTATATATACATACATACACACACATATACATATACACACACATATATATATATATATATACACACAGCAGTCATGAAAAAAAACAAAACAGTGACACGAACCACAACTCTGCAGCCCCCTCCACATCCGTGAGATCAGAGAGAAACTATTGGCCAGAGGCTTCACCAGGCCACCGAACGGGGGGTCAGCCACCATCACCACCCTCTCGCCGTCACGCTCTCGGAGGAAGGCCTGAACCACTGCACTGGAAGCCTGGCGAGAGATGAGGGCTTCATTACACTGAACTGGAAATCAAAGTACATGAGGCGGACGTGTTTTCACTCTTACCTCTCCGTCAAAAAAGTGATGGTTGAACATGTTGTAGTGACAGAATTCCTCCTGGCTGTAGAACTGAGCGTATCTGAAACATTATGAAGGAATCGTGTTATTCAGCATTGGGACGACTCTCAAATGCAACAGTTGTCTTCAGTTCTGTTTCCTCTGCCTACACTGTGTTCCAAATTATTATGAATATGCTGTTTTAGTTCGTTTTTCCTAAATAGTCAATACAAATGACAGTTGGTACGATTTTTTTACATCCTCAACAATTATATTATAATCAGGATTTTATGAAACAAAACTTCAGATGATAACAGTATTTTTTTTAAATAACTCAAAATACAGTGTTCCAAATTATTATGCACAACAGAGTTTCAAAGCATTCAATAGGTTATAAAGAACTGAAAACGGAAATCTGTTTCAAGCTAAAACATCTTTACAGGTCAAGTTACATGTTAACATAGGAGCCCTTCTTGGAGATCACCTTCACTCTCCCATCCTTTGAACTTGTGTGTCCATGTATAGTTTCTGCCTGGATTTCATTTGCGTATGCCAGAATTGGGAGTGTGCATTGTCTTGCATGAAAATGATTTTACTCCGGAAGGCACGGTTCTTCTTTTTATACCATGGCAGGAAATGATCAGTTAGGAACTCCACATATTTTGCAGAGGTCATTTTGACACCTTTGGGTACCCTAAAGGGGCCTACCAGCTCACTCCCCATTATTGTTGGGACATGGTGGCCATCCACCAGCCATCCGGAACTCCATCCATCTGGACCATCCAGTGTAGCACGGCATTCATCAGTGAATAAAACTGTTTGAAAATTGGTCTTCATGTATTTCTGAGCCCACTGCAAACGTTTCTCCTTGCAAGCATTGGCTGGGCATTGGGTGGCTGAAATACAGCTTTATGCACAACTGCAAGCCTCTGAAGGATCATGCATCGAGAGGTTCTTGGGACTCCAGAGGCACCAGCAGCTTCAAATACCTGTTTGCTGCTCAGCAGTGGCTTTTTAACAGCTGCTCTCTTAATACGATGTATTTGCTTGACAGAAATCTTCCTCAATACATCTTAACCTGAACGAACCCGTCTGCACTCACACACATATCTTTTCACAGTACGATGATCTCTCTTAAATTTTCGTGAGATTTCCAGTGTTTTCATACCTTTTGCAAGGCATTGCAATATTTCACGCTTTTCATCTGCAGAAGGATCTTTCTTTCTCCCCATATTGCATGAAACCTGTGACTTGCTTAATAATGTGGAACAACCTCCAAGTTGAACAAGTAGTTTCCCTTTAATTAGGCTCACCTGCCAAATGAATTATCAAAACTGTCTGAAATTGATGTCAGTGTTTTAAACAGACAGGAGAAACAACACAAGCGAAACGTTTCATTGAAAAACAAAAAAACAAATGTTTATTTAACTGAAATACTACTTGCATAATAATTTGGAACACAGTGTAATAACAGCTGGCTGGACAACAAGAGCAAGTTTCAACTTATCTGCTGTACACAGACGCAAGTTAGGCAACACTCACTGGTGTGTCCAGGTAACGATAAGGTGTCTTTGCGTGTGTGCTGCAGGCTGAAGCTTGCAACTCAGTAACACACCCTCTGCAGCTCTACCCTGCACATTCTTTACAGAAGCAACCCGCAGAGACGCAGCGCAGAGACCTCGGGTAAGAACTGCTAGGAAAACACGACTTAACAATGCTAAAAGAATACCATTTAGTCTGTGTTATGAATACGCATAATGAATGTACTGCCGTCACAGCATGTGGGGGTTTTAGGGGACGACTCCACAGTAAACATGGAACTGTCTGACTGGAAGCTGTATTCTGCAAAATATGACGAATGAAACATAGAGTACGCAGTGAAAACAACGTTCTTCAGTGGCTTTGTGTTTAGTAAATCTGTTGAGAAAATTAGACCATGTCCTGAACAGGGTTTTTGCACCAAGCCTGGCACGGACTTAGGACTCAGAAAGGCAGGTTTTCACAGACTTTCCAAAAACCTGAAGAACTGGTTTCTCTACAGCTAATGCAAATAAACAGAAGCTTGAAACTGTGCAAAAGGAGAACATATCTCAGGCAGAGAGTTATTATGTGTGTGTTGTTTCGTTTAGTCCTCAGAAATGGCAGAAAAAGAGGCATTATCCGTTGGTAATGGACAGTCAGCACAGAGTGGTCTTGCAGCGCCCCCTGCAGGCCCCCACAGTGTACTGCAGGACGGACTGAGCTTCACTCCACTGGACTCCCGCGCTGACAGTGTTGTTCAGCCTTTCCCGCGATCTCCAAAATTCCAGAGGAAGGCAGCCAAAGCCGAGCCGCTCTCTCAGGTAAACAAGAGCTCGGGATGATTTCACGAACCGCAAGTCTCAACTGCGTGACTGTCAAGAAATGACTTGCTGTAGTATTTCACGAGAGGGCGTAGAGAAAACAGGCCAAGCGAGGTCCACGCCATCTTGAGCCGGTAATTAACCCTGCTGACACCCCAATGATATAGTTCGTGTGCACTGTGGTGTCCTTCCATCATAAGGCTGAGACAAACGTGGACATAAGTGTGAGTTGCAGATATACTCCCACTGTCAGCCTTAAGCCTTGTTTATGCTCACGCGGGCAGGCCGCCGTAGAGGTCGCGTGAGCTTTGAGATGGTATGGAGGCGTTTATGCTTAACGGCCGATTCGTTGCAGTATTGCTGCAGAAACGCCAATGGAAGATTGTCATAAACAAACATGGCTGCACTAGAGCTTGTTGTTGCTGAGGAAGAATGTATCCGTTTTTATCTATTAAATGTGGCGGCAGTCTCTCTCCATGAGTCCAGAAACATGTGGCTGTCCCCTGTGGTCTCTCATGGAAGGGTCGTAGAGGTGTTTAAAATTTACAATATCATTGTAAACTGAATATCTTTGGGGTTTGGACGGTCGGTCAAAACAAGACATTTGAACTCTGGGGAATACATTATTAGAAACATTTGTGTTGTCAGTAGACTGACATAAGAGGTGTTTCAAACAGTGTACTTTGATGCTCTACTTGTAACTGGCCGTAACTCCACACTGTGCAGGAGCAGCTGTCCAGACGCATGGAGGAGCTGCAGGCAGAGAGATCCCGGACTGAGGCTCACATCCAGTCTCTGAAGAAACGCAAGGCAAATCTGTCTGTGAGTATGTATACACACACACACACACAAGACCACCAACAAGGAGGACCTTTGGTGTGTATTCAACATCTGGCCCTCATGCCCTCCATGCCCCCCCCCCCCGAAGAGGAGCACAGAGGTGATGAAGCAGCAGGTTCGAGAGCGCTTCGAGAGCATGCGGTGCGTCCTGAGGCAGGACGAGCAGGACGCCCTCGACTCCCTGGAGCTGGACCTGAGACTGACCAGGACCAGACTGGACCAGGTTCTCAGTGACTGGAAACAACACCAGGACCAGGTCACTAAGAGCATCAGCGGCACCCAGAGAGCTTTGAGCAAGAGCCCCGGGACAGAGGAGGACGGGAAGGTCTGATACACGAACACCCTGTAAATACACACTAACTGGAACTGGTGTTCTAATCAGGATTTTCTGTTTGTCTCTCCCTCAGGGTCAGTCTGAGAATCTCAGGTAAAACACTGCGCCATTAGATGGAACACTTTCAGCTCTACTTCAGACCCGCGTCTCATTATAACCTCTGTGATCCCTCTCATAGTCCTAAGAAGCCCGATGCCTCCGAGATGGAAATCCGACTGGATGAAGAGAGATTTGAAAGGCTCCTTAAAACGTTATCCTCCATCACCAAACAACTGAAGGCTCAGCTGCAGAGGAAGACTCTTCTGTTAGGTACTGGGGGCCATTTTTTCTACATTATATCATCCCGTATGACGGCAAACTCACTTTGCAGTATTCAGTGTGTTTACAGGAACACTGATGCACGGCCAAAGTTCAAAATGTCGACAAATCAATCTAAGGGTTCTTTCGTTTCATTTCAGATTCCTCCCCCGTGGTCATTGACAGGCAGACATGCCACAACCAGGTCACGGTGACCTCAGAGGGGCGGAGCGTGTCCTTCTCAGGCTCTGGCCGCTCGGCCGCCGAGCACCCTCTTCAGTTTGATAAAGTCTGCTGCGCTCTGGGCTCGTCTCCCGTCACGGCCGCCCGGAGATACTGGGAGGTCGACGTCCGCTGCTGCTCCACCTGGGCCGTGGGCGTGGCCTACGCCAGCCTGGAGAGGAAGGGGCGAGACAAGGGCGCCAAACTGGGCCGGAACAGGAGCTCGTGGTGCGTGGAGCTTCGCAACGGTCATCTTTCCGCTTGGCACAACGACCGGCACATGGCGTGCCAGGGCGTTGGGCAAACACCGCTGGGAAAGGTCGGAGTGTGGGTGAACTACGACAAGGGCCAGCTGATGTTTTACGACGCAGACACCATGGTCGTCCTGCAGAGGTTCTCGGCAGCCGTGACGCCGGTGTTTGACAGGGCTCATCACCAGTTCACTGAGCCCCTGTACCCTGCTATCCGCTTCCTGAGACCCCCAGAGAGCCAGGTGTGGCCAAATCACCTGGAACTCTGTCACCTCGACACTCCATGATACTGCGGTCATACTCCAGCGACCGCCGACGTGGACTCAATCTGAATGTCTTGCTTGTGATGATGTGTGCAGTCCTTTCCGTCCATGTATATAAACACCATTAGTAGTACATCATGATAACAAACTAACCTGAAGTCAATGTCCAGCAGCAGACTCTTCATAGGCTCATGTTTCTGCTCCAGGTTTCGCAACTTGATCAGCTCCTGGAGTCTGGCACAAACAGCAACAATCACTATGGACTGAATATTAAATTAAAAAAATGTTCTATTTCTAACAGTTTCTCTCAGTCATTTGACCATTTTGTGACTTTCGGCAGTAGCTGACACCTTTGATTCAAACCTTACCATTTTATTAAAATGTTACTGGTGAAAAATCTCAAAGCCTGCATTTAGACCACCCTAGGAAACTACAACTGTCCTCTGACCCCCCCCCCCAAATGATGAATTTAACTATTTAGGTTTAGAACCTCTTAAAAAAAAAAGAAGGTATTTTTTCACGTTTTCATGGGGTCGCTTTCCCACCTGTAGTTCGCGTCAGTTGGTCCAGACCAGTTCAGGTCCCTTTCATGTTCAATGTCACAATGTGCCAAGAGCTAACGAACACGACATCATACAGACTGAGCAGTCTCACGGATTGGACAGTTCGGGTGACGTCATCCCGTCATCGTCAGTACTACATGGACCCACGGACATTTAAACAACAACATGATATACCTCCATTTTAACCCCTTTTCAATTTGTGATCCTGCACTCATGTGCTAATGTGCACGTGTGTTACCAAATATCCTTAATCCCTAGTTAAGCAGGACATTGCTTCCCTGACAGTCCCCGTCATCGGCAGATAGACTGCATACGTTTATTAGCAGTTTAATGTCTCATATTGTGCTGTATTTACTAACAGCATATTGAGTCTGGTTGACTGTTTTGACACCAGCCTGACGTATATTGATTATTCAACATATTTTGTATTATTCATATAAAAAAAGATTTCTTTTTGCAATTTGCCTTTGTCGGTTAGTTCGAAATATAGATACAGAAAGGAAACCGGAAAGAGGGCAATGTGACGTGCATCAAAAAAGGTAGCCAGAATCAAACCGACAGACATTGCAGTTATAAGATATGCATCTTTGACCACTAGGCCGGCCTTGATGCGCTTATTCTTTCAATTCCCACCAGAATTTAAAACTGCTATTCTTGCAAACTCAACAGCTCCCTCACCTGGGCGTGCCAACACACAGCAACTTCTTGTATCCTAGACTGGCCAGGGTGTCCAGCAGGAAGTGGGAGCTGCGGTCAGTGAACAGATACTGGGCGTTGCTCTTCTTGTTGTCCAGGGGACGCAGCAGCGCACTGGGCCTCCTCAGCTGGGCGGCGGTGACGGCCGCGGACCTGTGAGAGGTGTGAGCCTCCTGCTCTCCTGGCAGGAGAAGGATCTGGCAATCCTGGCAGAACTTCCTCTCGTCCAGCGGGAGGGAGGCAAACTTTCTGAACCTGAGGGACACATTTACAGACCTTTCAGGAAGTGTCCGTTAACATGCTCACTTTTTTGTATGGGGGTTCTGAATTTGGCCATGTCAACTTAACAAAAAAAAAAGTCAGCTTACAGTAAATCAAGTTCATAATCTTATGAATTATGTGAAAAGCGTCTTTTTCCATTAGAGGATGCCGTGACGGGCAGCAGACTTCTTACCTGCTACAGCACTCCAGCTGGGTGAACAGAGGTCTCTTTGACTGGTTCTCGGCCTCTCTGGCCAAAAGCCTGGCCTCTGACACCTGCAAAGCAAATGAATTAAAATGACAAGAGTCCACTGGATCCATCGGGTATCAGACGTGCTGTTATGAGTGACAATGCGAGTACCAGTGAGCCCACCTTTTCGTCTTCCCACTGGAAAAAGTTGCAGTCTTTTCTGTCCCTACAGGCCGAGCAGGCAAAAAACCTCCTGCCTTTCTCGCCTCCTTTGCACACCTTCTCAAATAGCAAGGTTGGACCTGGCAAAGCACGCGAGACATGTTATTCTGTAACATTTTTTTCCCATTTACAACACCAATTACTTACACAAACGGCTACAACATAGCTACATATTAGGTACATGTGTTACTCCCACAGTCTAAGTCTGTCAAAACACACCCCGATAGCTTGGAGTGTAAAGCAATTTTAGCGTACATTTCACTGCGATACGAGCTGTTTTGTGCTGTATTCATACGCTGAATTTATTAAAAGACATTACTCTGTCATGTCATGTCGTGAATAGTATTGTCTAAAGACGGTGTGTCTATAAAATAAGTAAAGCGACTGTGAGTTAGTGGAAACTGCGTTAGTTTGGTTGTCTTGTACATGTGACGTTACTTACCGTGCAGACAACATGGCGCCGTTTTATCGCCGTCTGGAAGAACAACCTCTATCCCAAAACTGTCGCCGTTAGTATCGGTCATATCGACGTTGTTAAGGTTACACAGTTGATGAACGTTTTCACTAAACTTCCCAGCACGAGACTTCAGCCTAACAGTCGGATGCCATACCGTTCTCTAGTCGCGCAAATTTTACGTCATGAGCGTGTTTGTCGCAGGAAAAGCTCGCCAGCCCTAAATCAAAACCAGCCAGAATCTGCATTTATTTGATGCTTATTCTGATATTTAGCACTTTGTTTTCAATCAAACTGGACATCCTTTGTGTTTGTGGGTAAAGGACATTAGAAATAAATTGGAATGTGTCAAGAACTCTTTGTGTTTTATTGCGGATTCCCTCATTTTAGTGGATAAACTTCAACCCCACGTTTTCATCTAAGTGGCTTTTTTTTTGGTAGAATAGATGTATACGTAGATTCTTCGAGATAGAGAGAGAGAGAGCAAGTTGTTTGACGAGTCCCCTGAACATATCATAACCAATAAGAAATAATACTGAGCAAACTCCATCTGCCGAGGAAGGCTGTGAGAGGTTGAAAGGACCTGAAAAAGCTAGTAAGTGGACCTTGAGATAAAAATTATTATTATTATTATATTATTAAAATATTGTGATTTGTTTACTTACTTTTTTAAACGTAGCCTTTATTCTGTAAATATTTTTTACATTTATAGTTATAATAGGTAATTTCTTAATATATATAATATATTTATTATTTATTATTATTATTATAATGAATTATAATTCATTTCAAGTGACGATTGTGTGGGTAACATTGTAGCCTTTAGCTGCTGAATGATGTCTGTGTGCTTGTTGATAATTGTATTACAATATTACAAATAGGACACAGAACCGAAACGAGCAGTATGATGTTCAACACCTCCACAGATGAGTTTAAAATAACTGCATAAACAAATAGCTTAGCCATTATATCTATATATCTATCTATAAATATATATAAAATAAATAAATAAATAAAATACAGTTCTGTCAGTGCCAGTCTCTTTCACAACGCAGTTTGTTTACACTGAACAGGCTTGTAGTCCAAACTTGGCAGCACGCTTATCATTGGAATGGGCGTATTCCCTCTTAAATACTACAACTCCCACGTAGCCTGGGCCGCGCCACCGGCGCAGCGGCGCTGTCAGCCCGGGGATGCTCTTGTTCAGGGGCAGCCTGCTGGATGCTGAAGCGGAGCACAGACAAGATGCCCGCTGTTGCTAACATAAGACCGGAAGCGCGGGGTTTACCCCTTCAAAGTAAACAACAAAAAAAGGCCTCATAAAGCTTGAATGTCGGGTGTCTAGACCAAACAAAAGCATACTTACCTCATCGAAGGTGACACCGACCCCAAAGCGCTCTCTAAATGTTTGGTTTTCTTATTTCTTGATATTTTCTTTATTTTGCCAATAATGATCAAATGTTGTCTCTGTCTAATGCCTGGCAATTGCCACGAATTACTGTAACTGATTCACAGTGCTCTTTCCAACGCAGCATGTATTCACCGTTTGCAGCTCTGTGAATGAAAGCATAGACTCTATACATGTTTATGTACATTACCTTATGTTTAGTGCATATGCTGTAGATGTAATCAAGGCTAGATGACCAACCAGGGGCCCCAAAATCTCCAGTTATACTGCAGGCCAGTTAAGTTAAGTTACAGCCCTTTGGTTAAAATGTAGCATAAATTCATCTGACAAATACATTTCACCTCACCCCTGACTCAGGACCCGTTGTTCAAATTTCCATCCTGAGCTCTTTCAAGATTAACTAGTGATCACTTGTCACTTATTAACGGAATCACTTTCCTTTCAATCACGAGTTCACTTATATTAGTTTATATTGTGCTCACGTATGTACATATTCCTGAATAAAACTGAGTTTGACAAATTAGCACAAATTCAGTGAGAGTACTGCTTGGCATCAAGGCGACGTAATTTTCAGGGCGACTTTTATTTTGAAAAGTCACACCGGAAACCACCCCGTCGCTATTCTGTCTACCTTGACTCTAGTCGCGTGCCTCCACCGCGCGCCCACACCCAACCTGCACCGTCTGCCGTTGTAGTGAGGCAGCGCAGCGCCGCAGTGTATGCGGGACATTGTCCTCTCAGTGCGGCCGATCAGCGGGAGACCTCTGCGGCCTCAGCAGCCGGGGACAACACGCCCGCGTGTGAACAGCTCCCCGCGTTCATTCTGCTCCTCGCCTGGCGTCATCCATGTACTGTCAATGTGGATAGTGGCTTGTTTCCTGCGCATCATCTGACTGGGGGAGACACCTGACTGGCACCATGAGCAGCACTGGTGAGACCATTTTTTTTGTTATTGCAGGCTGCACTGGGTTAATTCTTGTTAGTAGCCCGGGAACACTCCCAGTAACGCACTTTAAATATTCCCACAGGGCGCCCAATGAGCTGTGTTGGTCTGTGGTCGCTCTGTCCTAGTGCACTTTTTTTTCACCTGCTTTGGCAGCACAATAATACCCCCCCCCCCCCCGTGTAAAATGTGTATACTATGCGTTTAAATTCGGTTACTACTATGTATCTGCTAACGCAGGCAGCAGCATCAGGGTGCACCCACACATGTGATGCTGCGGTTAACATCGAGGCTGTCTGATGCGAAGACACAGTTCCAAAATGTGTCCCTGTGTAAATGTGGGCTAATTAGACGGGAGGTAGAAACGCCCACAGTGGGTTTGTTGCCCCCGGCAGTCACTCCTGGCTCAAAGAGGCATGGTCGTGGTCTACGGCAGGCTGCTGTCACACCTGGCTTTGTCCCCGAGGAGGATTCAGCAAATGTTACGCAGGAGGCTGGTCTTCACCTCGAGCCTGCGTGCGGCAGCAAGTCCTGCAGCAACAGAACCGCACTGTTTGTTTCACATGTGCAAATAAATACGTGGAGCCAAGCATAGAACGCGAGTTCCACAACTTCACAATATCACAGACAGTTGAGTAGCTGTGAATGAAATCTAAATCTTACTCGATGAAGGTAAATGTTAGGTGCTCAGCAGCTCAATGCAAATGTTATACGAGCTCACATTTTGGACTCCCAAGGGTTTCTTTCGAGGACCCTTAGCGGTCACTACATGGGGGATTAGCGACCATAACAGGCGGCTTTACAGAGATGTTGGAAATTCAGATTTATTACAAAAAAAAAACAAAAAAGTTTGTCCCTATTAAGTCAGAATTTGTATTAGGAAACTCCTAATCCTTCAAATCTCCTACACTTGTGTGACAAATGGTTGAACACTGATCTTTTAAATCTGAATTAGCCACTTAGCTCAGGTTGTATGCTAACTAGCTAGCTAACGATCCCCTTTGGTGCAAAGCTGCATTATACAGAGTGTCGCTGGGAGGACATATTTTTGTCGGCAAACCCGGAAGTTGGCACTACCCTGGTTCAGAGAGCCAATGGGATTCTTTCCATTGGATTTTGGGTTATTGCGGAAAGTAAGCTCTGTGGCAAACAAAAGTTTGTCACACTCGTGTTTTGTTCAGCTAATCTTCACTAAAGAACACCACTTTTACGATTGTTGAAGCGTAAACGGAGTCGCCAGAAGCTAAAAAGCTAACGTTAGGCTATAAACGAACTGCAGCACGGTCGCATGACTTCAACGCCACCACCGCTAAGCTTCACTTTTAAGAGAATATAGCTAGATAAAGATATATAGACAGATAGATATAGAGTATAAACACAACTAGTGTGTAGATGACTTTCCGTGTTCGGCATGAAGACGTTTAACGTCCGCGACAACCTCCGTAATCTCATTTAGCCGCTTGTTAGCAACCGCCTTTTTTAAGACACGTAAAAGCTTCTAAATTCACGAGTGGGGGTATCTGCTGGCGCATTTTACGTCGTAGGACAAAATGTTGAAATCTCTTAAGCTAACCAAAAACCTATCCAGAAAAACCCATTGACTTCCAGACAAGGGAACCGGAAGTGTAAAAATGCGGACTCATTTACGGGTTTTAGGACTCATTCCTGCAGCACTCGATTATAGCATTTAGACTGTAATCAAGCAGCGAGAAGAAAGTGAGGAAAACATCATCATCAGATATCAGAAATTTCTGACAGCTACACCCCATCTCCTCCTTGCACAATTAGCTACACACCGTTTGTTTGTGTCTGGTTTCACTTGTTCACTAGCGGCCACAAAGATATATGAATATATATTAATAATAATATGTAGGACTATGATAAAAAAAAGACCAGCTAATTTAGCATTTTTGTCTAGTGTGACCACAAGGCTAGCAATGGGGGGTAACCATCTTGGACTAGTTTAGGGCTATATCTCCCATCTGATTTACAAATTGAGAAACTCCCGCACTCGACTTTGCAACAAAAATAAGACATTACTAGGGCTTCAAAACAGGAAGCAGGGATGGTTTTCAGAGACCAGTCGATGCTCTGCAGCACGACTGGAGCTGTTAATGAGAGTGCTGCAGTTCGTCTGGGAGTCAAGACGGAAAGAGAAATTCATTAGCACCCAGCTGTAAACTGCAAGCCAAGGAAACAAACCAGGGACGTGGTTTGTCTGGGACTTTGTCTCCCCTATTTGCGATGCCTTTCAGAAGTCTGACCTTTAACTTTTGGAGGAATGTCGGCCGGATGCGCGAGTGGACGCGAGCATCAAAATTCATTTCAGATCTCTACCTGTGTGTGATGACAGCTGGTCTCCACGTGCAGGGACAAGTTGCTCCTGATTGACAGTATCAGGTGTGTGTGTGTGTGTCTGCAGATATTCAGTTGGATTTCAGTATAGCTGTTTAGCTGGAATTGCATTTTGAAGACATGTGGGCATCAGCCTGTAAAGAGGGAGTGTCTGAAAACATGTATGGTGATTTATACAGTGGTGGTTCACATGTAGAGCTTGTTTCCTCTACCTCAAAGCAGAAAAGCTTATCTTGTCGCAGTTGGGTGTTGAATTAAGTCATGCAGGCCTTGTAAAGTACACAAACTTTTAAGGAACTTCAAAATCTGTTTTGGCGGTCGATCATCTCACTGAATTTGCAATGATGATGTGGAATGTCCGCTCAAACACACATCACACTGCCATCTGCAACGACCAGGTTCACAAGATGGAGGACTCAATAGCGCGACTGACTCAGGTAGGTTGCAAGCAAAAACACAGTCCTTACTTAAGCAGAGTTCGGTCAGACAAAGCAGATGAATCCAGTAGGGAGAAGGCAGAGGCGTAGTCAAACCAAAGGTGATCAAAACCCAAACACCATAAACACGAGACACTAGGAATAACACTGAAACTAATTAGCGACAGGTGAAACTAATCAGGACGGGACAGGTAATCACGCTGGCGAGAAACACACAAGGGCAGGAAGTGAAGTATCTGAAACGAGAGGAGGGGTAAGTGCTACAAAATACAACAGGAAATGTGCAACAAACAACATGGAAGGTGACAAACAGTCAAGACAAGACTAACGAAGGGGGCGAGACATAACACCATCAAGTCAAGTCAATTTTATTTATGTAGCCCAATATTTGTTAGTGGACTACTGTTTTGAAGCCTTGAGTTTGGCATTTTGGCCATGGCCATCTTAGTTTTTTTGACCATATTTGACCACTGGAAGTGACCATATTTGGACGAGCCCACCTATACCGGCGACCTGACTGCACCTGACTCCCAGCTACGGCGTGCAAAGTCGCTGCTAACAAAGTTAGCTTGTAAATGTACATGCCGGAAAAAATGAACAGCAGGTTCCTTGGAGTGTCTTTCAGGGTTCAGGGTTCAACTGAACCCTGAACAAGACATTTTTAGGCGACCAAAATGTAACAATTACCTTTCTTGAACTGAAAACACACTGTGAAAGAGTTCTAAGTTCTAAGACAAAAACACAGACCATAATTTACTAAATGAACATCACGCTGTATTGAAGAAGACTTGAAACTAGCGAAGGAGACCATAAACTCATTAGGAAAATGTTCACAGAGGAAATAAACCAAGTGAGAAGTAGGGCCATCTTCTCATAGACTTCTATACAATTGGACTTCTTTTTGCAAAGAGCGGAGACGCTAGATTCCCGAGTGACCACACTACTGAACTACAGGTACTACCAAATTTAAGACCCCAAAAAAACCCAACCCAAGACCTGGAGCTATATTTTTTTCTTCATGTTTTTTAATAAATTACATTTGAGGATTACTGAACCCGAACCCAAAACCGACCCAAACCCGAAGCAACAAAATGTTCCAAACCTGACTCAAAATTCCATTCTTTCTCGAGACACCCAAGGTTCCTCCATTTGGGCTAAATGTGTGGAAAGATGCATTTGGTTGGAATGGAAACCTGCAGAGCCCCCCCCCCCCGCTAGTATTTGCTTGTATTTTTGGTAAAAATGGGCATTATGAGGAGACTGATATCTGGAGTCAGGACATGGTTATGCCTAGCCCAACGCATTATTGCTGCTAACATCCACCTACTACTACAACTACACCCACCCTCAAACACACACATACTGCATATGATACTGCATATCTTTTTGGCGGTTGTGACACCGTTGCAGTAAGGCAGCAGCAGTGTGCAGGAGGTTTGCACTGAAAGGCATGTGCCTCCAGGGTGGGCGTGTGCTTCGCTGTGTGTGTGTGCGTGTGTGTGTGTGTGTGCTCTGTTGGGACTGATGATATATGTGTTTACACGTGCAGTTTGTGCTTGACGAAGTGTTTGCGGAGGGGAGATGATAGAGTAAGAGGAGAGAGGGGGAAAAAAACGGGGGCATTTGCATGGGTGTGTTAATGTCTGGAGGTAATACATGAGGATATGTGTGTGTGTGTGTGTGTGTGTGTGTGTGTGTGTGTGTGTAGTCCAGGCTGATATTAGCCAATGCTGCCAATGTAATGGGTTGGCAGTTTGTGCAGTTGCTGTATATATGGATTACTGCACAATAAGTGATCAGCAATCAGCAATAGGTTATGATTGGGACTGTAACTCAAGATTATTTGGTAAAACTTTCTGTGACGCCCGTGTCTATAATGCATTATAAACATATTTATAATCATCACTGCATTATTATAGTTATAAGCACTCGTAAATATCCATAATGCTTTATATGCATTTGTTATCTGCATTTTATAATGACTTATAAGGTCAGTTATCATGATACTTCATAATAGCTTTTTTTTTTAATGCGAGGGTCATGATGTATTGTAATTCTATACATTTAATTTGCGCAAATGACAAGAGGCTGAAATTTCCTTTGTACTGAGAGCTGCCACGCCGCAACAACAATACAATTCTGAACATAACTTCGTGATGTTCATCTTAAAATGTGTCGTAGAATGTGTCCCAGTAAGCTGTGCCAGTGAGTCAGCATGCCCTGAAACTGAAGTAGCTAAATGGCACTCAGCGATCAATCATGCTATTATTTACGACTGTGCTGCGTCTGCTGCGAAAAAGACCTTTTGTGTAAACCGAGTGAGTTGTCGTATGTTGTTAAATGCTGCGTTTCCCAGTTTCTGGAGCTGTTACAGTCATGCTCTTGCTGCCGCTGCTGCTGCTGTAGCGGTGGCCCAACTGGTGGGCACATCCAGACTGCAGCCAGGCCGACACCACACCTCTTCTTACTGAGATAAATACTGGCTGACCTCACTGGTGCTAAGCCCCCGCGACACACACACACACACACACACACACACACATACACACAGTAGTAATTAACCCTGCAATGTGGTGTGGGTTTGTGACATTTCCCTGCAGCTTGCTGTCCTACGTGGCCTTTGATGAAGGCAGGAATGGCATGTTGTTTGTCCTACGTGACTGAATAGTTCACAGCTTTCGATAAACATAGCTAAAGTTTTGGGATCGGAGCTGATCCAATACTGAAACCATGTAATAAAGTAAGTACAATATATACGATATATATATGTGTATATATAGTTAATGTGAGTTTTATTCTTTTTACGGGGGAAAAACCTGCTCAAACTGCATTTAAACCGTCATGGGACACCGGATGCAAGGAGAACTGCTTGCCCAGCTCAATCAAAAGCAAGAGAGGACCCTTGATATATGTATTGCAAGTGAATTACAGTATTGAAACTCCAACCGAATTCAAAAAGACAGAAAAAGAAGCACCCTTAGGCTTTCCTATTGCAGATTGCTTTCCTTAAAGGATCTGTCATATCCATTGAGTCATACTTTATTCTTACCTCCCTCACAGCTCCAGCATGCAGCATGGAGCTTCCTATTAAGCTTCTGCTGTTTCTCTCCTGCGTTGAGTGTGTGACATTTAGGTGCGACAGCAGCCATCGAGATCAGCCACGCGTTCTACAGTGAGTTACGGTCGCAGGTTGTGCTCACGCGGACGAGGAGTTGAATGAGTTAACATTGTCAGGGAACCGTTCATGTGATTCTCTGTAGGATAAAATGCAAAAAGGCAAGGGGTTTGCAACTGATGCGCACACAAATGCAAAAGTCATAGGGGTGTGCGAGTTCGCTGTGCACCAACAGAAAGCTTATAACTTGGAGTTCCTTTATTATCATCAAGTAATTTACCCTGTGTGTGTGATTTGGCATCTCTGTGTCACCACCAGTGTTGAGCAAGACCATTTTCTCTTCATTGAATCTATGTGGCTATTTGGATATCCGTCGTTTGCTGAAACTGTTAACGGCGCAGTGTTACATGTTATGTTTAATGAGTAATGTAATGGTGAAGGCATTTCTTTTTTTTCTTCTGCTGGGCCATATTGCCCCCTTTTGTGAAGTTTGACCATGCAGGGTTGACGTCAGCTTGTATTACATTTTGGGCAAATTTGTATTGGGAGTATTGGGATTGGCGGCCGGTCTAGCCAAAGCAAAACTCAGCGAGATGCTAGAAGGCCTGGAAAACAAGGGAGATGAAGATGATTTTTTTTTCTGTCCACTTAACTGTTTAATCCCGCGTCTTTATAAAAAAAATTGGTGGAAAGCCGACGTAAAGTGTCTTAGTAGGGTGTACCTGTCACCAGAAAAAATGCAGATGCTGCGTTCGATAATTCTGTAAAACCCTGGATAACATTCAATGACATTGCAATACCCAATGCTAATATTCTCAAAAAGATTTCTTTCTATACTATCTTCATATGGCAACTACGGTACGGTTAAGGTTAGGGACAGGTAAGTAGAAAAGAAAAAAAATATATACTATGGTTAAAGTATAGTTAGGGTTAGACAACTAAAACTAAATGAAGATTAAAGCCGGGGAAAGATCGTGGTCACGGTTTAAACAAGACCACTGGTCTACAGTCATGCTAGTGACTAGTGTGAGGCTGTACTTAAAGTTCAGCGGTGCCTTGATCTAAGTGTTAACATCAGCATGCTGAAATGATAACAATGGCAATGCTAACATATACCAATGACAATGATGACAGTGACAATGCTTGCACTTAATGTTGGCATTGGATGTAAACTGTACGCCGGCGATTAGTGCAATACCAACACAATGCCTGGGCTCGGTGTTGGGCTACCATGAAACACCAGAGCACAGATTCATGAAGTCTCTGGAACTCTAGTGACGGGAGGAACACAATTCTTCCAAAAGATATTCCCCTCATGATGGTATCTGTCTAACAAATTGCAACAAAATCTCATAACATTTGCTTCATATTATTTTCATACTGATGAAACCAGTAACTTAGCCCTTGTGCTCTGTATGGAACCACTAATTTGTTCAGGTTTTGCTTATATTTGTCACCTGTCCGTTCGAATGTCCTGTGATATGTCCAAATGCTGTTTCAGTGGCGTGAGTGTGACTTTTTTAATATTTCTAATAGTGGCCTAGATCCTCAAGATCTTACAGAACTCATGATGCACAACGGAGGGAAATATACAGTCTTGTGTGAAACAAATGTCTTATTCAGTTCACTTAGCTCCTTATTTGACACCATTATAAATAACTAACAATGTTCCCTTCACCAATAGATCAAATGAAATCTATTCTCACCCCCACGCGGCGCATAATGAACCTGGTTCACAACATTCTGAAGTTAGCGTTTGATCTAAGGCTACTAAAGCTTCCCACAGTCTTTCACCACATATCTGGAAGTCTGCACTCGCAACATACCATCCAGCTATCCGTCCACCCACCTATGTTCAGCTGCTTATCCGGGTTTGGGTGGCCACTGACTAAGCAAGGTAACCAAGACGTCCTTGTATCCAGTCGCATGCTCCTGTGATTCGTGTGGGATCCTTGGGAAATGTCCTTATGCCAGATTGGATATGTAATCCATCCAGGGTGTTCTAGGTCTGTCCTGGCGTCTTCTTTCTATTGGACATGCTCAGAATACTTCCACAGGGAGGCGCCTGGGGGTGGGGGGGGTGCATCCTGGTGGATCCTTTGGAGGATCAAATGCTGGACCACCTCAACTGACTCCTTTCAATGCGAAGGAATGAAGAAGCAGTTGAGCTCCTTCTGGATTTCCACCCTGTCCCTTTGGCTGAGCCCAGACACCCTGTGACGGAAACTGTATCCATGATCTAAATCTTTCAGTCACTAGACCGTGTTCATGACTGGTTGCAGGTTAGAACACAGAACCGCTGGTCAATTGAGAACATAGCTCTTCGTCATAGCAGTTCTGTATAATGGTGGCATCACTGCAAGCGCCACACCAATCCACAATGTCGATCTCACGCTTCATGTACCCTCATTTGTGGCAAGACCTTGAGGCACCTGAACTTCTTCTCATTGAACTGCTTCCCATTTTCCAACTGGAAAATTGTGAGGATTGGAGCTTACCTCAGCAGTCCTTGATGAGCAAGGCACTCCCTTTTATGCCCCTTGGGTTTTTTTTTTTAAAGTGATCTTAACTGGATCTTGCAGTACTGACCTTTGAGGAACCAAAGAGCCGGAGAGTCCGAAACAGAGAAAGCTTTCATAGCTGCGTTGAACCCTCCGCTTTTATATAAACCTACTCTGCCGTCTCTTGGAATAAAAACTGTGTGAACTTATTATCTGGTTCGCTACCAAGCTTGACTGATTAGCACAAGCAAGGTCCTAACTGGCAAGAGTGAGAGCGGTTAGCTCTCCAACTAGCCTTGCGAGTAATCACTGTGCCACCGAGCATCTAGAGAGACTTCTTTTGCAAGGACTCTGTCAAGGATAAGCTTACAGAGTATAGATTAATACATACATAATTGTAGTCAGAACCAAAAGCCCAGTCAGCGATGAACAAATCAGTTGTGGTGATTGTTGAAGCCAATAATAGCTATATTGTTTAAAAATATTCATATTGTCAAAATGTGTTTCACATCAGCTCTGCCCCTCTAATTGGCAACTGACCGTATTGTGGTCTTACAGGGCCTGCAGTTTGTGATGTAATGGGTTCCTGTAATAACTCAGCAGCAAATTTTAATGTGATGAACAAATGCCTACTGGAGCTATTTGTAGGGACCCTATAAGAAGAAATAGGACATGTTGTCCTTTGTGTTTTTTCAAATGCATCATGGGAACGTGTGCAGCTACCTTGAGAGCTAAACTCTGCACTTAAAACCTGGACCAGATGACTGCTATGTGGGTAGAAGTGGGGGGGGGGGCACTA
This sequence comes from Enoplosus armatus, assembly GCF_043641665.1. NCBI lineage: Eukaryota > Metazoa > Chordata > Actinopteri > Centrarchiformes > Enoplosidae > Enoplosus > Enoplosus armatus. Next base: position 15,993,049 of record NC_092202.1, read on the forward strand.
AGATCAATGAGCCTTCAGTGAATTATTCATCAATTCACTTTCTCCTGAGTGTGTTCGTGTACTGTGATCGATCGTTCCTGGAGACTGGATTGTTGTCTGTTGGCTGTCCAACGGTCCACACGCTGCTTGTGTACTGATTCTGAGTTATGATATCTCCACGCCCACTCATGCTAGTTGGAGAAAAGCTCTAAGTGCACGTTTTTTCCTTTTCCTTTTGTTTCTTCAGCACCATTGAAGAAAGGTAACAACTTCTTCCCTTCCCCTCTTCTTTATGTACACTCTCTTCATCCTTTCTTTCTCGCCGCTTTCTCCCCTCGTCTATTCTTTGCCTTTTCCTCCTGTTTCCCTGGATTTTCTCTTCATATATCTCCTCTCCTATTCTTTCCTTTTCTCAGTCTCCCGGAGCCTCCGCAGGTCCCACATGAAAGAACCAATTAGTCAGGTTAACACACCCAAGTCACACCGTGTGCTATCTTTTTATTAAAGGAGCTTCAAAGTAGGAACCGAAATGTGGGTCGCACAAGTCATTTTTGTGGTGTTAATTCTCTGCCTAAGACTGGAAGAAAAACATTGCGAAGACAGAGATTTGCTTCGTGTTGCGCTTCCCTGGTGATCACTAATCCTGATCAGCCTTAGTGCTTTTTCAGTCTGAGCCTCCGCTATCAGTGTGTGTCTGTATGCACGAGGACCACAAAAAGGATGGAAAGGTGCCAGTTTAGGATTCAAACTTGAGTTCACGTTTAAGAGTAGAAATGGAAATAGGTTTTGTTAGAGTTAAGGTTGCATGGGTGTGTGTTTTTTCTCTTGTAGTGATTTTTCCCCCCATTTGAAATGCTAAATACATTGCATGCTTAATTATATGCAGTTTAACTGCAGGGTGTTCCCCATTTATATGCATATATAATCAGAATCAAGTGAGCGTGCGTGCGCGCACGCACACACACACACACACACACACACACACACACACACACTGTATTCTCAACCAGATCCAGGGCAGAAAAGGTTAAAAAAAAGAGACAGACACCCAATTAATGACTAGGAATTTAAATTTAATTGAACCACATTGCATATTACTTGATTATTTCGACATGCAACAGAGGTCACTGGCTGGAATCGAACTGGCGACCGTTGCAACCATGCAGCCACGTGGGGTAACCACCAGGCCAGCCTTTGAATGTCCCAACACGAGAGTCATTTCAGTTTGAGTGAGAAGGATGAGAGACAAAGAAAATTTAACGAGTGCAAGAAGGAGAGAGAGGAAGATGAGCGAGGTCATTCCAGGTCATGCAACAGTCGCCGTGACAAGCTGGGTTTCGGTCTGGCGACTCCTTCTTTGTCTGGCACTCGTCCATCCATCCCTCCGTCACTGGTTGCTATTGGTTACAGCCTCATTTACACTCCTCCTCTCACCAATGAGATGCTGGAGCTAACAGTGTGTGTGTGGGATCTCTCTAGCATGTCTCCTGTTGCGTCGGACATATAATGGGGAGGATTTTCCCTCATGTTTACTTTTGCAGTGGTACACACAGTTACTTGTTGAACCACCCTGGGTATAGGGATTGTAATCTTGGAAATGGAGACAGCAAATGTCCTGAGATCAATTTCTTGACCTTCATTTGGTATTGTCATTGCTATTTAGGGCATAATACTGACTTCTTTTAGATTGTAATATTTTGGGTACATATTCAATACCTTCCTAACCTAAAACTTCTGAAACAAATCAGCATCTTAGGACACTGAATTGGTGTAGAGTTAGAAAGAAGTGGGCTGACCAGACCTCTGTAGCACCGCTGCAGGCTAGAGGCTCCAGGCTACTTTAGCAGCCACTAGCAATAACACGCCTGAATATACGACTGAACTGCGAGTCACATTGAGCGTTGCCGGCGACTTCCATCGAAAGTGCTGGCTTCAAACGCTGTGCTTTCCTAAAAAAATGAAATGTGTTCACAGGGTTTACCGTCAATATTCTCAATATACTTGTTTTTGTAATATCCACAAATGCTCTCTTCCGGTAGCATTTTCCCAACTTTTTAGCTGTGATGCCTGCTGTCTCCAAACGTCGACACGGTTCAGTCCTTCTGTTATTTACCGACACATCGGAACAAACTCGCCTCGTTCTGTCGAGCCGTGTCGTTTGACCTGCGAAGGTCTAGGGCTTGCGGGAAATGGTGCTCCTTGAAGGTTTTGCTAAGAACAGAAACATTAAATAAACAACCATATTATATCGGGTTTTTTTAGCATCTGCACAAATTGAATGAACTGCGCAAGGTACCGTTGAGTGAGGTTATGTTCCAAGGCTGGATTTTAGTAATTTGTGTCATTACGAATATCTATTAACAAAATATGTAAATTCAGTTTTTTTGGATCTTGCTCTATTATTGGCAAAAGGTTATTTTTCTAGATCTGCCTCATGCACTTTATGGAAGCACCCTGCTAATAATTATAATGACAGCAGTACCACCGCTATAATTAATCCCATCCATGCATACGTGTATGGAATGTCACATTGTAATCAGTTCAGGTTTTTCATTGACAACCATACTATTGATCAGCTGAATATCAAACTGCATCATATCTATCATTTCAAAGGGGGATGGCAGTGATTGGGCCAGAGACCAGCGTGTCCTAGCTTTTCATAGCAATGTGAATATGACCCGTGTTTCTTGCTGTACATCCAAAGTACAGTAGTGAAAGGGGGGAGGATCAACCTTTTTAGGTTAAGTACCATTTTGTTCACTTTTAAGACTCCTTTTGGATGTCTAAAGGTAAGCTACTTTTTTACACACTCACACACGCCTTCCATCTTTATCTATCCTCCCTTTAACTTGGGACTTGGACTTGGGATTGGGGTCGATGGGGCATTGCAGAGGCGCACACACACACATGCCTCTGTAATCCCTCAGTGGGCTCTCAGGGCTCCCGTCTCATTCCCTTATCTATTATCCACCACACCAGTATTCCCAGTAGTGATATGGTCACCTGAGCCTTTGAAGTGAGGCTCCTTACGATCGTCTGGTTCACTTTGGGCGCTGCAGGCTTGTCATGCATTAACCTTCTATGTAATGACCCAGTGGCTTCCTATAGGAGTTAGACCATTGCAGGGTGTAATTGATGCTTGTGCATACGTGACATGGACTGTAGGAAAATGCCAGGAGTGGCGAGTGATATAGATAAGGTCAAGGTCAAAAGGTCCGGAGGAGGTATATCATCAGAGCAGATTTATAGCCACGTAGCAACATCTTCATTTTGTTCTATGCATGCTGGCTGTTAAAGAGTAATTCTTGTCTATTACAGCTTGGGTTTTTACTTTTGTCATCGCAGTTTTGGCCGTTATTCCCAACGGTAATAACACCATTATATTCACCAAGTTCACTGCTGAGATCTGGCAGCGTTGTGGTATCGCTGAACAGAAGTGTGACGTCGCAAAGGATCCATCACAGTTTACAGTCGCTTCCCACATCTAGGGTCCGAATTATACTCCAAACTCTGGTTTTAGGCTAGTTTAGCTCAGCCTAGCCTCAACAATGCGGGAGACACCGCCATAGAGTCGCTACGCTCTTAGCTTCTGTAGCCGAGCCACCTAGCCACTCTAAATGCTTTGTATTTTACTACGTCCTGCTGGGAGGAACTCTGAGCAAAGACATTAGCCATAGCCATAATACTTGCCACAGTTGTGTGCACAAGACGTTTCCCTGTGCAACAAGGGATCATAATGGACAGTTTAGGTCTTGCATCTGTTCTCAAAGGTCCATTTTGCAATTGTTATTTCCAGTTTCTCAAACCTGGATCAAATGCAATTCAATACAGGTTTGTTTTCTTGTAGCCAGCCAGATTACAAATCTTATTGCATCCCTCTTTTTCCCTTGTAGATGCAAATGTGGTAGCTTTTAGCAGTGTGGCTCCTAACATCCTGTTGCCAGCTCAACTGGGATACACACAATGTCCCTTCCTGCTTAAAAGCTTATAGACAGAGCTCGAAAGCTACTGAGACAATTCCGAATGGACATCTTGTTGCAGATACAGATAGTTCTGTAGGCGTCTGCTGAGGTATTCATCACATAAACAGGACTTTTGTTCGTTTTTGTTGAACTGAATAGAACAGTTCGAAACAGCAACAGAAATGAAATACCTGCTGAACTGAGGACCCTCAGAATCCGTGCCGAACGCCAACAGCAGTACGAATGATGGCGCGATCGCACGGCCTTGAAGAAATGAGCAAACCTTGAACCATACTGAACAGAGTGAAAAACATTTGAATCTTTGAAACTAGTTCGTCGTTCCGCCTCCACTCCAGTCCAGAGGTGGTGGCAAAGTCCCTGAAGCTTTTGGGTAACTGCCAGAAACCCCCCCCAAAAAAACACCCACAGTGCATGAAGAACATGGGCTATTCAGAGCAGTTTAAAAAGATACCTTGCATAATTCAAGCACTCAGTTATTAGCTGTATTAGCCAAGTTAGTTTGAGTGCAAAAGTAAAACTGAAGCTTTGAGGTGAAGTTTGATGACATTTTTTACAGAAGCTGGTGGTTTGTTTGAATCCCTGTGCCAAAGGGAAATATGGGAGAAAGAAGAATGCTACATTACAGGTAATAACTCCCTCCGAGCATCCTTCCAGCGTATGCTCGCTCTCTCTGTCTCTGTGTCTCTTTCTCCCCTTCCATGTGCCTCTGTAGGTAGGTTCATAAAGCGTGTGCATGATGACAGATTGGGCTGACAACAGAGTGCTGCAGCTTGCACAAATCTGCCCAAACCTCTGCAAAAAAACAAAAAACAAACAAAACAAAAAAATGTAGGTAAGACAGATGGGGAGGAAACCTTATTCATTCTGTGACTGAATTTAAGCCCATGCACATATCTGTCTCCCTACTTTTCAGTGCTTTACCTCGCCAAAACTAGATTTTTTCAACATTCATTTCAGTGCCATGCAAGGCAAGGATTGCTACTGTGGAGCCAGATTATTGCGACGCTAAACCCAGATTGTCATTGATCGCAGTCGGATGGGGAGAAGCAGCCGAGTCATTGTTTTTCCAGTCAGAATTTTCCCCAAGATGAATGGCATTTATTCAGAATGCACTAAAAAAAAAGTCTGCACATATTCCTATGACAAAAGCCCAACGTGGCATTTTTATTATCATATTTGCCATTTTGCAACCTCGTAAATGTCGCCATGTGGCTGTAAATTGTGCCGTGGCTTCATTATTTTGGCTCGGCTGGAAGTGGCAGCACTCAGTTTTGGTCCCACTTTTGGATTTGTTGTGGACCCAACTTGGCAGCTCTGGTGCTGGATGATTTGCAATGCAGATCCTGTGTCTTTTTCTGTCCCTCACACACACACACACAGACGCGCGGTGCCTGCTGCTGAGTCACATGGCCAAGTCCACCATGCACGCTGTTCCCCTGAAGCTTCCTACCATTTACTGAGCACTTCCTTTGGTTTATGTTCCAGCGACGATCCGTCACAGCTTCGGACGACAAGGGAAGAAAGGCAGTGAGGATGTGTGAGAAAGAAGGGGACACTGTCAGAAATGAAATGGGGCCATGATTGCTGCTCAGTCCCTCTGGCATGTGTCTCTGCTCGCTGACAATCAGCTCAGCTGTAAACACTCCTCTGGTACATCCTGTCTGTTATTTTTGGTAGCTTTTAATAACCTCCTCTACGGGCTCCTGGTGGTCTGGCCTGGCAGAATAGAAACCGTTCACCATTCACCTGCCATGTCATGGCTTTGAATGCCGCTCATTCTGTGCCTGTCCTCTATCTGCCAGGGTTCTAGCGACATCCTTTGTTTCTAGGCCAATCCTGAAACCTCTAAAAGCTGATATGTTGTGGTCAGGAGGGCAATAATAATACAGGATCAATGCAGTACCTATCTATAATACTGCAGCCAATGGTGCTTTGAGCTAAATGCTAATGTCACCATGCTAACACGCTCACAGTGGCAATGTTAACCGTTAGTAGGATGTTGAGCATGTTCACCGTGTTACCTTAGTGTGTTGTTAACATTTGCTAATTAGCACTACACACAAAGTTCAGCTGAGGCTGATGGGAATGTCATAAACCGACATATTGGACAAGTAAAAAAATTTGATCTGATGATGGCGCCAGATGAAAAGTGAGGAGATGATTCATTATCTGAGAACCATGAATGTCTCGAGTGGTACGAATTCACTATGCAGATGTGGAGATAAGTGAAAACATCGACCCGCTGCCGGAGCTGAGAAGATTTGGATAGTAACCAAAGTATTTAGGATTCCTCCTCCGAGGAGCACACATTCATGGCAATCCACCCGATAGTTGTCAAAATATTGATGATGGGGAGTGCCAAAGTCAGCAGGATTCATCCATGAATGTTTGTACCAAATTTTATGTTGCAATCCCTAGAACCGTAACGCTAAGCATAGTAATATTTAGGCTGATCCACCGTAGAAATGGTTGCTTATTTCATTAGTATGGCCGAATATTCCTCCTCAGGGCATCTGGTTCAGTCATGATCTGAATGCTTGGCACAATGCCTAATGAATCTGCCTGCTTACTTTACCATTGTGGAAGTGGCTATTGTTTTACTGGGGCCCATAAGATGGAGAAGGTCCAACATAATTACCATTACCCTGAGGTGACCCTACACCAGCTGAATGAAGAATGACCTCATTGTTTCTGTACATACAGTGTTCAGTCACATCACGCAACTATTTGCTGTATGCTTTGGCCACAGAAATTGTTTGAGAGCAGTGAATTTGTCGTGAAACATGTCCAACTGTTAGTGAGTCAAGCCAAGCTGCATTATATATTATGTATAAAGACCTTTTTAAGCCATCATGACGCCTCATTACAAAATTCTTTAAACGGGAACCAAAAACAAACACTTTCAGAGGTCCATCACCATCCATCTGCCCTCGAAAATGTAATACCACACGGCCGCCGGGTTCTCCTTTCATTTGAAATGATGTCAGCGCTGTCCTTGCATCTGGGAGTTGAAAGCTGATTTGATTACAGATGGCAATGAATCCCTAAGGCTAAGTGTTGTATCCGCTCCTTGGATATTGATTAGATATCAGCCCAGATCAATGGTGTGATTTAAAGCCAGTCTCCAAATACCAACAAGCACGCGGCGGCTCAATATGAAGTCACCTCGCAACTAGCGACTGTAAAGCAAGGCACCTAAGGTAGGTGATCATGCAATCTGTAGGCCACGTGTAGCTGATTATCCTTCACCATTCGAGTGCTCATGTGGGGACATGACAAGGTGGTTCCTGTATTTTACTTGGACCACTGGCTCTGTGATGCAAACTAGCTTACCATTTACAAGTTACTTCATCAGCTAACGTTACGAAGCAACCAATGCCAGATCCATGCCGTATAAGTTACAGCTAGCTGGCTAAACGTAGCCTTACCTTAGCTCAGGTTACAGTTAGCGAGTTGTCCACCCCAGCCTTGCATCGCTCAGATGTTGGGCGATATGTTTTTCCAGCCGGCCAGTGTTTGACGATATATTCGCGAAGGTGTGTGCCGTGAGTCCGGCGACAGGCTCCACAACAAGCTAAAAACTAAACAATGTGACAAATGAGCACCTTACAAAGACGGTAGGGCTAACATGCTAGCAAACAATTGCTTACACCTTTAGGTGACATGAAGCGGTATTAGCATTTATTTGCTGCAGATTATAACGTTAACAGCTGACACAACACGTAGTTATTTGATCCAGCTGCCCCAACGTTGACCCTTCTTCATTTAGCTATGAAAGCTAATCCAGGGGGCTAATTTACGTATTCATTTTCAGACCCAGAGAGAAGCATTTTAATTAAATTCATTTGGATAGCTTGCTTACCCGGATATATGATGTTTTGATGAGTCGCCACTTCCCAAATCTCGACAACAGAGTTGGCGAATGCAAAGTCGGCATTACCCACAGTCTGAGTGGACACAGTTATCAGAATAAGTACGACCCAGGTTTTTCAAATCCTGCAATTTATCCTTTAAGATAGAAAATATTGATTAGTGCAGGTTTACGTTCTTTTATGGCCTTTCTTTCCAAAACATCCACATTCCGGAGCAGCACCCTGCTGGGGCCCAAACTCTCGCGCATAATTCCCTCTCCTGGAATGACTGGTGTAACTTTGACCTTTTGTTGATTTGTTGTTGACTTTTAAGTTGAGAGAACGCCAAGTACATTGACAGACTGAATCCCCGATTCGGCCGTCACTGAGCTGTCAGTTGAGTTTGGCGTGGACTGGGGAAGGTGGGACACGCCCAGTGACAGATTACCAAGGAGGAGGTGTCATTCTCTTTGAGCTGCACATGCTTCTATTTATAACAGATAGCTGCAATAACTCAGGGAGAGAGAGAGAGAGAGAGAGAGAGACATAGGGAGTCATATGACCTGCAGCTCATTCCAGAGATAGTGACAGACAGAGCGCTCACTCGGTGCTCCCACCTATTATTACACCAGAGCGTGCAGAGGATGTGTCGCAACACAATCAAAGGACTCTGAAAAGATTTTTTGGATATTGTCTATAATTACTACCGCTGAAGGACGTAGCAATATATCCATTTGGGAGAACAGCAGAGTGACAATGCCAGAGGAGAAAGGTAATAATGACCTTTAATAACCTTTAATAAGCTGTTTGTGGCGTGTTCACCTGCCAGGGAGAGGAGAGAGTTTCTAGCGAAAATGATTTGCTTGTTTTAAGCAGGACTTACCTTAATTAATGACCATTTCAACCCATTCTTAAGTAGATATGAATTACTTCTTTACCACAATAACATAATCAACTATAATAATCCCACAACTCAGAAGTATTCATTCAAAAGTTCTTGGTCATATGTGTGTGTGTAAATAGTACTTTACCTACAGCTTAACAGGCCCCCTATTATGTAACTGCAGTCAGAGGTGTGTAGCTCTTTCTGTTTGCATATGGTGTGCGAATGTGAATGACAACAACAAGCCCGTGGTAGCAGGCTGAATTCTTATGCGGCAGGTTGATATGCCGCCTGCCTGCCTGCAACATCCCTGGCAACAACACTGTTGTCTTGGTCCCACGCCTGCATATCTAATACCGGGAGCGCAGCCATTTGGGCTGCTCACAAAGGGGCGAGGGCCAGTTGCTACGAAGAAATCACCATGATATTCCTGCAGTGATTCACAGCGTGTCTTTAGCAGTGTTTCCCCACGCATGTTGTCCATCAGCTGCAGCAAGCACCACGGCGACCCGTTGTCCTGTGTTAGCCGCAGCGAAAGCGGGCAACAATTGGTTAGCGTCAAACTGCACGCCGACATCGTTTATGTTAATATTATTTTTTGGACTGACAATATGAAAGTATTTGATCGCATGAAGTGTTACAGTAAGAATGATGGCCACTGGGCCGCTGTCGAATGTTTACATTATTCATTGTTTTTTTTGTTTTCCCTGCTGTACCGAAAACATAGCAAACTGCAACCCCCCCCCCCCCCCCATACATACCAAGCTGCATAATAAGCTTGTACTGACCTTTCTATGGCTTTAGCGTCATTTCATTTTCTCTGCATCTACTGCATATATGGGGACTTAATGTTTCCACAAATGCGCCGACAATATGTACGACTGTATGACTTACAGTGAGAGTGAAAAATAAGCTTTGAAGTAGAGGATATAGTACTTTTTTTTTTTGTATAAGATTGCGTATTGAAGGTAACAAAGAACATAACTTGTACATACGGCATATGTGTACAATTTGGCCCAACATGTTCCAGTCATTAACCCCCTACCAGTGGTGGAAGTCAGAGTAGTAGTCAATACTACCATGTAAAAGTCCTGCATTGACATTTTTATCAGAAGTGAGGAGACTTTTGGGTGATTTTTCTCTGAAATACTAAGAAGCATGGACTTTCCACTACTGACCCCCCCCCAGTTGCTTGTAAAAAGTAGCCTCACTGCTGGTCCTCATGAACACACCACAGATATTTCCTCCCCACCCCCACCCCCCTGTGTCTTGTGCTCTCGTTAAAGCTGATCCAGTGTCAAGTGTGTGTTCCAGCTGTGTTTAGCGTAGAGCGGGGAGGCGTGTGTGTGCGCAGCAACGCAATGTGACGAGACTTGCAAAGTTCGGCGGTGAGGACATTCAGGCGACACACCCTCACACGGACCACAGGGCCACGTGCTCGCACACACACACACACACACACACACAAACACGCACACTGTACCGTACACTGACACGCTCGGCAGAAACACACGCTTCAAGGAGGAGCGTTGGCGGTTATTTTGCATTTAAGTAATTTGGTCTTGTTCTAATTAAATAGAAACTAATGACCAACCGCAAAAAAATGGATATAAATGTACATGCTGTTACCCACATACACACGCATGCATGCACAAAACACACACCACTTCAGGCTGTGTCTCAGTCGTAGCCAAGGACAGTGTATCCTGGGGGTGTGATGTAATGGCTGGCTGGTCGTCAGCAGTCACAGCGACGCCCGTCACTATTCTGGACCTGCCAGTAAACAAACCATCTGCGTGTCCGTCAGCTTACCAGCGTCAGCCCCGTTGACATTTTGCATTTCTACAAACTGAAACCAAAAGGCATTTTTATTGGCTCTTTTGTTACTAGTCATGATTTTTGAATTCCCTCTGTGAATGATATAGCTCCGAAAAACGGCAGGCAGTGGCAGGTTGAAAGCATCAGTTTAAGTTAGCAAGAGATCTCATAAAGTATCCTGAGATGATCCCTGATTGACATGGTGCATCATGTTAGAGGGTCAGCTGGTGGTGGTCTATATTTTTGTCGCTGTCAACGAATCCCATGTTGAGACCCAAACCAATATTGGGGCACTTGGATGATTTAGCGCCAAATGCATTTTCTAGGATCAACTCCAAAGCAATTTAAGGGACAATGTGCAGGTAGGGCGCATTAAAATGCATCAACCTGTTAGATGTCAGCTGAGAGGCAGGATTCGGGAAGGAAAATAACATGGCTTATGGTCATTTGACCTATTGTTATTATATTGTATATAATATATTGAGTTATGCAGCTTAGTGCAGAGTTTTTCAGTCACTGCATAATGAACTATGGCAATTCATATTGCATTAAAGGAGGCCTATTATGCTCATTTCCAGCTCTATATTTTCATTTGGTGATTCCACTAGAGCAGCTTTGCCTGATTCACAGTTCAAAAAAGTCCCGATTTATCTTCTACTGGCCCTTCATGCAGCCCCTCAGTTCACCCTCTGTCCGAAACAATCCGTTTGAGCTCCTGTCTCTTTAAGACCCCCCCTCTCCCTAAAAGCCTCTTCTGATTGGCCAGCAAAGTTCCGGAAGTCTTCGGAAGAATTTCCAAAGGCAAACTGTAAACCTAACGTTACAAAGCAACGCTGACGTTAACATGAACATCTGTGTCTGTGCCTGAAGCAGAGATACCATATAAGGACATCCGGGCCTTTCTGACATCAGATAGACATGGCGGGTTGAAAAAACTGAAACTGAGCGTTCAGAGCAGTCTGAAGCCTGAGCTTTTGGCTCACAGGGATCACTTTTACATACCTTTACCTAATTATTCGGCAACTTTGGCGACGTTTAGTATGAATATCCGACATTGTGACAGTATATATGTGACAGAAAATAAGGAAAAGCATAACGGGTCCTCTTTAACTTACTACGATTGCTCAAGTAGCAGGTGAATTATCCAGCAGTCTGAGTTGTCGGGGTCACTCTGTGCTCAATTAGTGACTACATAATGTATCTTTGTCCACTTCAGGGTCGAGTAATGTCCTGTGGATGTTGATAATGGCCCGTGTGTTCAAATTCAGCTGCTGTTGTTCTGGCCTCCCTCCCCTAGGTGCTAAACCTGCTTGGCATATGCCAGTGTTTTTGCACCAGCTCGGCTCAAACAGCTGACACGATGCTTTCTACAGAGAGGCTCTATTCATGAGTCATGCTGTTTCTCTCTGGGTTGAAATGAATGGCCTGCAAGCGCACGCAGCTCCAAATCCCTCGCTGTCCTTTCCCACAGCTCTTCCACTCCCTCCTACGCCGGTTGTGTGTGTGTGTTCCCGTGAACAGCCATGAGATTAGCAAAGCATCCTTTCACGCACACATTTATATACACGTGCAGACACACACAATCACATCCACTGTAACACGCTCAGCAGTTCAGTGATTTTCTGCTGCCTCACAGTGACACACGATCCAAGCTATTATACAGCACTTTCACCCAGACAAGCTAATGATGAGAGCATCACATCGACTTGCCTTCTCAAAAAACATCCCCACCTATCGCCAGGCATTAGACATTAGATGATTCTGCGAAACCCCTGATCATGTTCAGTGACAACTTTTCCGCCAACATATTTCAAATTAGCTAGCTCTCAACGCTAACCGCGGACGGCAGCTATGGTTTAGTCAGGTTTAGGGAAAGACCTTTGTTACAGTGTTACAGATACAGCCTCCTGTGTGAAAGAGAGCTGTGACTCCCACACCGTAACCTTTCTCCTTAATACATAAAGGGCGCGCTACTTCCTGCGTTGGCACTCAATATGAATCTTGATGGAAGTGATAGGGTCAAGGATTTGCTCCCATTCTGCTACAAGAGCATCAGGCCTGGCTCACAGTCTGCCCTTTCAGTTCAATCTCAAAGGTGTTGGATGGGGTTCTTCCACACCAAACTGGAAAACCATTTCTTTATGGACCCGGCTTCGTGCGCAGGGGAAGTACGCAAAGCATGTGAACAGTATTTCCATAGTTTAGGTCATAATAGTGTAGGCTGCTATTGGAGTTTTGATACAGCAGAGATGCTGATCCTCCTGAGTCCTTAAGCAGCTGAAATCAAGAGAGGAATATTGTGGCAGTGACTCGGGGCGACCACATGGAAATGTTCCAGAAGAGCCAGCTGAGGTAACACGTGGGATCATATCTGTAGGCAGTGTTTGTCAGTGGAAGAAATGAAAGAAGAAGAAAGAAAGGAATGGCAGGAGTCATATGTTTTCACACAAAGACCATATTCATTACAAAGCACACTAGTTTCCATGTCTTGCTTCACTTTTGGCCTCTTCATGCCTGATTTAATAATGTTTTGGTTACTATTTTGGTTACTGTTATTATAAATAGCAGCACCAGCAATATTAGTGCCTCCAGTGTCAAAATATACAGGAAGTGAGTTAACTTGGTTTTCCGACACCTCTCTGTTCATATGACGTGCCCTTGTCTTTATAAGGGCTGAGCCAACAAGGGTGCGCCGGTGTCATTTGCCAGAGAGGTCGGAGGTCAGCTTTCTGTGTAGTGCTTGACCTCAGGGTCAGACATCAAATGCTGTTCGGGTCAGGTTGCAGGCGTGACTGCACAGGTGGAAAAAAATCATAACTCATAATGACTAGTCTGTGTGTACCTATTGTCATAAAAGTTAGGTATGTCTCTGCTCCTTTTCCCTGTTTGACTTATACTCAGCGAACTCAGCCTATAGGCTCTGTTCATGTCTTTTCCTTGGCATCTAGAGAGGGTGAGATAATGGAGTGAGTTTTCTGTTGGGATGACGGACAGGAAACTCTTAAGCAGTGAAGTAATGGCTATACAAAGGTAAGGCCAGGTGTCAGCAGGCTCTTAAAGAGTCTTCACATGTTGTTAATCATATTATTTAGGCACGAGACCATGAGAGGACGTGAATACAGCCAATAAAAGAGTTTAAAAAGCCTTACATTTAGTTTAATAGGTCTTTAAAATGTTGCAAATTCTTGGTGTGCTGAGTTCCGGGGCTAAAATCTGCCATTCATGCTCTTATATCTGGAGAGGTTCCTGCTTATTCCAGTTGGCACTGTGGTCATAAATTTGATACTTTAGTAACCTGAACTGAAGGATCCTTAAAACGTGATGGAAGTTGCAGACACAAGGTGAAGGGGAAAGATATCGGGATATCTCTTTACATTGCTGTTGTAGAGGCATTATCCATGCTAAAGCAGATGAGCAATGTTGACTTCAGGTATTAGCGTAAGCAACGTAGTGGCTAATCATTCAAGATCAAATGGAGTTAAACAAAAAAAGTGGATTACCTACATTTTCTAGGCAAGTAAACCTTAGTTTTCATTGCGCATAAGTTCAATCAGTATGCTGCATGTTTTCAATGAAGTCAATGAAGAGCCCCTCAGTAGTTATGCCCGTTATGCGACTTTCCCGAAGGCTCTCTCCCCCAAAACACTGCTAGCAAGACAACACACAGCATAACACGCAACATGGCAGTAAGTAAGCTAGCAATGTTGAAAAAAGCTTTGCCAACCAGTGTACCCAGAACTGGCAGGGGAAAGCAGTATTTTATTAGTTGTCTTGAGTTCTAGTTTTGGTTCGGTTAATGTCAAGAGTTTATAATCCATGAAATGACTTGAAGGCATATTCTTTACCAATTGGCTCCTTTGCTAATCTATGCCAATTTTATTGTGGTAGCCTTAATGCTAAAAAGTGCATGCAAATGCATTGCAACACAAATGAGAAATGAGTTCTCTTTATAAACGCTTAAATTCTAAATTGTGAAATTCTACATGTAACTTTTATGACGATATATGTTTTTAGCTGTTTTAAAATGGGCAAAAAAAAATGTGTCTATTCATATTTACCAGCATTTAAGTAATACAGTATTATGCCATATATTACCAGTACCTTAACCAAAAAACTTGTGAAGAACACTGTGTATTACCAGTATTTACTGGCTTTTCCGTAAAGATAAGAATAACATGTAATCAAAATCTTTTTTTACATCCATTTGTTGACTCATAAGAAAGTGAAAGTCCCCAAGGTCAACAGCTCGGCCACCACAAAGTACTCTTGCTGTGGTAATATGAGCCTTTTGATCCCCTGCCCACCCCTGCCACCTCTGCAGATGGTTCACACCAGGAATGTTGCAGAGCACCATGGGATCCCCGTGAGTTGAGGGAACACTCTATTTTTAGGAGGTGCTGGAGCATGGCTTCTTGAAAAGGCATTTGAGATAGAACTGCTTGTGTGTTCCACCGTGTAGTGGCCTGTGATTCCTCATTACATGTATATGTACCTCAAAAGCCTTTTCGTGTTGAAGCGTTGCAAGAGATACTGTAGAATTTTGTTTCTCTACTGTTTTCAGTGTGATGTGAACTCAATTTCAATCCCAGCAGGAAACATATATTCTGTGTCTCATTTATTGTTGGTGACCTTGAATAACAACAAATTGGATAAGTGTCAGGGATCTTCTTCATGATGTATCAGAGAGAGAGACGCTATATATGGTGTAGCCACATGCCTATGTTTGGGCAGTTATATGGTATACATGTGCAGGTGGCAAGCTGCAAACCTCTGTCAGTGGTCAGTATGTGTTCCCAGAGGCTTCCTGTGGTGTGACTGTATGCAGCACAGACATGTAGTGTTGCATTGCTCAGATAGCTGCCTGCCTGGCTGCGACCTTTGGGACAGAGGCATCAGTGGTGGCCATCGGCCAGAGGACAGACACCAGAGCGTCTGATTGATGATATGGACAACTGGGCCTGGAGAAGACGGGGCACTGGCGGGGGCAGAGGGGATGGGAGGGTGAAGGACTCTTCGTGCTGCTGTGCCCGGCACAGTCACTGTCAGTCCTCAATCATAAAAAGAAAACTCATTACTTCCTCATGTCACCCGCATCCAAATGAATTATTTCTACTTCCTACTTTCTCTAAACAATCTCAAAAAACCTTTGTTTTTCTCTCATTTTCCCTGATTATTACACTGATTACTTGGAATTTCTAAATGCCTGAAACATGAAGATGGAACTCACTGCCCTACTGAGAACCCTAAGAAGGATATGAAAGAGCTGCAATTTGACATGGATTGACTGGATCACTCATTATTCATTTTGTCAGTTAACTGTATCAAATATAAACAGCAAACCGCCCGCTGCTGACAGATTGTTGGACCCTTATCACAGACTACGACTTGTCTTGGTTACTGGCAGCCTGAATGTCTGGAACAACTTGCCGGATCCTACATCTGGCCCAAAAGATCATCTTCTGTCTCCTCCTCATCCCCGCCCTGCTCTTCTATTTGCTGTTTAAAGAGGAAGTAAAGACACTGGATGCCCCCCAACAGGTGCAAGGGGGCAGCAATATACGCTGGGTCAGATCAGAAGGCAGAACCCCTCCCGACTCCCTTGTGGCGACCAATCCCTGCTGTCTATCCCCCTCCCAACCCTTTCTCGCTTTTGGACTGTTGTCTTTTCCAGATGGTTGCAATCAACTCAGTCTAAGACCATTTTTACGAGGACTCAAGACTTTCCCCTCCTAAATTCTTGTCTTTATTGCTTAGCATGCCCACATTTACGCTCAACATGGGTAGCTTCAATAAAGCCCCACCCCCTACCGACAATAGAATCTAGGCTGAATTGTCCAAAATCCCTATTCTTGTCTTGATTCAATTTGGAAGTCAGCACATTTTCAAGTTAGAGATCAGACTGTAATCTCGACATATGGACCGAATGAAAGCAGCTCTGTGGGTTTTAGCATCATCCAAAGCAAACTTCATGAAGAATTTCCTTTCTCTGTATTTTGATTGTATTTGCTGACATCAAGGATGTTCAGTATAACCAAGGAACATTTTTGACATTTTCTATTTAAATAAAAATCAGATTTGGGAATTAGATCCCTTCAGGACGATAACCTTCTGACATTTTATTTGTCTTGGCCTCATGGTAGAGTTTTCAAATCTCTAAGGAGGTTTGGGAAGTTGTGTTTGTCTTGGACACACAGGCACACACACTACAAAGCTATAAAACGGCTTTGTTCCCTACGGTGGGTGAGAGACCCTTGTAAAACTTGCTGAAGAATCTGTTGTTCCTGTAGATCTGGATAGACTGGTGGCTGCTTTTACTCTCCTGTCAAGTATCCCACGGCCAAGTATGGTTTCTATGTGCAGCTCCTTGTAGCCTTGTCATCATGTTGAGGTTGTAAGTTTTCATGCCATCATGCCTGTACAGAGACCAATGGTAAAGCCTGGGCTCACTGACTGTATCTGGCAACCCACGCTATAGCCGAAGGTGCTGCAAAGAAGTACTGGGTGGATGGATAAACTTGTTCGCCAACAAACCACAACTTAAATGCTTGAATGGTTGGAACATTTTTTAACTTTGGAAGGAGTCAGGCTAGCTGTTATTCCCCTGCTTCCAGTCATTATGCTATGCCATGCTAACCATTATCCTATATATCCAATCCTATATATTAACCATATCCTCACTCCAGCTCTGTACTTAATGCACAGACATGAGGCTGATGTTGATTTTCATCTCACTCGACTGAAATGTTCGGAGAGACCAGTCTGACTGGAAAGGAAATGACTTACTATGAGCAAATAAGTACGAACCAACTGTCTCTCCGGTTGTGTCCCTTTAAACTTTATAGGGAGAAAAGTGTCAGGGTTGCTAAACGTGTTTTGTATTGTTCCAAATTATGGAGTAGAGAAAAACAGCAAAACACTCTAGCTTTAACTTAATCTAAGTCAACATATTGTGCCAATGAAACACCCAATAAACGCCCCATGAATTGAGCAAACCTGAAAGAAGGATAGTTTCCACCAGAAAAAAGGTTCTTGGTGAGTTTCCAGAAAGGAGCTCTGTTTGGCTCACAGCTGCTATCCCTACAATTCCTTCTCTCTCGTCTCTTTCTCTAAATCAATTCATTTGATGAACTCCCATCTCCAATCCCAATCACCGGTAACCATGCAGGCCTGTTGAAACCGGTCAGACGACACAAACGTTTCCTGAGAACACGAAAAGGCCTTTTATTCGGCTGATGCACCAGTCAGTGCCGAGAGGCCGATCAGTATGTGAGCGTGTTCTGCCAGGGTTATGATGAAAGGGGAAAATGGCGAGGTGTACCGATGACGCTGTTAGGATGGAGATGTCAGGCTCTTATGGTGTGTGTGTTGCCTTCTTGCATCGTTGCAACGCCTAAGGGTTGTTGTTGTGCTCTGTTAAATGTTTTTCATTGCTGGTGTTGACATCACTTTTCTTGGCACAATCCCCTTCTTCCTGTGTGGAACAAAGGAGAGCAACTGCTTGGAGAGTGATCGGGAACTTGTCAACGCTATGACGTTCATCCAACATCAGTTTTTATGTGGACTTTCTAGGCTTTCTACTGTGTTTGTGTGTGTGTGTGTGTGTGTGTGTGTGTGTGCACACTATCCTGACATTGCGGGGACATAAACCTCTCTACTCAGTCACATTGTGGGGACCTGTCTCCCTTATGGGGACAAAGAGCTGGTCCCCACAACATAAATCATTACATTTTATGGTTAGGACTAGGTTTAAGGCTAACAGTAGGGTTTGGGTTATGCATGTAGTGGTTAGGTTTAAGATTGTGGTAAGTCTCCAGGAATTAATGTAATGTATTTAAATTAATCGAACAAGAAACAAGTGTTTGTGTGTGTGTGTGTGTCTGTGTGTCTGTATATGTGTGTGAGTCAAAGAAAAAAATATATAAAGAATATTGTTTTTTTCATATTGTTGTCTGATGTGACAACATAAGTGAAGGCTTAGCTATTTTTGGATTTAAAAAAAGTAAGCTTTGTGTGTCTATTAAAGTAAAAGGATGGTACTTGAAGCTTGAAGTCCCTAATGGGGACAAACATACTATATATAAATAAAGGGGTCACTTATGTGAATTTTGAAGGCCAGAAGTGATGCAGATATTTTTGGATTAAAGCTGTGTACAAGCAGTATTTGGTACTGTGTATTTTAATGCCAAAAATATTTCATAAATGTATCCAGTATTTCTCCCCCCAAAGTTATTTTCTTAATAGTGGAATACCATGCTAACCAGATAATCTAATTGTTGATTTAGATCAATTGTAGCCCCCTTACTTTGGAATATTCCTTAGATTGGAGCGATATGAGGGACAATGGAACTTTAAAATAGGATTTGTTCTACTAGAATAAGACCTTAAAATAGTCTTATCCTTGTCTCTGTCCGTCTCCTGCAGTGTTTCAGCAGCAGGCTGTCCACAGCCCTCTGGAGCAACAGAAGCAGAAGCAAAAGCAGGGAGGAGGAGGACCTATCGCCTGTCAGAACTGCGGGAAGCCCTGCAAAGGGGAGGCGCTCCGGGTCCAGAACAAACACTTCCACATCAAGTGCTTCGCCTGTAAAGGTATGTAACGGCCCGCTATCGCCTCTCACCTTTACACTGTCACTCCACAACCCACAACTCTCACAACGACTGTATATCTGAGACTGGCATCTTGGTAGTAGAAACAAACCCTCCAATAAATACACTAACGTGGCTTATCTTTTTGAACTATGAGGAACTATTAAGCTAATGACACTGTGTTGAATGTACTAATATAATCCAGTGTGGCACGTTCTTCTATAGGCCTGTTTACTTTTTACTGAATGCAAGTGAGTTGCATCTCAAGGCATTGTGGGATAGCAGGCAACACAGGATTGAGGGAATGGAGGGGTCAAACGTTGAAAAAAAGAATTGAACTTAATGCCATGATTGAAGAAGTTATGCAGTAGTGGGCCAGGAAGATGTTGACGGAGGTGAAGATCATTATTGTAAACTCAGGGAGTTCCTCTAAGGTACAAACAGGTATAAACATGAAAAGTAAAAATGTTATAGAAAATATTAGGCTACGCTTTGAGTTAAATTTGTGTGATTTTTGACAAGCGAATTTGCACCTTTGACCAAAGTGTGCAATAAATGCTCCACAAAAGAGGCAGAGTTTACATACAGGTAGAGACAGTAGTTGATGGTACGAACACATCATAACAAATAACGTAACTTATTGCTGGTTACCATTTGAGTTACCTAGCTTGCTAACTGACAGCTAGTGAGAACTGACAGTTAGCTAGCCAGCTATCTTGGAGAGCTGTTGTGGATGGACTAGTGCTATCATCAACAAGAGGCCACTATCTCAAATAAACGTAACTTATTGCTGGTTACCATTGGAGTTACCTAGCTTGCTAACTGACAGCTAATGAGAACTGACAGTTAGCTAGCTGGCTATCTTGGAGAGCTGTTTTGACAGGACCAGTGCTATCATCAACAAGAGGCCACTATCTCAAATAAATGTAACTTATTGCTGGTTACCATTGGAGTTACCTAGCTTGCTAACTGACAGCTAGTGAGAACTGACAGTTAGCTAGCCGGCTATCTTGGAGAGCTGTTGTGGATGGACTAGTGCTATCATCAACATGAGGCCACTATCTCAAATAAATGTAACTTATTGCTGGTTACCATTCGAGTTACCTAGCTTGCTAACTGACAGCTAATGAGAACTGACAGTTAGCTAGCTGGCTATCTTGGAGAGCTGTTTTGACAGGACCAGTGCTATCATCAACAAGAGGCCACTATCTCAAATAAATGTAACTTATTGCTGGTTACCATTGGAGTTACCTAGCTTGCTAACTGACAGCTAGTGAGAACTGACAGTTAGCTAGCCAGCTATCTTGGAGAGCTGTTGTGGATGGACTAGTGCTATCATCAACAAGAGGCCACTATCTCAAATAAATGTAACTTATTGCTGGTTACCATTGGAGTTACCTAGCTTGCTAACTGACAGCTAGTGAGAACTGACAGTTAGCTAGCCGTCTATCTTGGAGAGCTGTTGTGGCTGGACTAGTGCTATCATCAACATGAGGCCACTATCTCAAATAAATGTAACTTATTGCTGGTTAACATTGGAGTTACCTAGCTTGCTAACTGACGGCTAGTGAGAACTGACGGTTAGCTAGCTGGCTATCTTGGAGAGCTGTTGTGGATGGACTAGTGCTATCATCAACATGAGGCCACTATCTCAAATAAACGTAACATATTGCTGGTTAACATTGGAGTTACCTAGCTTGCTAACTGACGGCTAGTGAGAACTGACAGTTAGCTAGCCGGCTATCTTGGAGAGCTGTTGTGACTGGACTAGTGCTATCATCAACAAGAGGCCACTATCAATTTGGTACACTTTTGTGGTCAATATTGAATCTCCATTATTGTAAAGTCATTTGTAATTTAGGCTACATTAGTGTTGATAGTCCAGCAATAAGAGGAAGTCAATGCTGATGGGTCAATCAGGCATAATCAGGCATAATCAGTTACATAGATAGGTGTGGGTTACATTGTGTGTGTGTGTGTGTGTATTTCTGGGTGGGTGTGGGTGCTGGATTTTCTTTTTGCATGCACTTTATAGGAGTATGTGTTTGTGCCCCTCCCGGCCCAGACTCTCAGCACGGGTCTTGTGTCAGTCCGCTGTTGTTGTCAACACACACTCCCGTTGCTAGGCTACCAGCGGGGTCGCTACAATGGCAGCAGCTTCCTGGAGTTTATCGCCTTTAATCTTACACTGACCAGCAGACTCCCTGTCTGTACACTCTCCTCCACCTCCTCCTCCTCCTCCTCTATCTTTCTCCATGAAAAAGGGATGAACATGAGGCAACTTTATTTTTTATTATAGGTTTATTACAACTTGTACCTTATTTTCATACATTATTCCAAGCAGTAATTACGGCATTTTTCGGCCCAAGTTGTAACAAACTGGAATGATCCTTTAACTGCTCTCGCTGATAGTTGATCCCCCTGCTATCAATTCTTGGAGGAAAGAAGTAACAAGAGGCCACAAGGTCAGCCAGCTACTGTTTGCAGCTACTAGAAAACAGCTTATAGATGTAAGGTCATATATTGTTAGGCATCCCCAGTGGTGGAACATAAATAAGTATGCGTACTTGAGTACAACTCTACTTTGTAGAGTTTCACTTACCCAGAAGTGTCACATTTCTGTTATTGGCCTCCCCCCTCACTGGTAGTATCAGCAATATATGCCACTACTTTGTTCACAATAACACAACTTTTACTTCTTTTTATTAATTTGCTATCAAAGAGGCCTGATTAGTAGGAAATAAGCACAGTGTGTTGTGGTTTAATATTGTGCAGCTATTTCTTAGTGAGACTCTTGTGCCAGCTAATTGAGCTGAGTTTTTTGTTTTTTTCTTCATGCGGAGCTTTTATGTAAAAAGAAATGAGCTAATTGGTATGATTACACGCCTCGGGTCACGCATACAAATTCATCAGACGTTAATGCTTGAAAGTCGTTATTTCTCGGTTACTGGAGGTCATGATTAAAGGGACAGAGCATGCTCTCTTCACTGGATGAAGTTATTTGACTTGATTTCTAAAGAGCTTAATTAGGAAGCGTGGGGCTGGCTAATTTAATGTCAGTCATTCGGGAGGTGCATTAATGCCATGTAGACGCAACAGAAGAGTTATGTAAGGGCGCTGCTCACTCCACCCAGTTCACGCAGAAAACTGGCCTAGCCATTCCTCCCATCCATAAAACCAAAGCACCAACGCATTAATTGAATTTCCAAGTAATTTGGGTCATTAAAAGTGCTGATTGTCCCGGCATTGCCAGGGTTGGGAGGGGAGTCGGGGTGGGCAGTTTGCTATTAAAACCCCCCAGATGTGGACTGACAGGAATCTGAAAGTCAGGGATGGAAATGAAATGAACCATAGAAGGCTGAGTGGGGGATCAGATTGCTCTATCTGCAGTTCAAACCTGAACTTCAAAGAGATGAGAAGACATCCGAGTCAGCGTCAGCAGCCAAGTTCAACACAGTACAGCGCTCGCTTAGAAGTTCGTTCTTTTTCCTTTTTCTTTTAGCACATTCTTTATGGATGTCAGTTGATAATAAAATCCGGTGAAATATCCTCTCCTTTTAGGCTTTGATTTGTAGACCATAAACACACACTGTTGAGGACGAGCTCACCACTGACCGACTGCACTCCCCATCAAAAAGATACCGAGATTAACCTGGAAGAGAATCAAGCCCATGACCCCTGGCTATATTGCTGTATTAGCGCCAATCACAGCCAGCCTGGGTGTTAGCCAGCAGGCTGACGGCGCCAGGCCTGAAGTGAGGGGCCGTCCGTCAGCGCTCAGCTAGCCATGTGTAATTAACACCGAGCAGAGAGTAGCGCTGGATTAATGTGAAGGAATGTTAGCCTCTTTAGCACTGGCCTGATATCAAGGTAGCTCTGGACTGCTAATAGTAAACACAGCATCAGTGTTTCTAGCCTCCTGTCCACCTAAGTGCACTGTTTAAACAGGGCCCTCATTGACTCTCTGCTTGTGATAATTTGGTTAAGCGCAAACACATCCAGGTACAGTATATGCACCATGTAAAGATTCAGTAAGATGGAAGTTAGAGCATCTTCAGCTTCTGCAATGTGACATATTTTTGCAGTCCTCCAGATTTGATTGGATCTCTCAAAAGCGGGCGTGGCTTAGCCAACACGGGGCAACGCTAACCGTCAAGCGCAGTCTTATATGATGGGCGGGGTTAGCTAGTCAACCCAAATCACATCTGTTTACGT
This sequence comes from Enoplosus armatus, assembly GCF_043641665.1. Classification (NCBI taxonomy): domain Eukaryota; kingdom Metazoa; phylum Chordata; class Actinopteri; order Centrarchiformes; family Enoplosidae; genus Enoplosus; species Enoplosus armatus. The sequence goes on from NC_092202.1 coordinate 16,016,361, forward strand.
CACATCCAAGAGTTAACTGAACAATGGACACACAAATGGTCTCGCAGTTATCTCCTGAATTGCTACCTCCTTATAATAAGGCACTGTTAAAGGGTATAAAGGGTTTATACATTGTAAAGAAGGAATTGTTCACGTTACTTCATTTTAATTAATAAGGTATTTTATCAATGGTGTAAATAAAGAGCTAGCCAGAGAATTATTATAAATGGCTTATTACTAATCTAATTGGTAAATTATATGTTAACCCTTTAATAAAGACATTGCTTACAACTTAAAAACCTCTCATAAAAGGTGCATTATTAGAAAGTGGTATCCCTAAATGTAAGCATGCATCATAGCATAGACATGTGCTTGAACTGACTATGGAAATATTTTTAATTGAAAATCAAAATTCAAGTCAAATATTTTGTTGACAACACAAACTCACCACAAGGTCCATTTAAATTTAAGGGACTGGCAGGTTTACATTTCACTGGGATTGATTACATGTGACAAATAAGCTTGATTGATTGATTGATTGATTTAGTAGTCGTTCTGGAACTCTCGAGTTTGCTCAGTTGTCGTGGAATTGGATTTTTTAATTTTTTTTTTAAATGCTTAATTGCTGTTTTCATGGTCGCATGCCGTCATCAGCAAGCTGTGTGGTTGAGGAAGTGTGTTTTATTTAGGTACCAGCTCTGCCCGTCTCCGTACATCCTGTTATGTCTGCTTGTCGGACATCTTTAAGATGACACTGAGACGCCGTCAATAGCAGAGAGCTGCAGACAAAACGACCTGGCAAAAACAACTCAGACAGACTTTTATCCCTGATCTGTTTTTGCTTTCATGAAAGGGCCATCACATCATGCAAATAGCATTTGAATACAGCGGGGAATACTCAAATGTGAAAATATGTGGTCACGCCCTGATGTCGGCAAGCCTGCATGGAAAAAGATAAATAGTATAGAGCGTAAGAGCTGGAATGGTGAAAGACTCCTTATGTCTGGCACAGTCTCCTTCTTTGTCACACACCACATTCATGAGCAGTCAAGAACACACCCTCACAAACACAGAAGTGGTATCTTTTATTGCGCTCCACTCGCCTCCTCATAACGCTGAAAACAGTTTTATTCATGAAGCATGTGTCGTCTGCCAAGCTAGAGTGCTTCTCAACGCCGCATGCAGGTCATTTGGGAAAAACAATAAATATAGCCCATACAAGCTTTCTGCCTTGAGACGGTGGATGTTACTTTGAATCTCAGGTTGCTGAACTGTGACCCCCTCCAAATTCCTGATTTCTGATCGCAAAAAAAAGAAACACATGGTCCAGTGTAGGGAAAGATAAATGAGGAAAACTGACTGTAGATTTTCACTTGTTTTTGATCTTGACGGTAGATTGTTTTATGACTTTGCTTCCCCGCTGCTTTGGGGAACACTGCATTGGTGAAAATGGTGAGGAGCCTTGAACACCCCATATCTGACCAAGTTGTTATTACGTGACTGGAGGTCCAGATTTAGGTCACGCAATGACACCTTACCATTTCTATTTGCTGAATGAAGACCATGAGATGAGGTTAAAAGCATTGAAAGCAAGTGGATCTTCACTTTTTAGATTCCCTTCACCATATTATAGCATTTGGTCTGTGGTAAAACATGGATTATTCTTATGCATTGTCAAGTATCATTTTTGAAAGAGAACTGGTGAGTGGTATTGTAACCTGTTATTGTCCTTGTTGAATTTTTCGTTCAAGGTTCAAGGTTCTCTTTATTGTCCCACTAGGGGAAATTTGTTATTCAGCGAGAGTTTACGTGAAAGCCAACAACACCAACAATGAATATCACTCTGGTTGCATTCCTTGCACTATCCTGGCACATTTGCACTCTCGCATATATGTACTTGATATGAATTTCCATTTCCCTAAACTAGTTATGTCAATTGCTATTAAGCATATCAATAGCACTTGGGATGAAAGAAACATGGAGACTTGTGGTCCTCTTAACGGGTGCCCTGAAAGCAGCAGCATAAGGGCAATAGCTCAAACTCCCTCTGGAGTGGATGGTCCTGACAGTCCAATGTACCATTAGCCCTCCTGAGGACCTGTCTGTTATAAATGACCAAAATCTTGGCCTGATTCTTCCCTGAGCTCTTACTGGCAATTTTAACAAGACTTCCAAGTCTGTTCTTATTAGACAAGATTAGGTTTCTAAACCAAGCAATAATACGAAAAGTTGAAACAGATTCAATGAAACTTCAGAAAAAGAAAGTCATCGTCTCAGTAGACCTGTGACCTATCCGTTAAAAAGTCTATTATCCAACCAGTCAGGAGGGGATCAAGCATCAAGTTTAAAGTGGCAGATGAGCCTCTCTGGCGAGCAGGAATGGTCGGATGGTATTGAATGCCGAAGATAAATCAATAAATGAGAGTCTGGCATGAGTCTTGGGGGGCCTCCGGATGCCGATACAGACAGTGTGACAGCATCCTAAACACCTCTACCATCTACGCAAATTGAATTGGATCTAGCGGTTCCTTGACCTGCAATAAAACCTTGTTCTCAACAGTAGTCTTGTTGTAGCATGTTGTAATTGTTGAACAGTAACAGTAGTACAACCTATACAACACATTTTGAAGACATTTCAGGTCCAAAACATTGCGGGCAATGAATTCCCAAAGTCCCACCCCTGGCCAACTGAGATTCGTCAGTAATACTCGGCCTTCCGACAGCAGCAATATTAGAATATTGTTGACAATGCAGTGTCAAGGTCCACTTACCCTCAGGTTCACACGGTCTTCACACCTCTATCACCAGACAAGAACGTCGATATTTGATGACTGCAAAACCCTGGATTATATTAAGTGACCTCCACATCCTTATTTTCCACTGCTCTACATGAATGGCACCCTACTTTCTGCTTTGACTCTGAACGCCGGCGTTGGGCATAAATCGTGCGAGCCAAGTCATCTGATATGTTCGAAGTAGTTATTTGGATATTACGGTGTGCGGTGGCCCTCAGAATAATGAGGTTTGAACATTTACAGTTCCATGGCAACTGAGCAAATTTCACAAAGACCGTGTGATAGGGCCGAAAAGCTAGCAACCAAGCCAGTAAGAGGACCCTCACTTGAGATCGTTTCGTCTACCAACTACCATTTTCAAGGTCGAGAATGAACTGTCAAACTCTACAAAGTGTTGTTGCTTGCCTATAGAGCAATGTACGCAACTTACCTGAAAAGATTATGATTGTAGAGGTCTTAAGAAAGCAGACCTCGAGTCTGTAAACCTAGAGGAGAACATTACAATGATGTTTACTATGTGTAAAGCTGAAATTACAGCTGTGACTCCGTCTGTTTCATACAGTCTTCCTCTCAGGTTATGACAGATTTATGGGTTGCATTGTTTTTGTGCATAGCCAGCCTGAGTGCGGTTCTTCCAGGAAGTCAGCTCGGTAAATACTCGCTGCTGGCCACATGTTGAGGTCCAGACGGTCCGATCAGTGGTGCGATAATAGCAGATGGTTGTGATGTTCTCAGTAGGGTGTTGGCTATTGGATTGTCTCCTTCTTGGAAGCAGGCTGACCAGAACAGAGCCAGGGGAGAGTGTGTGTGTTTGTGTGTGTGTGTGTGTGTGTGTGTGTGTTGGGCCAGGGGTGCTGACCTCACACACACACACACACACACACACACACACATGTGTATCGGGAAAAGGGAAAAGCATGCGCACACACTCAAAAAGGACTTGAAGGGCAATCTTTACATACATGCCATATTGTGCATATGATAGAGGCAGATCATTAATCTCATTTTGGTTGTCAGTGCTATGATGTTCTGTGCTGCTCTTCCCAGAGTTCACCTCAGTCAGTCAAACACTGAATCTCCTGGAAAAGATTCAAAATTTAAAGTGAGATTACACTTTTATAGAACCTGGCCATATTTGCATGGTTTTGGCCATAATTTCTATTGGTAATACTACACTGTACTAACCCCAGGGAATGTGGTGAAGTCGCTAAAAAGAAGGGCAGGAAACTCGAGCCGCCTTTGGGGTTTGTTTGTGAATGATTTTACACACTTTAAAGAATCCCTTAGGATGGAAGAGAAAACGAAGGCGAACGAGCAAAATAATCTTCACTCGAGGTCAGTCTACCTAGCCTGGTTCCAGAACTCTGAATCACCGCTTGCCTCTGTTTTGCTCAACAATTCAAACACTCATTGGTGGCAATTCCTGCCGGTTGGAGAAACAATCAGAGCTTTCAATTCAATTCAGTTCAATTCAATTTTATTTATATAGCGCCAAATCACAACAAAAGTCATATCATGACACTTTACAAACAGAGCAGGTCTAGACCGACTCTTTATAATGTTATTACAGAGACCCAACAGTTCCCACCATGAGCAAGCACTTTGGCGACAGTGGCAAGGAAAAACTTCCTTTTAAGAGGCAGAAACCTCGAGGAGGACCAGGACTCTAGGTGGGCGGTCATCTGCTTTGACCGGTTGGGTTTGATATAGGGAGAGAGAGAGAGAGACATAGAGAGGGAGGTAGACGTAGAGATAGTAACAACTGCCATTGCCATATTTCTTCAATTGTCTTTTTTTTTAATCATTTATCTAATGGATGTCTGATTTGATGTGATTTCTTTGATGATAATTTAGGCATATGTTGCGTTGGGTTGTTTGTAGTATGATCAAGGACCAAAAGTGGAAATAATAGCAGTAATGGGTGTGATCGGATGTCCTCCTTGTTTCGCCTCCTTCAGTGTCACTGGCGACATTTTGGGTGTGCTCTCAATCTGGCCTGTAATGAAAATGAACGCATAGAAATGGCCAGCGTGAATCCTCACAAGTCCCCCCCCACTGTCTTGCTGAAAATCCTCAGTTGAGGATACTCATGTAAAGCCAACAACAATGTGTTACAAGATGTGGTGTGGCCCTGTGATTTAGACTATAGACAGACCTCCCCCGTACCAGCTTTCAATTACGGCCAGTGCAGAGGGAGTCTAGACCACTGTGAGCCAATGTGACCTGTCAGAAGTATCAACCTTGAATGTTTTTTTCTTCTTCTTTCAAATACAGTCCCGTAGCTGGTCAGGTCAATGCCAGCAGGCTGAAGACTGTACCGTCAAGGTCATGTATTAGACTAGTGAATGACAATGCTGCAACCCCCCCCCCACACACACACAGGCACATGGATGGTGAGTCATTGTAAAACATGAGGTACAGTCAAGGCCGCACGTTCGTAGCAGAAAGCCTCATGGCACATATATTTAACTCTGCTCACACACACATGCTCGACGGGGAGTCATTGTGAAACATGAGGTGGAGTCAAGGTCGCACTCACGTAAGGACATAGCACATGTGTATTTTATCACCTGACACCATATCATGTCTGTAAATGATGTCTCTGGAGGTGTTGTGTTGGAAAAGAAAGTCTTTTGCACACACACACAAATGGTATACTAACTTTTGACACCCCCACATTGAGTAAACTGAACTTTTTTTTTTTCTCTGTTCAACAAAAGAAGCATGTCTTCATTTCAAGCAGTCTTACAAAGGCTTTTTCCTTAACAAAATGGACTGAAATGGCAAGCCTTGCCTACGGGCACCCTTTACAGATCCAGCAGACACAGAGCAACATTAGCATTCATTTGGAGTCTTATTTCTGGCGACTTCCTGAAATGAAATCCAATATTCACACAGGTTTTGTAAATCAGAAATTAACCAAATGAAAAAAAAAGAAATGAAAAAGACTACAAATTTGACCAGGCATTCAATGCTAGCTTTCCGGTTCATTTTGATACTTGGTGCCAGACACACATTTGGGTATTTCGGTTTGATACCCAGCTCTAGTTTCACCTAGATTGCTTGCATCATGTCCAAACCACTGACTCCACTGCTTACCTTTTCTCTATAGACCTTGTTTGTACACGAGTAAAAGAGATACCCCATGTTTTATTCACAAATCGCAACAGAGCAAATTTGTGGCACACCCATCCGTCCAAGCGTGTGACTTTCTCACTAATTCTACACGCTGAACTGGAGGAAAAGAAGAACGTGGCTTAGAGATTCCTCCAGTGCCGGAGGAAGCGCATTCAGCAGCACAATAAGTTCCTCCGAGAGCCTCTGAGCACATTCACATTATGTAAGTGGCTTCATAGTGCATGAGATAAGCCTTCAGAGATGGAAGTAATCAGTTTCCTGTGAAGTAATCTGCCTTTCAGCCTTGGAAAGTGTTGTAATCGAGTTCCTACCGCAATGTAACCTTTATACCTACTCCACTCCACAACCTGAGAAGCACTAGTATTCCTGTTAGCACTGCTGTTGCTTGCAAACGTGTAGAATTGTCGAATACGGCGACGCTCCATCTCGTCAAGATTTTTTCTGGTTCTGGAGTTACAGCTCTAGGTTGCCACTAGGTTGTGTGTGTCACAGAAAGTCATGAATCATCTTAAAGAACCCCCAAACACACACTCCCTGCCACCGCACACCAAGAGTTCAGAAGGTCAAACACTCCTTGTTCTCCCCAGTCTCAGGACAAAAGCGACTAATTAGCTGCGTCGTGATCTCATCCTCCAACGGCCCAACCGCAGGGCGAACACACACACACACACTCACACACACACCCTCTGTTGTCATGGAGATGGAATAGTTTCACAATAATGAAATCGCTGCTTGAACATGACACTCAGTTGAATTTTGAGGAGGGTTCAAGGCTGACTCGGAGACTTTTCTATTACATTAGCTGATGCAGATGCTGTCTCTGTAATCTCGCCATTTCTTCGCTGAATTGTTAAACTATTCCCTTTTACTCTGAGGATGTGATCCTGGTCGGGGTGGAAAGCCTGTCAGACACCAAAGCTCTCCGTTAAAACCAAAAAGGAGGGAAATTCTTGTATTTTTTTTGCCTCTGTCAAAGCATATCCAAGCTCTGCATAGCCCGCAAACATCGTTACGACAGTCCACACAGCACTGATTGTGTACCATTAACCATTTAAGACATCTGTCCTTTTTCCAAGTGTCAACATTTGAGAGGATCCATTGTGCCGGTGAGTTCGTATTTCACTTGGAAAAGTGGAAGCAAGCAAGTTCCTACTAGATGTTGTGGCCATTGGACCTGAGATAATTATGTTACAAAGTATTTTTTGTCACCTCTGAACCAAATTCATGCCCTATCATGGCAGAGGAAATAAATAAAACTTTAATATCTTTCACTATTCAATGATTCAATGAGTTCTTCGCAAAAATGCATGTTAATTTCAGTTTGACTTAGCTTGGACACATTACTATGAGTGAAGAAAGACGTAAAGAATTTATCATTTGCTTTGGTTGCAGTCAGCTGTTGAACTTATCGTTTCTGTCAGAGCAGACTTGAAAGTGAACCAGCCAGCCCCCACTTGATTAAACCCGATTTACGGACTTCCACATCCGGCTCTGCTTCATGTCTTCAACCTCCCCCCTGCCTTTTAACACGTCCCACGTGAATGAGGGATTAGGGAATGACAGATAGGAGAGATGAGAGCAACGAGAAAGGGATAAGAGCGAGACGGCTTTGACGGTCTCCATTAGCGATGAGGGACAAAACTGAAAGACCATCGTCTGTCTTCCCCTCACTTATGTAATGCACTCAGAAACACACTTTTTAAATCTGCTTTAGAGGCTAGTTTGCCAGTAACTTTGCCTCCCTCTGCAGTACATGCACCCTGCTGCTGTATTGCAGATGAATAATATAAAATGGTTGCTATCACTTTTAAAAGGATGTAATGGTTTCTGGTTGTGTTAGCTGTATAAATGATGAATGGGCTCAGCTGCTGAGCTGCTTAAGCAACTAAGTTATAATACAGTAAGAAGAGGAGTCTATGTGCCAACTGGCAGTGCAGGTATAAATATACAGGGAATGAAAGCTGACGGGAAGCCGCACCTCTGTCGCCATCTCTTCCAGCTCACCATTTCTCTTTCGTTGTGGTAGAGCTGTCTTTAATTCTTTTGGGGCAAGTCTGAGTCGTCTCAAGTCATCTGAACAAGTCCAAGTCAAGTCAAATTTTTTTGTCAAGTCACAAATAATTTGATACAACTCCAAGTCAAGTCTTAAGTCATCTGAAGCAAGTCCAAGTCAAGTCTCAAGTCTGTCAGACCTAGAATTAAGTCACGTCTCAAGTTATTTTAGCCAAGTCAAGTCTAAAGTCCATCAAAGTAAGTCTCAAGTCATTTCTCAAGCCTGTCAGAGCAAGTCTCAAGACAATCGTCTCAAGTAATTCAAAACACGCATAAGTATGCAACATGCAAAGTCTCTAATTCGAGAGGAGCACAAGTCAAGTGTCTGTCAGAGTCTCAAGTCATTGGAGACAAATCCATGTCAGTTCTAATGTAAATTATCAAGTAATTCAAGACATGTCTCAAATCAAGTCTTTCAAAACAACTTTCAAGTCATTTGAGACACGTCTGTCATGTTTCTTTTTTATTGTTCTGGGATTTTAACAAGTCGAAACTTGACACTTCTTTGAAGTCTCAACCTAAAAAAATTTGCTCTAGAATTATTCTAGTCCAGCCAGTATTATCGAAATCTATGTTAAAGCATCACTATTATATACTATATACTATCACTATATGGCCAACATTGTAAAGAGGGTTTTTAGAAACACTCAAAGGGCTCCTCATTGGAAAGTTATGGTGCTGTAAAGAGTGCTTTAAAATTCAAACACTTCCTGACCTTTCATTTTTCATATTGACTGTTATATCAGACAATGACAAAACTGCCCTTTTTCTGGGTGTACTCATGTATCTCATCCGTCCATCCATCCATCCATCCATCCATCCATCCAGCTTTCCACTCTGCTGGTGTTTACTCCATCAGCCCACAGCATTATCTCATTCTAGACAGGTTGCCAGACATCTGAACCGGATGTAAGGGAGCCGGTAGCAGCCACTGGAAAGTATGTCGTCTCACTTCCTGAGAAAACATTCCTTCTCGTATTGTTGTGGTTGTTTTATTAGCACGCTGTAACCCCTGTGAGGGACAAAAAAAGTGAAATGGTGCGAATACTGGACAAAGGTTGTCCAACATGTCGGTCAAAGTTTTAAGGGGATAATAGGGTGGGAGCGTTGGATTGTTACGTTACTGGCCAGAAATGCTGACCTTTTTTAGTGTTTATTTTCACTGATCTGGGTTAGGTGTTACTGATAGTGTGTGAAGAGAAAGGTACTAGCGCATGCAAGTGTTCTGAAAACAATGGGATGTTAGTTATTGTAGTTTAGTCTTACCAACACAGTCAGCAGTTGCAGCAGCAGCAGCAACAGCTCTTGGAGGCCTTTAATGTACTTTTGATATCAAGAGAATCGCAGCCTGAAACTACAGGTGCTGAACCAACACGTCAGAAATATGATGCTGGGTTTTACTTGGACTGGCTCAAGTTACTAACCGATTTGTAAAGAAGCGCGAGCTAATGCTATCTTATGACCAGCGCCGCAAACGGAGAGAGGAGGGTGGAGAAGTTTAGTGCGAGGAAAGTGAAAAGCATCTCAAGATGACCATGCTCCGTAGAGCAATAACTCCCGTATATAGTTATATGCTTGAGAGGGTGCATACTGGAGGTTGGAACTTTGCGTTTCATTGTTTGAGCCGTCTGCCAGCACCATGGACATCAGTTTATATTGAGACTTTAATGAGAGCTGGGAAACCCACCGGCACCGCTGCGACTGTGCCTGGGTGTGTCTGAGCCTTTTCTGTAGAGCATGTGTGTGCCTTTGCAGCGTGTGTTGTGGGTGTGTGTGTGTGTGTGATTTCATCCGTGTTTTGTACAGTACATGTGTCACCTCTTACCTTCTCTGCAAAGAGCATTATGTTGTCTTACCTCATACCTTCACACATCCCTGCAAGTTCACTGAGCAGTCCCGGGGTGCGACACCAACCAGCGCAAACACCTCTCATCTATCTTTCATGTCGTTTTTGCCAGAAAGAAAGAAAGAAAGAAAGAAAGAAAGAGTGGAGGGAAAAGAAAGGAGGGGTATTGTTTTTGCTAAAAGGGGTGGAAAAATAGAGTGAGGCTTCCCCTGAGGTCGTGGCTGGTCTGTGATGTCATGCGGTTGCCATGGTTACTGTGTGTAATCATTGCGTGTGCATGAGAGGAGACGGTGATTTGGAGTTCCAGTCGTGTATTGTTAAGAGCCAGACAAAAAGACAAAGTGCCGTCTTTACACACACACCCACACTCACACACACACACACACACACACACACACACGTTAGTAACACACCCATTCTGACAGTATGATGTAATTGGCTCTTAAAGCAGGTTGACTGGCTCTGCTACTCCTTTTCATATGAATGTCTGTAAATAGGTATATGTGTTCTTGTATTTTCTTTTTGTATGTGCCTTTTATAGTGTAGTACAGTATAGTATACTGTAGTATAGACTAGTACAGTATATTATAGTATAGTACAGAATAGTATAGCATAGTATAGTATACTCTAGTACAGAATAATACAGCATAGTATAGTATACTGTAGTATAGAAAAGTACAGTATATTATAGTATAGTACAGAATAATATAGCATTGTATAGTATACTGTAGTATGAATAGTATAGTACAGTATAGTATACTCTAATACAGAATAGTATACTATACTGTAGTATAGCATAGTATAGTATAGTACAGTATAGTATACTCTATCACAGAATAGTATAGCACAGTAGAGTATACTGTATGTAGTACAGTATAGCATAGTATAGTCGATAGCCAAGATGTTTGTGTGTACTAAAACTAAAAGCTATACATCCTGTGGTCAGTTAGCTGCATTAAGAGAAGACATGACCATGAAAAAAGGGGTAACGAAGCTGAAGCTTGTCCTTCTCATTTCTGACATATTTTGAACAATGGCGTTGATTGAGGAATTAACTGGAAGCCATGTCATGTTGCATGGGATGGGTAAGGGTTAGGGTCAGGGTCAGGGCATTTGCATTTTCAACGCTTCTGCTTTTAAATGTGTTCGGTCATCAGTGTTGTCTAATCTGTCCTCCTTCTGTCCATCCTTCCCTTTTCCTATTCTCTTTCCCCCTCTCTCCTTCCAATACCCTTTCAACCTTCCTCTCTTCACCCCACCCCCTTATTGCAGTATGTGGTTGCGAACTGGCCCAGGGAGGCTTCTTCGTTCGGCAGGGTGAATACATCTGTACTCTGGACTACCAGCGACTGTATGGGACCCGCTGCTTCAGCTGCCAGGACTTCATCGAGGGGGAGGTGGTGTCCGCCCTGGGCAAGACCTACCACCCCCGCTGCTTCGTCTGCGCCTCCTGCAAGTAAGAAACAGGGTTGTGGGAAAGTCATTTTCAAAACCATATTTAATTCATGAATTATCCAGCTGCTTCTTCAGTTGTTTCCTTGCAAGACTCGCAAGTTACGGCAGTGAGTTGTTACTTGACTCACTTAGTCTTGAGTCTTATGACTTGACTTGATACCCTCCTCAAGTGGAAGAAACATGCAACATATTCACAAAGCAGGTAAACTACCCAGCTGGCTATAGTTACAGGGAACATGTCAGTGACAACGAACTAAGCCATGCAAACTCCCATCACCCGAATATCACATGATGATTGAAAGCTCCAGAACAGCTGCTAAACTGACCTGGAGGTGACACTGTTAAACCTCAACCTAAACTTTAGGACTTGACTTGGAGCTTGTCCTTGCAAACAACTTGGTCACAAGTCTGTTGCCCATCTCTATTCTTGCCAATGCAAAGTTTTTGGTAGAAATTCAAAGTGCTTTATATGTATTGCTTTAAAACATTAAATAAGAACAAGATAAAATAAGAATAAGGTGTTGGATATTATAAGGTAGTTCCAGATGGGAGTGAAAGGCGGATGATGCATTTCGTCAAGGGCTGGAGAGAACATAAAGGTTTTTAACCTGGATTTAAAGGTAGTCAAAGTCCGGGGAAGTCTCATATCTTCTGGAAGTTTAAGTAAGTATATGTGACTTACTGTAGAGAGAGAGAGAGGTAATGCAAAACGTATGTATCTTCACCCACTGGTTGCCTGACCCCTCCTTGTACTTTCCCATAACTAAAACAGCTCAAAATTGAAATAAAAAAAACATCTTTCCAGAGGGAGGGTGGGAGGGATGGAGATACCAGCAGTGTGTTTTGTTTTTTTACACACATCATCAACAGCAAGACTCCTCTGGTGTAATTTACGAGTGCATAAAACTGTAATACACATACATAAATATAGGGAAGCACATGAAGACACGTGTCACTGCAAGTCACAGTCGTCGTCACCTGTTTCCAGCCATGAGCACGCTTCTACTGACTGTGTAGTGTGTGTGTGTGTGTGTGTGTGTGTGTGTGTGTGTGTGTGTGTATGACTAGTGTTGTTTCTCAGGCCTAGAAAGGTAATGGGAGCCTCTCTCCAGCAGGAATTCTAAGTGCGTGGTCAGTCAGTGTGGCCACTTAGCCCATTCCCACAGCTAGTGTTGAGTGTCTCTTTGAACTGAGGGTGGGTTTTCTGTGTGTGTGTGTGTGTGTGTGTGTGTGTGTGTGTGTGTTTGTGCTATCATACCTTTGGCGATTCCTTTGCTGAACCTGAGATCAGAATGTTCCAGTGTGGCGTTTGAGGTTTGTAACGTGATCATCAAACTCCTGCGCTCCTCTTATAACAAATATGGCTTTTGTGGTGGCAAAACACACAGGCTTATTGTGTGGAATATAAAAATAGGGCTGAGAGAAGGAGAGCAGATAGACTTCAGACTCGCTCTGTGTGTGTGTGTGTCTGTCATGGTCCCGGTGCTGTATTGATCATCAATAATCCGTCAAGAGTAATCCAGCTCTGTTTTTCGCTCTCACTGTCTGGGTTTTTTTTGTCTGTTTTTGCATGATGTGCCTCTTGCATGCCGGTGCTACCCCACAATTCATCTGCAACATCAACAATACGAGTATTAATTAGAGGTGCACAGACACGTCATTATCTGCATCTGTGTCTGTTCAACCAACAAAATGATCTGTCTCTGTATCTGTATTGGGCTGGAAGAATGGAAGTGGGTGTGGTTTATACCGAAAGTCATGTTAAATCGGGCAAATGGTGTATTTTCTAACCTAATATTAATTGGCAATGCAGTTATTGTGCCTTCAAAGCATCGAACTGATTTAATATTGGCATATAATTCATTACATAGATTTCCACATCCTCATACTGTACTAATTTCTCTCTCAGAAGGTGAATTTTTAACATTTTAAAAAAGAGCCTCGAGCCAATGCTAGCAGCTAACATTGGTGGTCACAACGACACTGCTAACACGCTGATGTTATCGCACGAGGTATAATGTCCGCCATGTTCGTCATCTTAGTTTAGCGTGTTAGCATGCTAACATTTGAGAGTTAGCACTAAACACAAGTGGGAATGGGAATCTCATTAGTTTTGCATGGTATTTGGTCACAAACACCAACAATTTTGACCTGCTAATGGCACTCGATTAAAAGTCAGAGGATCAGAATCAGAATCAGAATCAGAAATACTTTATTGATCCCCGGGGGGAAATTGTACAGTACCGGTGCTCCCATTCCAGAGTAGAAAAATAGCATAATTTAGAACTAAAGGCATGTACAAAATATAAAAATAAGAAATAGAAAATAAAAAATATACACATTTACAGTATTTAAGTGAAGTGAGGTAAAAAAATATATATATATACAGTAACAATGTATATATATGTATGGATGTGTTGCACTGTAGTGTATAACTATATATGTATTGCACTATACATGTATTGCACTTAAACATCCACAATAAATAGTGAGGTAGTGTATGACAGGTGAAGTAGATACAGATACAGATTTCCAGTTTCTTCCTGAGTGTCTGACACTCAGAGGGAGGAGTTGAACAGTCTGATGGCCACAGGCAGGAATGATTTCCTGTGGCGCTCTGTTGTACATTTGGGAGCAATGAGTCTCCCACTGAAGCTGCTCTTGTGTCCGACCAGTACGTCATGGAGAGGATGTGAGACATTGTCCAAGATGCCCCGCAGCTTAGACAGCGTCCTCCTCTCTGACACCACCGTCAGAGAGTCCAGCTGCACCCCCACAACGTCACTGGCCTTGCGGATCAGTTTGTTGAGTCTGTTGGAGTCCGCCACCCTCAGCCTGCTGCCCCAGCATGCAACCGCATAGAGGATAGCACTGGCCACCACAGACTCATAGAACATCCTCAGCATAGTCCGGCAGATGTTGAAGGATCTCAGCCGCCTCAGAAAATAGAGACGGCTCTGGCCCTTCTTGTAGAGGGCATTAGTGTTCTTTACCCAGTCCAGTTTATTGTCTATGTGAACTCCCAGGTACTTGTAATCCTCTACAATGTCCACACTGACCCCCTGGATGGAAACAGGGGTCATCGGCGCCTTGGTCCTCCTCAGATCAACAGTCAGTTCCTTTGTCTTTGTCACGTTGAGCTGCAGATGGTTCTGCTCGCACCATGTGACAAAGTTCTCCACAGCAGCCCTGTACTCCTCCTCATCACCTTTGCTGATACATCCAACTACTGCTGAGTCGTCAGAAAACTTCTGAAGATGGCAGGTCTCAGTGCAGTAGCTGAAGACGTGGTGAAGTACTCCACATAGCTGGGGGGCACAGGCTTTAAGCACCCTGGGGCTGACACCATCGGGGCCTGCAGCCTTGCTGGAGTGGAGTCTCCTCAGCTGTCTTCTAACATGGTCGGCAGTGAAGCACACTGTAGAGATGACCGGTGGGGGAGGGGTGGTGTCGTCAGGTTGAAGAGTGCCGTCAGCCTGGGGACTGGGGGACGAGGTGTGAGGAAAGCTCTCACAGGGGGGTGGGGGGCTGTGAGGAGCAGGAGGGGGAGGGGGGAGTGGAATAGGTGAAGGTTGGAGGCAGACAGCAGAAGAGTCATGGGGGGGTTGAGCAGGGCCCACCGAGTCAAATCTGTTGAAAAACAGATTAAGTTCGTTGGCCCGGTCCACACTGCCTTCAGCTCCTCTGTTGTTGGTCGGCCTGTAACCCGTGATGGTCCTCATTCCACTCCAGACCTCTCTGGTGTTGTTCTGCTGGAGTTTCCACTCCAGCTTCCTCCTGTACTTCTCCTTGGCCTCCCTGATCTTCACCTTCAGTTCCCCCTGGATCGTTCTCACCTCGTCTCTGTTGCCAGCTCTGAAGGCCCTCTTCTTTTCATCAGGATTCATCCTCAGGCCACAATGAATTTGACTTTTAATTCCTATAAACTATAATGCATTTTTAGGCTAGTTTATGTTATGATCTTTAGGGTAAAGTTATTGGCCTAACATGCTTGAAATGAAGGTAACATATCTAGAACAAGGTAGAGGCAACGAAGGCTCTGACATATCTGTGTGTTACACACTGCTACGTCGCTGTTGTCTCTAAGTTATGGTACTGTCAAAGAGCTGTATTGTTCAGCGATCACAGTTTGATGGTAGATGGTAATGAAAACAAGGTTTCGATCCTACTTGGATCTTCGTCAGGTCAGAAATGTTTGAAAATGGACACCAAGAGGCTGACAAGCTCTGTGATGGTGTCATCATCATCATCATCACCATTTGTCAGATATTCTGACCTCACGAAGATCCAAGTAGGATGGAAATGTTGTCATTATTACACGTTCGTGACGTGGAGCAAGTGTGCATGCGTAACCTTTTTTCATTGATGCTATTTTCTGATAGCCCTGCTATGCTACGTGATGTGCATATAATTAATCTCCTTCATTGATGGTAATAGTTGGTAATTCACATAGTATTGGTAATAGTATTATTATTAGTATATCATTTCTAATTACGGTATCCTTCCAATTACCTTATTTCTTTACATTTTTAGCCAATTCTATACATAAAAAAATAAGTTTTGTATGTATAGCACTTTTAATATATCAACCGTACAAAAATTAACTACATGAGTAACCTTTAATCTCAGCGTCTCCAAGTCTGCCCGGATGTATTGCTCTCGCAGTAGCTGGCTGTGACAGTGTGACAGCAGCTCTAATATCACATTTCTGCAGCACGTGGCAGCCAGTCAGAGTCCAGAATCGTCATTTCTCCTCTACTTGACTCAGTGACAGCAGCTTTGCTGGAGCGGCATGTACAGGGCAACAGCCTGGAGACATTAACATTGTTTCATTGCGTTTGTAATGTCCCAGTCAGCAGTCAACAGTCAGTATAATGGCATTTGTCTCTAAAGGCATTTTGGCCAGTGAATGAAAGTACAATTAATTAATTTGATCATGTCTGAATGTTGAAGCTAGTGTCAATGTGCCGTAAGTTGCACTTGATCAGTTGCCTCCTAGATGCTTCCTCCAAGAAAACTTTAAACTGCAAAGAAGAGTGATTCAATTTGTCTCATAAAAAAAGATGCACTTTCAACGTCCCATTTCATTTTTAATGTATGTCTTGGTGGAGACTTGGTCATACCTAAACATAACCACACAGCATTAGTAATGTTGGGTGATAAGGCCTGTCTTGCAGTTCGTCCCAAAGGTGTTGGATGGGGTTGAGGTCAGGACTCTGTGCAGGTCAGTCAAGTTCTTCCGCAGCAAACGCGGAAAAGCTTTTCTATATGGAGCTGCTTTGTGCATTAGGGGGGCATTGAAACAGGTTGAAACAGGAAAGGGATGAACACACTATTGAAGCACACCATTTATTGGGCAGAACAGAATGTGTGCAGGACGAAGCGCTTCTCTTGGTCTCTAAATGTGACAAAGTGTGTACCCCACAGTTAAGTTCTGGGACCACGTCTTTTTACCATTAATAATAAAACGCCTGGTTTGGATGTTCTACAGTGTAAAAATATCCACTTTTACGCAAATAACACTGTTATTTACTTCTTTGCTCCATCTCAGAAAGAAGCTTTCTGTCATTTGCAATCCGCTTTTAACGTTGTACTGTATTGAAAGTGGTTTTAAATGCTCAAAAAAACAAAAGTACCATGGTTAACACATTCTAAGAAGAAATCAGACCTCCTGTTTTTCACTATGTTGAGACTGAGTCAATATCTGTGTGCAAATATCTTGGGTTTGTAATCGATAACTAAAGAAAAATAATTTATTTCTGTTCTGGACTATCGAGACGTCACATACAGTAATGCCTTTCCTCGATGTCTTCACACGTTAGACTCTTTTTACCATGGTGCTCTGACGTTTATTACAAGCAGTAAAAGTACACAAAGGCTTGCGGACAAGGGCGTTTGCATCAATACAAATCCAAAATCAATTCAATAAAACCCTTAAGTGTAAGCTTTGAGAAACAAAGAACTGGAATTTTGAAATGGATGGAAAAGCAAATCAAACATTGGATATATTTGGTTAAGAGCCCCATAATGATGTGTTGTTTCATGCAGAATTTTAGGGTTTTAACAACTACTTTTTACTTTTACTTTCACGCAAATTAAACATGATGGGTAATTTAAGGTTTATAAACTCAATATCTATAAATATATAAAAAGTTAGAAAGTACAACATGTTAAAAGCAAACAAACAGACAAAAAACCTTTCAGAGATTTTTTGGGGAGATTATAACACTTTCTTTGATGGGTGGAGTTCTGTCGGGGTATTTAGACGAGTAGCCCCAGCACCCCTGCTCAACATGTCTGTTCCTTTTTACTAAAAGTGTCCAGTAAAGGTTACTGCTCCCTCTGACCACATCTAGTCATCAATATATTATCATTGTTTTTATGTAATATGTCGGATCAGGGAATTAATTGAGGGATGGGAGGATTTTACTAATCCGTCCTCACCCTGCCTTTAAAAAAAGCTGCTCAGCCACCTAAAACACTTTTGTCCAATGATGCTGTAAATCTTGTTTCCGAGGGCTTAGAATACATTTGTAAGCCTCAGGAAGCACAGACCGCGTCAGTCAGAAAGCCCTCCTCTGATGATCTGTTTTCTGTTTGCAGACAGCCATTTCCAGCCGGCGACCGGGTGACATTTAACGGGAAGGAGTGTATCTGCCAAAACTGCACCCAGCCTCTCCCTGCCAACACCCCTGCACCCATACAGGCTGTCCACAGTCAGTACTTTGTTTATGTCTCCGTCTCTTGGTCTGTCTCTCTAAAGCATAAATCATGCTAAAAGTAAACTTTTGCACACTGCAAACTATGATTTGTTTCACTGCTTGTTAATATAATTTTCTCTTCCCTCCGTTAAACTGGCACTTTCTTAAATTGCGTTAAGTCCTTCCACTCCCAGGAAACCAAAATGTCCAATTTTCTTTTCGTCCTTTTGCTTAACGAAACCAAACTACTCTAGAGGCGACACTTCCACTCAGTCAAAGTCAACTTCAGTATGATTTCTCTTCACATATCGGCTAATCTCCCTCCATCTTCCGTGCAGACTGCTGCGGCTGTGGGAAGGAGTTTAAGAATGAACAGTCTCTTGTAGCACTGGACAAGCACTGGCACCTGGGCTGCTTCAAGTGTAAAGTCTGCAACAAGGTGCTCAATGCCGAGTACATCAGCAAGTAAGTCATTATTTGGCTTTGGCAGCCCTACATGAGCCTGCATTTTAACCCGTTATCAGATGGGTAGTGCACAAAACTTCACTGAATGAATCAGAACTCTTTATTCGGCTGTTCAAATTCTATCTTTGCTCTAGTTGAGTCTTTGCCCACTAATGTCAAACTAATGTCATGAAATCCACAGGTGGTTAAGACACTCATCATATACTGTGATCGCAACGTCCCATTTGTTTCTTGACTGTGACCTACATCCAGTAACTATATTGACAGAATGTATTAAAATCTATTATACAATGGCAGCCAAGAGCACCCTTAGACTTCATGGTTGGATGGCTGCAGTGGGAGCTCCACCCAGCGGCCGGGCTCTGAGCTGTCTCCTGCGCAATGCGAAGGGTACCTGATGCTCTGTGCCGTCTCTGATCTGTGATCTGACCCTGTGTTTGTCACATCAGGGATGGGATCCCCTTCTGTGAGATGGACTACCACGCCATGTTCGGCATCCAGTGTGAGAGCTGCAAGAAGTACATCACCGGAAAAGTCCTGGAGGTAACGCTGATTGCATTCGGAAAGGAATACTCCGTGGTAGCTGCTATCACGTGGTTCTATGTGAATAGATAGAACAATGCCTCATTCATGGCGTGGGTGGATTGAACAGAATGAATGAATGAGCCGAGTGAAAGATGGCTTCTTTTCTTTTGAGTAGGGGACCAAATATGTAGATACGATAGCTTAATAAGCTATCTTAGCTTGCTAGTTACTGTAGCTGGATGAAAAAAAAAAGTGAGATACGCAGACATAAAGCTGTCACTTTCCAAAGTATGAAGTTTGAATGAATGAGAGCAAACATGCAAAACAACTTGAGCACACACCCACATGGCCTAATCCTTAGCTAGTACCCAGGAACAGTTGGTATACTAGTGATACTTTCTGTGTAATATTCTACTTATAGCAGTGAGAATGCGTCTTCGAATGCCTGACGGACACAAGATAAACACATCAAAGGGGCCTTGCACCAATTTTACCTGTCAAAGTCAAACTACCTAGTTATGGTTAAGTACCCGTTCTGTATATACAGTACACGAAGTAAAAGTTCATTTTCTGCATAGGCAACGGAGAAAACGTTGAAGGCTTGGATGGAAATGAAGCTTCCCCGTTGAATCATCAGTATGGAAGATGAGCAGCCGTCTTAGGAAATGTCTGGTTCTTTGATAAACGTTCAAAGGAACAAACCTGTGTCTGGAGACTCGAATGTATGACAGACGCGTTGCAAAGTGGGCACATTAAGTTGAAAAGACATGGGCGTGTGCCAGAGGCAGGGAGGGTCTGAAGGAAGATGCTAGGGGGTTGCGTTATGGGAAGAGTGGGATCCAGCATTTTTGACAGTCATACTGGGGGACTAGTCGGTCCACAGGCCACGTTCCTCTTTACATGCCATTGTTTATCATGTTCTCTCTATGTGCTCTACTGCAATTATTGCGCATAACGTATCCTGTTGTTTTACATTTCCTCGCACTTCCTCATTCTCCTATTTCCACTCGACAGATTCTAGCGTTGGCCCCGTTTCCCCAAAGCAATCATTAAAATTTCAACAGATCTTATACACCGCTGATGCAGATCCACAAGACGCGCTGCTGGAGGCGTTGCCTTGTGTTATGTACAGATCTGGGACCAGCTCCTTTTCACGTGCAACTTTTTTTGGGGGGGGAGCGTGAGCTCTGCTGAGATTATGCATCGGTGTGCGCCGGTCCTCTGGGAATCACCAGCCAGCCGGGAGCGGCTCCGTTGTTGGGCCTGCTTGGCTATTCAGCACGATTTCACTCTGGTTTTTGGGGGTTTTTTTTAGTTCTTTTTTTGGCCGTGGGCTTATGGCTTTGACCTCACTCTCTACTGCACACACACACACATTACGTCTCCTTGTTCCCTTTCCTCCTGCCCCCCTCAGGCAGGTCATCCATTCACTGTCACTCACTCTCAGGTACCAGCCTGCCTCTGTGAGCCATTAAACAAAGCCAGAGACAGCTACAGGACAGACGACGCATTCAGCCCGCTGCCCTTTTGAAAAACACCATCGATGACCAACTATTTTTTTTCTACCTGTTATTCGACACGATGCTGTCATTAAGTCGCGTGTATGTGTGTCATTGTACTTCCTGTATGTGTGTTCGTGCATGACCTGATTGAATGGCATATATATAGAGACGTAGAGAAAGAGGGAGCTTCGCTGTAAATGCACCTTCTAACACGTCATGTGGGAAGACAGACACTCGAGTCAGAGCTGTATCCTACACCCAACTAGACCAAAATAGTTGGGAGATGCGGCCAAAGAATCTGACATCGGGATTATTTCACTTTTTACCGGTACATTTTCACCTCGTCTGTTTTGGAATTTGTAGGGATTAAAACAAACTCCATAGTGCTGAGGGGTCAATGGGCGAAGAAAGAGTAAAAATCGAGGTTCGCCGCCTTGTCCAAGGGCACCATGACGTGTAGGAACGGCGCATGTCGACTGGACTGGACTCTGGCAGTAGGAATAAATGATAATAAAAGAGCAAAATAGGTCATGCAAAGTACTTGACTTCAAATATATCACTATAGGGCCAGAAATGATCAAGTGAACTCGTGCGTCAGTACTGCAACTACTTGCTAGGTCCTGTTAAACTGGGATACCGGCCATGATATCAGTATCTGAGATGGCTGGCGGAGGTTGTTTTGAACTAACCCTACCTTTTTCAGTGCTGTTGGCCAGCCTGCACCACTGTGTTCCATGGCCTACGGTTTGTCAGCCAGGTTATTCGCAGAGTTACACAC
Source organism: Enoplosus armatus (assembly GCF_043641665.1). Taxonomy (NCBI): domain Eukaryota; kingdom Metazoa; phylum Chordata; class Actinopteri; order Centrarchiformes; family Enoplosidae; genus Enoplosus; species Enoplosus armatus. The sequence continues at coordinate 16,037,597 of NC_092202.1, forward strand.
TAACAACGCGAATGCTCACACACACGTGGGAGGCAGAGTTCGCAATTGCTGGCCACGTCGCATGCGGCGTCAACAAATGAGGGCCTGTGTTGTGATCATGGTCGGAGTGATGACCCCCATTTGCATAGTTGGCTCACCCATTCATTTCGCGACACAGACTTTTTTAGCGTAACGAGGCATGAGCTACAACGCCTTCTTAACGCCCTCTGCAGATCCACAAGTTTCAGTTCGACCTGCGAGACTGTTAAATGAAAAGTAAAACCAGCCCGGGAATGTTTTGCAGCAGTCCGTGCAACGTATCCTCGCAAGTTGAAAGGATGAGACAAAGGCAGAAGAACGCGACAGGGTTGGACGAGAAAGAGGCCATTGGGGAGGCAGGTAGAAATCAGAGTAGGGGAATGTGGTTGTAGTGAAGCAGTCCGTTGTTCTGCAGTGATGGGACACCGGATACCCTCCTTGGGCGGAGAGAGGGATGAGAGGAGGAGGAGGAGGAGGCGGAGGAGAGGAAGAAAGCTTTTAGACAGGGCGGGTTCTTGGAAGCTCCTGCTGTGGCCTCCGAACGACAGAGTAGCATTACAGGGACAAACGACAGTCCCTCTCTCACTTTCTCTTCTTTTGCTTTCATCACATGACGGCCTCTCTCGCATTCTCTCCTTTCACGCGCGCCTATATCCGGTTCCAGTGTGTGGAGAGCAGCGGAAACAACTGTATGGTTGTGTGCAAATGACATCATCCGCTTCCATTTCTTACGGTATTGTGTCGGGCTGTCAGGTGTATGCGTGATTGTTTGGCCCTACAGAGTCCAGAGCCAGTGTCAGTCAGGCAGGACTAAAAGCACCGATACCTATAAAGTGTGTGTGTGTGTGTGTGTGTGTGTGTATGTGTACTAAGCAGGCAGTGGTGGAGTGGTCTTGTGTTTATTAGCCCAAGGCAAGTTTTTCCTCTCTTCTGCTCTCCTTTCATACCTGATTCCTTATGAAATGGAAAGGAAGGTTGCAATATTGTGAGAGCTAATATTGTGTGATATTAAAGATTATATTACATGCAAACTGATGAAAACATGAAATCAAACTTTCTATAGCACAATTCCTTTGAGAGCTCCTGACATGCTGTATGCAAGTACTGGCCCAGCTTTTTGGTATCCTTTGCTATTTTTTAAATAAAATGCCGGCACGCAGAGTTGTCTCTGTGTATTAGTACAGACGCCATTTGCAGCCACTCTACCTGCGCTGGGCTGCACTTTGAAACAGTAACGGAGAGGCTGGGCAACGAAAATGTCGTGACATTTTGGCCGAGATCAAAGAGACTGCTTTGTGGGGATATTTCGAGTCAATAACTGGAGCTGGCAGCGGTGGGGGAGGTAGAATTGAAACGTTGTTTGTTGTTTGTTTTTTTTGCACCTACATCTATGTTGCTCAGCGGCTCATTGCTGTGGCATTTTATTTGCTATTCTTTCCAGAAACCACCTGTCAGTCGAATAGCAGTGAGTAGGTGCTGTGAAGTCTCTTTTCCCTGGATTTGTGGTTAGGCCCTCTGCACAGTGTCAGCGGTATCCAGAGCCCAGTGCAAAGTGCGGTGCAGGTTTATGTCAAGCAATGAGTGAATGAGGGAAATTAAGCAGCAAGCCTAGCAAAGACTGTGAACTGTGTATTTCAGTTTGACACAAAAGAAAGCACTTGAAATGATTGTCCTGTGGAGAATAAGAAAAATAAGAACCCAGCAACAAAGAAAGCTTTGGTGCACCGTCCGTCACTGGTCACGTTATCTGAAGTCATTGCTTGTACATTGAAAAGTCACGGGCAAAATGTGGTCAAAGTTGAAACTTTCAGGCAGGCAAGGCCCAAATCCAGATCAAGGCCCAAATCCAAAAATAAGATGTAGGTAGCCCTGTTTACTTTGTCTCACCCTGCTTGTGCTGACTACTTAGCTCTTGTGTTTGTTCCAGACAAGCTGGAAATGTTACACTCATCGCCCTCAACGGGAGAGAAGGCCTTGGTATGCTTTAAGCAAAGTGTTTCGCTGATCGTCCAGCATCCTCTAAAAACACATTTCAGAGAGTAGCAATTCATTGAGGAAACTCTCAGAATGGCAGGAGTTCCCTGTTTGTGGGCTTGTCTGTTGGTAGCTGCTAGCCAGTACAGTTATCTAGCCAGGAAGTTGAATATTTCCTAATTTTTCTATCCACGAATAGTGTCTATAAGGTAACCTTAAGGTTTTGTTATGCTTTAAGCCAAGTGCTTGGCAGATCGCCTAGCAGCGTCTGACACCCCCTTTCCCACGGCGGAATTGGAAAGAAGGGTAAACTTAATGGAAACAGACAAACTGGAAGTAACGCCACTTCTTTACACAACTACTTCTGTCACTTTCCGCGTGTACGACTGAGGGCAAGACCCTTACAATGCTTTCGAGGAGAGAAGGTGTGTATTGTTATCCCCATTTCATCTCACCTTCAAGTGTGGCCATTCAGAACAAGTACACCATTGTCTTTAGACATGGTCACATCACACGCAGTACAACTGAGTCCAAGGTACAATTTGTTGTCTGAGTTTGATGTAGGTATACTTGACTTGATGAAAGACTTCTTGATGAAAGACTGCTACAGCACAAACACGTACCCGCCTCACCAAAATCTGTTCCAATCTTCCAAATGGATCACCTCCCTTGCCTGACTGGTTCCTGCAGTTGCGTGATGAGGGTATGGACAGAGCATGAGAGGGAGGGTGATTTTGAGAAAGCAGATGGTCTGTATGTAATTGGGTAAATGAAGAGGCAGAAAAGGCTCAGCAGCTCTTTGCAACCTCACCTGCCCTTTCACCACTTTCAGCTCTTTACCATGGCTGTTTCAAAAGCCCTAAACTCTGCAGGAGTCTCAGCCAGAAACCTCAACCCTGGCCGACCAGCGACCACCTCATTCCTAACTAAAACATCCAATCATCATCTGTCAAGTTCATCCCCCCTACAAACCACCCTCAACCCCTCCTCTTCCTTGACTTATCAGTCCTACAGGACATTGAATATGATAATTTTCCTGTCATGCAGCCTTGGATTCTGACAAAGGAAGGATTTGATTGCAGCGCTATCTCCTTTCCGGCCCTCTCATACTTTCCATGTTTGAATTTCAATCCAGTTCCAGCCTTTTATCTCCGGGCCTCAGTGTTTCTAAGTCAACTTCCTCTTTTCTTTTAGTCCCTGTCTATTTATCTGTTTCAGGTCAGTTCAAATATTGGCTTTTGGCAGGGCGTCCGCAACATGCTGCCAGTTTTAAAGCACATGACCTTACTCCCAATAATACCTGGACCTGGAGTCTCATTTTTTTTTTGGTTAGTTTGGTCATGTCTTGGGTTGCTTATTCTCTCCATCTGCTGTCCATTTGGTCCAGATTATCATTAAGCAGGGTGTTATCCAAGAAATTGGGTGTCGACGTCCTGTTTTCTGGTATCGATGACGCAACAAAGTGGATGGACCTCAGAGGGGTTGTGTGTAATCAGGCCGCTGGTGAAGCAAGATGGGATGCCTTTGGGAGGCAGAGATCAGCAGACATCAGATGACTGTTTTGCAAGGAGAGAAAAAACGACTCCCATCTTGAGTCGTTTAGTTCAATGTTGAGTCCATAAATCTGTTTTAAAACCAGAAAATCTACCAACAGAGGGAGATAATTCTACTTGATTCCAATGATGGTTTTTGTTGTCACAACCCAATAAAAGACAGAATAAGGCACTAGTAGTGAGTAAATCACCACTAAGCAAGTGGAATGGTATTCGGATTACGCAACAGACTGAATTACTTTTGAGACAAAATCAGGTCTTCCCTCAACCAGCTTGGAAATCTAGTCAAGAAAAGCAATAGGTCAACTCAACTGCAACAACTACTACTGAGCTGCTCTTGAACAGGGTACTAAAACTGCCTAATTGCTCTGATGGTTTCTCCCACTTATAGAGACCTACCCAAACTGGACGTGCATACAGTAAATAACTTTTCAAAAACAAAGAAACCTGATCCAAAGGGACCCAAGGACAGTCAGGCCGAATCTGAATAGGCCAAAGGATAATTAGACCCACACAGTTCCCAAGAGAAGAGAGAGAAAACCAGCAGCATTTTTGGCCCGGCCCAACTTGGGTCCCAGGTCCGGACCCCTGAAGACCTCTATATCACAATGGCCCTGTGACTTCACAAGCCCAGAAGCAATCCACACTATAACCTCAAAGCAATATCGCAGACACATCCATCCTCACCATGACGACCCCCTCCCCTCACGCTGCCTTGTGGGTTCTCACTCAAGCTCTGTGGATAACATATGACCCCCATTCTCTTCTAAATGTCAAACCACGTAATAGCAACCCCATGCTAAACACACAGGTCATGATAAATGGTCAGCCACTGCCGACTCATTGTTTAGGTTTATTGTGAAATTGTAAGAAGTTTGAGTTGACTGTTAAAGAACAATTTCACCATTAATCCTAAAGCCATTAAGATACACAGCTATTGTTTAGCATAATAATAAAGTATAAAATGTATTTTTCCTTTTGCTATTGATGAATATTGGTCAGTCACAAGTACGTATGTTCATAGTCAAGAGTCAAGTTGATTGGAATGCTTTCATACCCATGTTACTCTTGCACCTTTCTCTGCACTGAGTTCAACTGCAGTGGGTCTTACTCAACACAAGTGCTCCACCTTGTGGCCAAATAATAAATGTAATTTGTAGCTGGCACTTTAATCAAGTAATGCTAATTGGATTCTGAAATGCAACAATGCAGCAAAACTCCTTGGACTGGTTGTTCACGCTGCATCAGCATTTTAATAAGCTAATTATGAACTTTCTAATAAAATGTGCCCTCAGACATACACACAAACACTAATGTCTTTGCATAATTTTGTGGTTGGGGCGGTAGATGCGATGGCAAAGCAATGCCATTTTTCAAATACCATTACGAATTGTTGGTGTTGAGTTTGAAAAATGTGGGCATTTACCTGGCAATGCCTAAGATGCTATCAAGTTGCATTATGAGAAGTGTTGGATGTGGTGTTTTTTGGAGCTTGACTCATGCCAGGGACTAAAAGTCAGGATATCCAGACTCTGCTGATTCAGTTTTTTACCTTTTTTTTTGCAAGTCCCCCAACTTTTTGAATATAAAATTGAATAGCCCTTTAACAAATGTCCTAAAGAGACCAAAACCAACAACAAGTGATAACTTACTCTTGTGCTCTGGTGGCGCAGTGGTTAGCACTGTCGCACGGGAGGTAGAACAGGGTAGAGTGGGTTGGGGGTTTGATCTCTGTCTCCCCCCCCGTCATGTCAAAGTGTCCTCGAGCAAGACACTGAACCCTAAGTTGCTCCTGATGGAGGCCAGCACTTTTTGCATGGCAGCTCGGCCCCCATCGGTGTGTGAATGTGTGAATGAGACCTGATCTGTAAAGCGCTTTGGGAACCAAGGTTGAAAAGGGCGACATAAGTGAAGACCATTTACCATCTTGTTTAATGCTCAACAGGCTGGAGAGAAGCACTACCACCCCACATGTGCCCGTTGTGCCCGCTGTGAGCAGATGTTTGCCGAGGGAGAAGAAATGTACCTGCAAGGTAAAAGTAGCTTTCGGGACTTGAGATGAATCTGTTCTCAGTCTTTAAGATCTTTTAGTGTAGCTGCAAACTTCAGGACTCAATCCTAAAACGCATTACTGCCGTTCGATAAGAAGCTAAAATCTAGTGGTTGCATATTTTCCCTTCAATCTTTTATTCCTGTCTCACTAAACTGTCGACACCTGTCTTCAGGCTCTTGTTTCCTCTCACTCACCAACATCAGTACATCACAGCTAACCCAATGCAACTGTGGATCTCCCTTGCTCCTGATGAACTGAGTTTGGCAGCTTGGCGAATGAATCATCACACGTGTGCCACACGAGTCACGCCAGCGCACTCATAGAGACGTTATTTACTGCTGCTGTGGCACCAACACAAAGTAGCAGCCGGTGCTTTGCCTCGGGCCGCTCCGTTTGCTTCCACTCTCATTGAGCTGCTACTTTGTCACTTTAGAGTGAACTGATTTAGCGGTGGAAGTAGCTCTCTGACACCATAACTGTGGAAAAATGTCTAACGCATTGATGGGTTCATGCAGAAGAAAGTATAAAAATGATATTGGATTAGCTTCATCTTGTATATGTATCCAATGTTCAGTTTAACTTTCTTTTTACATGTATTTTCTTTGCTAATACCAGAATGTAAATTGTGTTTTTACGCGACAGAAAAAAATAGTCGTATTAAGCTAGCTAATCGTGGAACACTGGCATATTAAACAAACTCCACCTGCAACTACCAGGAATAAAGTTGTAAGTTAAATGTACTAAAGAACTAATTTGTTGCATAATTTGTACAAAGACAAAGAGTCTACGGCCATGCTAGCATGCTCTGATTTAGCCGTACTTAGACGCAGCGCTGCTTTGGGCAAAACGCTAATGTTAGCATGCTCACTGTGTTGACACGGACAATGTTCAGCCCATAACGTTTACCACGTTCACCACCATCTGAATTTTGTGTGTTAGCGTGCTAACTATTGCATTAAGTTGGAATGAATAATAATCAATCCAATTAAATTAGCAGTAAACACAAAGCACAGCTGGACAGCCAGATGAAAAGTCAGGGAATCGCCAAAGTTCTTATAGCTCAAGGTGTGAGATCATGAATGTCAAAACAAAATTATACAGTTGCTGCCACATTTGAGTCTGGACACATGTGGCATCTCGGAAAAACAACCTCTGACAGTTCCTGTCTTTGTCTCTGCGTCTTTAGGATCTTCTATCTGGCATCCCCCATGCAGACAAGCGGCCAAGCAGGAGGAGAAGAGTAAGGTGGGTGGGAAAAAAGACCGTCGGCCCACTGCTGTGATGCTACCGTGTCACAAATCCCCAAATACGACCAAAATAGATCCACATTACCTCTTAAAACTTCATATGTCATATGGGAAGATTTGAGGCGTTGTTGGTTTCTGAATCGTACAGCGATAAATAGGGAGATGAGGTTGGTTAGAAAAGTGGTTGAATTGCTCACCGATTTTGTCATTGACCTCCTTGACGAGCGCTGGAACCCTTTAAACAACTCTCCAGACTTCATCAGCAGTCAGTCAGCAGCAAACAGTTAACATTACATCTTCATACACTGCACACTGGAAATCTGCTAGTTAAACTGATTTGTTATGCAAGTGTGCAAGTGGAAGTGTACAAAAAAAAAATTGTTGTAATTTATAATTTAGTCTTATAATATTTATTGCTCTTAAAATAAGAGGTGGAACCTCACAAACATGTCGGGACATTTCAACAGTTTCTGGTATAATCTTTAATCTTCATTATTGATATATCTGTAAATAAATACGATTTTTTTTTGACTGAGGGACATTTTGTCTTCAGATGGACATGTTTACTTCCTGTTGTTGTCCCTGGATTACGCCTCTCATTGAATGTTAGTATTTCAGTTATTTTGCAAGAAAAAGTCACATCAAGTTGGTTTTAGTAACAATGACAACCTCAAGAAGACAAATCAGTGGCTGTAAGGACGATGTTACTGACCGATCACAATGAAGCGGGGGAGGGTCTCATCGACAGTGTGGGGGCCAAAAATTGTTTTACCAGCATCAGCAACGCCACCATGTCACATTGTCTCATCCCCATTCCTCATCATAACCCGTCTCCTTCCCAGAAGCAGGTCCGGATACAGCTCAATGACGTCCCTGAGCAACAGGTTGGTGCTCCTGTGCGTCCCCCCACCCCCCACCCCACAACCATGTGCTGCATGGGTTGACCATAACTGTTGACACCACACGACTACATTTGCTTCATGTCGAGCAGCAGCCACGCACCCACAGGCCACCTACTGTAAAGACACGCAACGTACAGTCCAATTTCTTATGATATCTACGTAATTATGGGATGCAGAGCTGATAGATTTGAATGGTCATGGACTGATGATGCTGTAACAGGCTGATTATCAATCGGTGCATGTATGTAGGGATGCTTAATGTAGAGAGTAACACTCACACAACTTGACAGACAGAGAGGACATAACTGATAATCGTGCATTAAAATAATAAAGATCAAACTGTAATAATGGGCACTTAACACCTGTATTTTTCTATTATTTCATTATTTGTTCTGATGGGGGAGAGTCCGCTCTCTGTCTTCAACTTGTGTGCTTCGGCAAGGACTGGGATCGGTGCTGATGGCCCAGCGCCTTGCACAGCTTCACTAATACCGCCACCATGCCACACTGCGTGATACTTCTGTGCTGTTTGAACACAAAAACGCCTATGGTGAACTATGAGAAAACGCACGTTTTCCGACATACGTTCCATCATTTTCTTTCCCAGAGTGAGCTGAGAGGTCCGATTGTGGACATCGCGTGGCTGGGGGCTGGAGTTGGGCTGCGGTTTGCCGAGTCCAGGGATGCTCCTAGCCGAGCGTCCCGTGGGATCCAAAGAGTTTACTTTGAAAACATTTAATTGTTCAAAGCAGGCCCAGTCGCCTGAATACTGCAGATAGGAATAATGGAATAGGACTCTATTTAGTGGGTTTTTCTCTCTGAACTGGGGCCACGATTAAAGGAAAAGAGCAAAGCAGAGTTGAATTGAAAGTCTGAAACAAATATCTTCTAAGACAAAGTGTGAGCTTAAGTGGAAGAACAATGAATACATGGAGCGTCTCTCTCTCTCTGTCACCACCTGTGAACATTCAATTTATTCAAACATAATTGTGTGCGTGTGTGTGTGTGTGTGTGTGTGTGTGTGTGTGTGTTTCAGGTGACCCGGACTTCATCTGAGAGCATCACTTCAGTCCCAGCATCCAGCGCCTCGGGCTCCCCCAGCAGAGTCATCTATGTAAGGCTGCACCACCTCTACTCACCACCAGGGGGCAGTCGCAGCACATAGTTCAGCCTGTTCCCATAGAGTTCTCACACGTGTCTGCAGGAATTGTTGTGTGCATCTTCGCTCATGTAACGATTTCTTCTCTGCTGCCAGGCCAAACTCGGAGAGGAGATGCTGGACTACAAGGACCTGGCGGCCCTCCCAAAGACCAAGGCCATCTATAACATAGACAGGCCCGACATGCTGTCCTACTCTCCGTACGTCAGCTACCCGTCTGAGGAGAGGCACTACGGAGAGGTAGACCAGCACCACAGCTCTTTGTCTTTCACTTCCCCTTTCAAACTTCACGTCTCTCTAATCCAGCCTTAGTCATTATTTACTCCTAAAACGAGCATAATGAGTGTTTACAGCAATTTAAACGACCAAACCGGTAAATAGAATACTCTAAATTAGCACCACCTACAACATAAAATTTACATTTCATCTTGTGTGTGAAGCATTTTATTGTAACACCACACACAGTGGCCATTCTGCCTGTACTTTTACTTTTGATACTTTGAGTATTTTGCTGATAATACTTTTTTTATCATGTCGCTCTGCAAGTAATGAATCCGAATACTTCTTCTTTCTTCCTCTTTGCTGTCGTCATCTCTGCGACACAATTTGTGGTTTATACGTTGTAACTAATGGCTTGTTGATAATCACATCTTCAAACCAAAATGCCTTTATTGACAACATTCACAGTTCCAGACTCAGATGTATCGTCAATCGCTTATTAAGTTGTACATGACTCACATCTTGTTTTGGAAATTGGCGGCCACATTGTAAACGATTCAAGTCATATTCCACATTTTTTTTTGAGGCTGAACCAAATATCGCTGTGAGTTAACGATATGTCAGCGGATGGTAAGAGTCCCTTAAATTTGTTTTTTTAAAGAAATGCGATCAAGGTGTGTGTGCAGGACATTTTTCATGTTTCTAAAGGACCTCAAACATATCTTCAGTCTCATTACTGACGTTTTTGGTTACTTAACAGCCGCTCCGATATGTCTGCACTGAGCCGATGAGCTAATATCGGCCAATGTATTAGCTGACATTAGCTCATTTGAATGCATGTATATATTTAAATTTAATATATAAAGTGGAGTGATAAAAAGTGAATCGGTTAATCAAAAGATGAATAGAGTTGATTTATTTCCCAGGTATCATTGCTCTTCTGTCTCACCCAAATGAAACCCTGTGTCGATTGAGCAAACTTCCCTCTGTGGCCTCTCCTTTACCAGTTTGGTTGTTCATTTTTCGCCTCGCTGTCCCCCCCTGTCATCGTCCATCAGTAACAGTCACTCATCGACGCCGTGCTTTCTTCTGTCTCACCAACACGCCCGTCCTCACAGTGTGAGACGTCATGACTCACGGCCACTGCACGGCCACTCTCATGGCTGGATGGTTAACTCATATAACCTAGCATATGAGTTCGTCCTAATCATTGGCTTTCTCCCCTCTTCATTTGCAGTCCCCCCAGCTGCTTTCTCCTACTCCCACTGAGGTAATATAATGCACTATGTCTCACCGTCACACACCCTCCATCAGTGCTTTCCTCTGTGCACGTGTGTGTGTATGTGTGTGTGTGTGTGTGTGACTATACTTTGGAAGACTTGTGTTGGGTTTAACTTTGTGTGTGAACATTAACGGTAGGTACCATAGGTCAAAGTTGAACCACAAAGGCGGTTGTGATGGATGTTTACTACCAACCGTTTGGGTAATAATTACACCGTTAGCTTTAGATTTCTCTTCCAAATGAATGTGTCTAACCTGTTTGCCTACAACCTGACTGACTGTAGTGCTGCTAACGTTTCTTGCTCCATCGTACTTCTTTTCAGCTTTGTTTTTTTTCTTTCTGCTCTCAATATTCTCAGATTGATTCCGTGATTCAAATAGGTCTGGTACAACAAATGGACCAATCACAGCTTCGTAGCAGAGATTAAGAATGGGGATGTCATCTTTTTTTCATAGCTAGCTAGCTAGCTGGCTAGTTATCTACCTACATCCCAGGGGGAAAAAAATCAGAACAGAAAAGTGGCCACAAAAGTGGGGATGAGATGGACGCAGCTGTACAGGTTGTTGGCATACAGTTGAGTTTCAGAAATAACAATTCTAAAATATATGAAATATATTTCTAAATGTCACAAAAACTTTAAGCTAACTGCTCCTAGCAACCACTACCGCTGTCTGATTACCAGGCTAGACACATATCCAGATCTCAGATCAACTAAATGCTATAATACAACACGTGAAACTGAAAAACAAGATGTCTGACTGTTGAAACCATAGAAATCAGTGTAGTCCCGGTCAGTTACACAGGGATCTAATACAGGGCTGAGGCTTTGCCACAAGGTTCAGTTCAGAAAAGTCATTTCAAATGCGTGTTTCAATTACACAAAAATCTAATTAAATCAAATTTGTAACATGAGCTGGTATGTTTTCCTAGCTATTTTTTCCCTCTGAGAGCTGTTGACTGGATAATTCATAGTATCAGGGACAGTCTTTCATGAAAGCCACACTGCTATTGAATTATTCAAACTAATTTTAATTTCAAATTCCAGTCACCTCCATTGAATTAGAGACAGATGCCAAAAAAAGTCTCAATATATCAAATATATATCAGATATCTCAAATCCTGGACAAACAAAACCAAAACCAACAGCATAGCTAGATACCACTAGGTAAGTTGGCTTACCTAACTTTCCTTCAATCATAAGACTTTGTGCCATTTTTATGTGTCATTTTTCAAAAGGGAAGTACTGACATTGTATGCCAACCATCAAATGAGACAAGTGAAAAAGACTTTAACGGTCAGTTTTCTAAGCCCACTGTTGATCGTACGTTACTGATAGCGATCATCATTTGGAACATTTTGTTTGGCACGTGTATCCAACTTGACTTCAACCTTTATCCATTGGTTGATCCATGTTTTGAATCAGCCAGATCTGCCTTTGACATACCAATATCAGATATGGAGTCATGCTCAAGGTCCTGACTGATACTGTGATTAAGGACTGAGGTAATGTTTGTTTTTCAGTAGAATGAGTTGACTTTTCTTACTTTTTGTGTTTGTGTGCATCCAGGGCGATGGGGAGAAGTCACCCCGTCAGCGGAGGCCCTCCAGCCCCAGCTCCAACAGCTCCTTGGGGGGCTACGGGCGTTACACCCCGTGCCGTTCCCCCCAGAATTACAGCCGACCAGGTATCAGCCTCATACACGCATATGACACACAGCCCATTATCCATATATTGCTGTTGTTATGTCAAAACCTCCAAGTTTGAGTTTGTATTTCTGAATTTTTGAAGAATTACGTCACCCGTGAATCCTTAAGATTACATTCACCCTCTTTCCTCTGACATGTGTTCTTCTTAGTGAATGACAGGGAACAAGATAGTGGGGAAAATGCTTGCATACTGTATTTAGGAGTAAAAATCTGCCACAAACTTTACAAAAGATTCATCACTTCCTGTATTTTGAGAAGATTTCCTGCTGGTGACAATACCCACAACCAGAAATTAAATTACATGCTGCTCTACAGTTGAATACTGCATGACTGTCATGCCTACATAACGTCCTGATAAACTTTTCCGCTGACAGCAGCGACTCATTCTTGTATGATATATATGATGTTTATCTATCATTGCTTAAATGACAAATAATGTTATTTCTTATCCTGGCCCGTTTTTATCAAGTGTCTCAAAATCCCTACTAGGGAACGTACTGTCCTAGGACTGCAAACACTCCACTACCTTGTAGGCCTTGAGAGTTAATTACGAAGCTTCCTACACTGATTTTACAAGGAGAAAGATGGCTCCTGGGCGACAGTGTGATTTCACGACACACTAATCCACAAAGTAGAAATTATGACTTTTTTCCCCCCTGAGAGTTGTGGTTTGGAGTGTTAATCAATGGAAAAAATGGCAGCGCTGAACATAGCACTGGTTTTATGTATAGGCTTCATTTATACTATATGGGCAAATCATTTAGGTAAGTTATCTAGATTATACATGCAAAGATATTGTCCCAAAATCAATAGGTATAGCATATTTCCCAGTGTGTCATTTGCCAGCCAGTTTGACTGTTATCAGGCTATTGAATAGGCGTTCCCATCACACATGTCGTCCCAAATATATGGGCTAGTAGGGGCCCACTAAACCTACTAGTGGGTTCAGGAGGCTGTTATCACGCATTTATTTCAGTGAGCCAATGCAGCGTGTTCAGGCGACGTAGTATGAAGCGCGACAAAGTCCATGTAAGGATGTGGCTGGGGTGGAACACAGGCCTCCCACCCAGGAGGCCGGGGTTCACGTCCCATATGAAACCAAAAAGTAATTGTTGACTTAATTGAAGTCATGCGTCGCATGATCTTTTTCCAACCTCAACCAAGTAGTTTCGTTGCTTAAACCTAAGCCTACTAGTAGGTGTGCCAAGCCCCGATAACTACTGGTAACGCCCATCGACCATGTGAATAGATGATAATGGCCTTCTGAACCTACTAGTAGGCCCCTTCTAACCCATATCTATGAGGCTGATAACCGCTGATAACTCCCATTCCAATCGGGTGCATTTGCATTGTAGGCTGTTAAAGTTAAACATTGGCAAGCCACTTGCTTGGTTCTACTACATCTGTGAATGAAGTAGCATAAAGCCTTTTGTGTCCCCAAATCACTGTTGCAAAGCTGCGTTTTCTGCCGAAAGACGTAAAGCGACTTGGACCTTCTGCAAGGACAGAACAAAAAGGATTCAGCTTTTGTCAAGAGGATCCTTCAATAAGCTCATTGTAATCAAGGCCTATCAAAACATTCTCCCACAAAATGTCTTTATTTGAACACTATATCCAGGAAACCTCTGGAGCTCTCCTAAATATAAGCATAGGTAGGAATAATTTCCTAAGTTAAGATAAAAAAAAAAAGTTTTTTACCCTAGGTCTAAAAGTAGTTGAAAATATGCATCACTCTGAGAATCTTTGGTCACTTAGGACTGATTTCATACTTTGAGACACTTGATGAATAGAGGCCCTGATTGCTAGTATTAGGATTTATAATAATTTCATTGTCCCTCCATCTCAGAACACATGGCATAAAGTGCCTCGTGTCACAAATAGACCTCTCATTCGTACACAACCAAAATATTATTCTTTAAGATAAATATTTAAGGTGTCACTGTGTGCTGTCAGCCTTTTGTAAAAGGACCACAAATGTATTCCCCTGGATTTGTATTATGTTTCTGTGCTGTTTTCCATGCCAAATTGGAAAAAAAAGACTATAAAGCCACTTAATACCTTCATAATTGTATCCATTGACTCAACATGTTTCCTGTGATCTGATTGGACATTCAGGGCCAGAGGTATACCTTGGCGGTAAACACAACAGCCAGGCCCGTGACTCCAGTTGTCTCCCTTTGCCTCCAACCCTCATTGGTGCTGTTAAGTACCCCTCCACCTGGGCCAGGGACTCATCTTCCCTCCCTGTGTACTATTCTGGTGGGGCGGAAGGGAGTGGTGGTGGTAGTGGCAAGTACTCGCCCACACCAACAGGTGGCAGTGCAGGGTTGTCTTTTCATCTAAACCCCACCACCCTGGCCATGCTGCAGCAGCACAACTACATCCCTTACTTCAGAGGTATCAAAGCACGCTGAGACCGAGACCTGGTCCAATACAGACAATGGACAACTTGCTAGAGTCATTGCTGTTGTCAAACCTTAGACAGAAACAAAAACCGTCTGCCTTTTCAAGAACCTCCAAAAAGCTAATATTTGAAAGGGGATTCAAAGTCCAAGGTGTTACCCAAGCAGAACCGAAGCATGCAGCCCTTGGACTCAGGATCAAAACCATGAAACTCTTGAAAACCTTTAGCTAGACAGATTCCCCCACAGCAGCAAGGTGCTGGTCCGCTCTGTATTTGACTAAGACCAAAGGTCCTAAAGAATGCTGTGAAACGACCACCACGACTTAACTTGGCATGGGCTGTGGTTAAGCACCAAATTAACCTTGTGTTGGAAACTCACACTCTAGGTCTTTGGGTCTCTCGGTTCACCATAGACCCATGAGTCATAATGGAAAATGGAACGTCTGGCCTGGTGTGCGTAGCATTTGGGTCTGAAACCACAGTTTGATCACTCATGAAGATTTATTTTTTGTTAATTCTTGAAATAAAGCCATGAAACCACTAATTATATTCACGATACCACACGTCCCTCAAATCAACATCACAAACCGGTACTGTACACATTCCCCTTGCACGCTGTAACCCCTGCAGAAAGGCTTATCCAACCACCTCCCTTTGCTTCATTTTCTCCCCATCCCCTGATCTCCCTCACCCCTCAGGGTTCAAACAGGACCCCCTACCTGACCCTAAACCTAGGACATCCCTGCATCTCAGTTTACCTCCTCCTAACGGTAAAAAAAACCCAGAAGTCTTTCTCTTCTCTGTGTCTCCCTTCCCCTAGTGGAATGGTTAGCAGGTTTTGTGATGTTGTTGTCCGGTATCGTGGTGTTGTTGAGTTTCATGGGGTGCATCAAGGAACATTAATAGGACCACGTAGTTTTCCCATACTGCTTGCCCTGTTCACTTGTGTCTGTGGACGTGGTTGTTGTCGTGCATGGTTTAACTTGATGTAGACCTGAGTGTGACCCTGATACATTTGGCATTATCTTTTAGAGGACGGGAAAGGGAGATTTCATTTTTGTGCTTGTCTGTTCAGGTTGTCGACCTAATTGTTTGCCTACCTTTGACCTCTAATCTACCCTCTTTTTCCTGAATGATCCCTTGTTCATTGTCATGTGTCAGACTTCTATCTCTTTGGTGTTAACCGGCTGGTTCAAATTTGACCTAAATCTTGTCTCATTTGTGGTCTGATGAACAGTTTCATTTTCATTCAGAGCCCCATATCGCTATTTTTCTAAGTTATTAAGTTACCATAGCTTTCATATGGAGTCGAGCACACCAGCAAGAGGATGAGGTGGTGTGGACTCAGAGGCTTCTCCCTGTCCCTCCATAGGCTTCCAGAAGCTGGCCAATCAGAAGAAAGTGGGCTTTTAGGGAGGGAGGTGCTTAAAAAGACAGAAGCTAAAACGGCTTTTTTGAACTGTGAATCATGCAAAGCTACTCTAGTCCTTTGCCAGAATAAAAATTTAGAGCTGGAAATGAGCATAATAGGTCCTCTTTAACAGAAGAGGTAAGGGACCCTAAACCATACTTTATCTTAGGGGCAAGACTGGGTGGAGCAGAAATAAGAACTTTTTGTGCACAATCACGGTTTTATTGTGCAATGAGGAGTTGTTGTTGTTGTTTTCTTTTAGTTTTTTAGTTTTCAAACTAATTAGTAGCTAATATGGCTAAACTGTTGCCTAGTTGGACCTAATTTTAGCAATGTCGTGTTCAGGGATCACACGATTTCTCCATCTGTGGTGCCCAATCTAAAATTCTCCCACTCCATTACGAATACAATTTTGTTTTCAGCGTTCAAATCAAATTCATTTTGAATAAATAGCGACAGCCTAATTTAGTTTTCCCATGTAGAGTGATTTTCACTTACAAAGAACATTTGCACCATATAGAACCCTTCCAGCAGGAGCAGATTTTTCTACCATGTTTGCTTGGACCATGGCTGATTAAAAGGAGGAGGTAGAGAGGGAAGCAGCATGAGAAAATCGCGAACATGCGGTCCAGGGTTTTGGCGTTTCTTTTTTTTTTCCATGACAGGGTGGAGAGGCTGAGAGGGGAGTTCTCCGATGGGGAAGTTGAAAGAGAGGAGGGGGAACGGAGGAATGAAATAGCCCGAGCGGGCCAAGCTGTATTTCAAGGTCTAGTTGCCAGTTGCAGTGGCATGTAACACAGTGTGCCGCTGGCTTTGTTGGGAGCCTAGCGGTTCCTAACGTGCCGTGAAAGAGGCCTATTTGTTTTCAGGCTCATGCCTTAGGGCCTGTGTCCACCAAAGCGTTTTTTTCCAAGCTGAAAACCCCCAGCTGGGAGCATTTGAGAGCCGCTTTGGTTGCAATAATATGGAATATACATAGAAGTATGTGTTGCAAGTAGCCTAATTTTGCAGATAGTTTGTGTTATCAACACATAGTAAATGTAAAAATGTTGGCACAAGGTAGAGTACTTGCTCTGGCCCTTGCTCTGGATGAAGGGAAGGCTGAAGTCTGTCTGGTTTCATGTGATTTCGTGGGGCGAGGAAACATCTCAGTTGGTCTTTGTGGTATTTGTCCCGCCCCTCCTCCACTGTGATTGGACGGCTGGGTAAAAAGCGACAGTGACGAGCGCAGAGCTTCACCCAAAGTTGAACATTTTGCAACTCTCTGCGACCACAAAAAAACAAAAAAAACAACTTGTAGGCATTTGTAGCAGAGCGTAAATACGCAGCGCTCCCATTTCAAACAATTCAAAAGCTGTGGTGGACACAGGACACATCAGGTTTCCGCATAGAAGTTACTGCGGTAGCAAGATTAAGTAACACTCAGGAAGTTTAGATGTGTTGTTCAATGGAAATTAAGGGACAGTTGAGGAAAGGACCTTGCAAGGACGAATCATGCATGCTTTTGTTTTTATCTCCCTGATTTCTTCTCAATGGTCCCAAAACCATCTTTTGTATTGCTGTTGTGTTATTGGTTTTTGATAAATGAATGGCATCCACCTTTTGTCGAATGTGTAATCTGTTCACATGAATTGTAACGCATCTCCTCCCTTTTAACCCGAGCCTCCAACACCTCTTACCTTATCTCCAGATGTTTGTATGGAGGATCTGCCCTACATTTAGAACTGCACTAACAGTATTCTGGTGTGTGAGTGTGTGTGTGTGTGTGTGTGTGTGTGTTTATGGGCCTGTCTGTGTGATTGTATGTGTGTGTGTAAGGAGATCACTCAGACCAGCACTAACAGCACTGCTGTGTGTGTGTGTGTGTGTGTGTGTGTGTGTCTCAGTGATCTCATCCACTTGCATCCAGATCCCTGCCGATGGTTCCTCTCTGTCTGAGGGGGGAAGAGTGTGTGTTCAATCAGCTCTCTCCCGTGCACACTCCCAATCTCTCTCTCTCCATGTTTCTCCCTCAAAGCTCTGGATGTAGAGTGTTTATTACTTTTGGCCTTAAGGGTGTCAGTGACTCCATCACCCAGCCTGCCTGTGACGCAACACAGCGAGGTGGACCCCGGGTTGTGATCATAGATACACAACACACACATGCATGCAGTCAGCAAAATCTATGCCTCTCTCAGACAACGAAACCCACATTAAAACTCACATGCATTGCCTTTATTTTGGCACCTGCGCTTAGATTTAAACAAATACAATAATACTCTTAAGTGATGAGAACGCTGATCATCCACCCCATCCAGGTAAGTCATTGCTCTGGTGCTAGTGGTACCATCATCACCATACCAGCTATTCCTTGACGGCCGTTTCCAAACATTTCTCGGGACTTCACAGAGCCAGCAGTCCCGTAGTCTGCTGTAAGTGTGAAAATGGGCCAGGCTTCAAGACCTCTGCGAGTTCTGAACTAGTCTCTTCAGCACCTACAATGCGGTATAAAGCCGTTCCACTTAAACTGTGCAGAGTCGCGGGGGGCTGGACCCTATCTCAATTCACTTTAACCACCACACAGCGTCGCCTTATCCACCAAATCTGAAGTAGCTGCATGAGGTACTTTGCCAGTGAAGTTTGAAACAGCAAACTCTCAATATCTTTTGCCACCTTTTTATTGCTGGATCTATTTGAAACTTAGCAGAAGCATGTGGTCCAAGGTGGATTGCTCAATCCAGGTGAAGGGTAGCAGTGGAGGAGTTAGGGTCTACCATGGGGTCAAATTCACGAGTGAGGGCAAAAGACGTTGTGATTTTGACAGAGTTTAAGTTTAGAAGCATCGGCATAAGTAACTCAGGTTTGACAGTGGACAGCGGTCGTGAACAAAAGCTTGGTTATAAAGCAAAACTATCAATTGACTGGCCAGTCTTCATTCCAAACCTGACTTATAGTCTTAAGCTTTGGGTAAAAGTGGCCAAAGCGAGGTTTCTGTGAATGGATGGGTGGCCTCTGGTTCCGGAATCTAGCATACCTTCGTGATGAGGTGCTCCAGATGTGACAGGTGGGCAGGAGACCTAGGATACTCTGGAGAGATTA
The DNA here is from genome assembly GCF_043641665.1 of Enoplosus armatus. Classification (NCBI taxonomy): domain Eukaryota; kingdom Metazoa; phylum Chordata; class Actinopteri; order Centrarchiformes; family Enoplosidae; genus Enoplosus; species Enoplosus armatus. Next base: position 16,056,604 of record NC_092202.1, read on the forward strand.
CAGAGCTCACCGTAGTGCTAGGGGATCCAGGAGGATCTGGAGGATGTCGCTGGGAAATAGGAGATTTGGGCGGAGGGACAACATAGGGCAACATTATCTGTGCCAAAGTGGTAGCATTCAAAATTCTACAGGATGATTTTTGTGTCTCATCGCTTAACAGGTCATTAGACCAGGTAGCATTCTCTACCCAAAATTCAGTGAATTGGTTCAAGACATTCAAGAAATAAATACAGTAAATGGCTGGGTTATCAAGTCAGCTGCATCATTATAATAACCACTGCTTCATATTTGAGCTTTATCAATATGCTTACCACAATGCTGCCTTTTTTCCCCCCCCAACACCCTTTGTTTTCTCCCAAACCCTTTCCCTTTTGCCTCTCATATCCAATGCCCACCCAACTCCGTCCCCAACTGGAGGTAGTGAAAGTGGTCGGAGTACCCCCAGTTTATCCACCTATTCTGATGGCAAATCCCCCTCCTCTACTTCTACATACATGGCTGCTCCCCGGCATTTCCACATACCAGGTAGGCCACAGCCGCACAGCTTGGCTCGCAACTCCATCTTTACACATTCTATACAGTAGGCTGCCATTAGTAACACGGAGGTGAATTACAAGGTAAGCTATGAGGTCATAACAAAGTACTTGGTATCGACTGTTACGTTTACTATTAGAATCTCTCGTAGAAATGTTGTGTGTTGTTAAATGATCTGATGCTAAGGTTTAGGTTGGTCCACCAACCAATGCCGTAACACCAAGCTGAAAAGCATTGTTTCACTGACCTCCTGTGGTTGAAAGTTTAAAAGTCTGTTGCACCTCTGACCCACCCCAACAGTGATGAGCCGGGTGCACTGCCCGCACTATAAGTCAAAACTTCAACCAATGTAGGTTAGAAAACACAAGATTTTGATTCGGCGCTCAGTGACTGCTCCATGTAAACAACAAGTAAACTTGTTTTGACCGGAGTAGACTATTTTCCTCAGTGCATTGGACTCCTTTCTTTCCAGGTACGTGCAGATAAGTCGTCTGAAGCTATCAACACGTGTGGGATAGGGCCCTCATGCAAGAACATTTTTGTGTTTGTTTCCTAAACCTCTCACTTTTTTTGTCAGGTTTTTTTTTTCATCATTAGCATAATTGACGCACCCAAAATGCCATGTAAGTCTCATTCACAGAAATGTTACCTGAGACTGAAAAGCAGAACTTCACATTGTGGAGCTTTAAGTCCTGCTGTTGGAAAATCAGCAGATGGAAACGTGACGAATTTAGTGTTTTGTCAGACCCAGCTGTCCATTGCAGAGCCATATAATGTGACAGAAATAAAGAAGAAATGGCTCTAGCCAATGTCATGTAGTTGAACGTTTAAAAACTTTAAAAACAGCTGGTTGGTATGCCACGGCACAGTGTTCTTAGGGGAATAATCAAAATCGTATTTTTGAAGCCTTCTGACCTATAACCACTGGTTTATCGTGAGAAGATGAAACCAGTGTTCTAACCTCTTTTATCCAGCAGCGAGTTGTGTTTTCAAAATATTCTCGTGATCCCATAGACGTCCTCATCTGCCCGAAAAGATCAAATGTTTGCCATTTCCTCAGACTGACCGTACATTCTCAATTAGGGGCCAATGCCTTTAATTACCTTAGCTGTAGAGGGCGCCAGGCCTTTATTTGAAGCAGGCTTATATTAGAGACAGGCCTTTTCATTTCTAACTCCCTCTGTTTGATAGGCATATTTGGTCATATTTTAGTATGAAGCACCCTTGTTTTCTGATCTTCTCCCGTGTGCCCTGTTAAAGTTTTGTTACGGCATTATGCTGTTAATACAAACTCAATACTTCCTGTGTCCCTTTCAACTTAAAAGCCTTCTCGCGTTTCAGTGGAAAGAATCTGTTCATTTCCTCTCAAGACCTTTTTTTATTGTGAAATATTCACAGGACATCAGAGATTTGCGTGGTTCTCATACGGTACTTCAAATGTAGCTGCTGCCATCTTGTGGCACTTGTATGTTACTACAAAATACAATTTGGCTGAGACATTAACGAACATACACAGACTGAAATAGAACAATAACACTTTAGATGAGTAATCCAGAACAACAAAGTGTTGAAAATAGAATGATTAGATTGTAGAATTTATTGAAGTAAAGCGATGTGTAGTTAGCATGCACGTTATATAACAGGCACCAGGAGTTTATCCACTATGATACTATGTGACCGAATCGTATTCACTATCATCTGGTCCTTTGGCGGTGCAAAAGTTTATCGAACAACATTGGAAGGTAACTCAGAAGTTTCAAGTACAAAAACATTTGCCGCCAAGGAATCACTTATTCCTTCAAGACTGGATCTGTTTCGTATGAGGGGTTCTTGCATGAGGCCCAATGTCTTTGCTTTGTACTTTATAGTGCAACAGTTGACGTCTTGCCTTTGGCTTACGGATTGCGTTCTGTATATCCCTAGGATTTATTCCCAGCATCCCTACCGTTTGCTAATTCCAAAGCAGTTTCTTTGTGACACAGCAATGATATGACATGAGATTGCGTCACTTGGAATTAAATTTACACTACGTTTGGACAGGAGTTGATGTTAAACGCTGTATCCGTCATTACTCTCAGTCTCTCACAGAGGAAAATCCGTTTGATCCAACATATTGTTCCCATTGACAATTACACTGTCAGCCATGCAGAGGGGGGAGAAAAAAACAAAAAACAAAAACTCTCATGTTGGATGCAAGTTAAGTGGAAAAAACAGCCAACGATTATCCACTTAATGGCTTTCATAGTCATCGTCCTTATTGCTTTTATATGGATATTGTTTCAGATGCTGGCAGGCACTGAAACAAGCAGGGAAATAACCCAGATGTGTTGTTTTATTGTGAGTCATGTTTCTGCTGGGGCTTAATATGTGACAGTTGTTACTAAGCATCCCTGTCAGAGGCCTGTCTGGGTCCACTGACACTGAGATGGATTAGCTCAGCCCTAGAGAAAAACATACTGTCCCCATTACCCTCCAGAGGAAATGTCATGTGAAAGTACACTTAATGCAACAAGACTTAAATAACTTTCAACTTTTTCTTTATTGTTGCGATGTTTATATTATTCATTTAGGTGCCCTGTTTTGATTGAATTTGAAAATCTCTAAAGAATGCTAATACAAGTAGACTGTTTGATGCCTGAGGACCATGTGCGGTTTCTGATTTTATTCTTTGAGTGTCATTGAATTGTTCTGCATCAAATAACCCCCCATTCAACAAAGACCAATACATTGATCTATTTTTGAATATGTTGCATGAATAATATAAAAATGCGGATGTTTCTGATGTGCCGTAAGAAAAATGACAAATGTCTTGTCATGTTGAATCAAGCTATACTGCGCCCCCCCCCCCCCCCCCCCCTTTTTTTGCTTCTTCAAAATATCTCATCCCTCTATAACTGCTAACTCATGCTTCTTTTTCTCCATTCTCTCTCTTTCTTTCTCTCCCTCCCATGTTGGCTTCTTCCATTTTCTTTCCTCTGCGTCTGTTCCCATCTTCAGAGACTATGGTCAAAGATAATATCTATAGAAAACCCCCCATCTACAAACAGCATGGTACAGTCTACTTCCTCTTTAACACTTCCTTCTCTGGTCTGGTCTCTGCACGATGTGTTGCATGTCCACCTGTCGGTCATCTCCTCATCTGTTTACCCCAGTTCTCCTTCCCTTTTCTCTGAGGCCTGCACTTGTCTCGTAGACTCCATGGATCTACATGCACGGGGCTGGCGTAAGGGGTACTGCGCCCATTTATATGTTATAAAAATCAACCTAAGTCTTAAAAATCTATCAAGGTTCAACATTTGGATGGTGGGCAATGTTATGACAGAATGACAGAATTAAACATTAAAAAACATTGAATTTTGCAACCCAAAGTTTTGATGAAAGAAAGTGGTTGCGTTGGTGTGGGCAGGTAGCCCCAAGTACAAGTGAGAAGACGAAATACATTTCAGGAAGGCTGGTTTGAGTAATACATCTTGGAGGGCTTACCAGACGCTAAAATACTAGTCCAATACGCTTAAGAATATTGGACACTTGTGTAGCACAGGATTTACATCCAGTGTTAGTGCCAATACAGGAGGTGGTATGTCTTTTAGGTAGCAAAGCAGAAAGTAAGGGAGGTGATGTGGAGGAGATACCACAATATTCCCTTTTTACAGTAACCAAGGTCCTTCCCTAACCTCAATCAAGTGTTTCAGTGAGCATCACTCAAACATAGTGCTGAAGCTGACTGTTGGACAGCATCTGAAACACTTAAGACATGATTTAAGGTTCCGCCCTCTAGAGGCAGTTTGCTGCAATACCCAATTCAATTTTAGATTTAGACTTGAAATTAGAAGGAAGAGATTGGTTCTAATCTTATTTTATCTATAATAAACATTGCCCCAAATTTCAATATCTGATTTGACATTGCAACAAGACCACACACTGAATATTCGTTTTTCAAATGGGACTGATCATTGGAGTTGGGGGCCCTTGGGTGCTCATTTCGCTTCACCCCGTTCATGCATGTGTGCGCTCATCTCACCAGCTCACTTGTTGGTTTTAGTGGTGATGCTGTGACTGTTGGTGTCCACTGTGAGCGGCCGGACACATGATTCACTTTGTATGGTGGCATTATTGCTGGACGGGTCACTGTCTCAATCACTGTGTCTCTCCCCTCGCCATTGTTTGATTGTGTCTGATTTATGGTGTACGCATTTCACTGTGGCTGCCCTCAAGCTACATGTGCACATGACAGGGTCACTCAAAACAAATTGATTGGAGTCCCAGGGGCTTTTATCACCTCTATCACACAAGGAAATATTGACCTTTATGAAGTATGACCAGTAAATCAGCTGCATATGGCACAGTACTACAGATTTATGAACAGGCTTCACCTGCATTGTATGCATTCAAGCAGAAACTGACAAGGTGTGTGCTGTCTGCCAAAAAAAAAGGGGGGGGGGGGGGGGGGGGGACTTTATCTGCATTGTTACAAGTAAAGACTGCTCCTAATGGTTTAACCTTGGAGCTGTTTAAGTGGCATTACGATTGAATGGGCTGCACTTATTTGGTGGGAATTTGTTCCATTGGCCAAGTTATCTGCGACACGATAAGAGGGTTGTCGAGTGTACATGCTAATGCTTTAGTATGCAGTATGTTCACATGTGTTTGACAATGTCCTGAAAGAAAGCAAAGGCAACTAGTAATCTGTGCACACAAACTGGATTGGATTATTTGGATATTCGTGCGCACAAATGCACATGAAATCGTTTTTTTAACACATAGCATGTTGACGGGATGGCAAAGGTAACACAGCTTTGTTCAACATGTAAACAGGCTAAATTCGAGGTCCAAAAGTCCAGCTGATCAGTTTCCTTGGCCTGACAACCTGAAAACACAGGTTCATTTGCACTGTAGCCCACACAGTATATATATGGTATATGTGCAGCTAACCGATAGCTAGCCAGTATTACTGAAACAACAATTTCCATAAAAAGGAGTGTTGAGGGGACAGGGACAACTGTACTGAGAGTGAACGCGCACAATATTAATATGAAGGTATGAACTCATCGTTTGCAGTCACCCCAATACCAAAGCACAGCTTCTAGCCTGCCGCTAACACTCTGGGTGCTCCTTGCTAACTGACCGGAGTAGCTACAACAACCTGTAACTTCAATTCCCACTGTTACAAGTTTACACTGATTGTTAGCTGCCAGTTCATTAAATTGTTAGGCCAATGAAGAATGATGAAAGGCTCTTGATCGTGGGAGAGAAAATTAATTAAGTAACCCAGAGAGCTTGAATAAGTCATTTGTGCAAAGACTTTATTGATTCCACGGGACAATTTAATAATTGCGTGCGCACAAATGCATTTCCTTTCTCTGTGACACCTACTGGACTCCATAGTGGCGTAATAGGAATAGGAATTGACCATAGAGTACCCAAAATGAAAAGGGTTCATCCTCTGGGGAAAATTGATGCACTCCGTCATAGTCATAGAAATCCACCAGTTAGGTTTTTGTGTATATTTCTTGAGTACAGGTGGAAATATTGGACTGTTGGTGAGTAAGAGGTGGGGAAAAAATTTTGACCAGGGCCAGGGGTGGAACCATGGATATCCTTACCAAATGTCATCATAATCAGGACTGTAGTTATTCAGATATCTTGCGCCGGTGGGTCAGACTCCCAACATGTCAGTGCAGCCCTGTACGCACAATGTTGGGACAAATGTTAGTGGTTGCTATCCGTCCTGTTTTACTGCACAGTTCCACAGTGCATGTCGAGGTCCCATCTGCAGCTGATGATGTCATGGTCCAGGGGTGATTTAGTATAGAGTTAATAGTGCAGTACAGTGGAGCTGAGAGGCAGATGATCCAGCACATTAACTGCGACATCCTGTAACATTTGACTGTTTTACAGCTTCTAGAACATCCTGGCAGGATGGGGAGGATAGCAAGGTGGGTCTGTGTGTATCTGTCTGTCCATGTCCGTCTCTTTTCATAAACTTGGCAAATACTGTACATCCATGAACTAATTCACTAACTCATGCTTTGCCATCATCCATCACTTCTTTCCATCTTTCCTCTCTGTCTCTCTCTCTCTGTCTCTCTCTGTCTCTCTCGCTCTCTCTATAGAGGACCAGTTGGATGATCTTAAAGAGTGAAATAGATGGACAGATGGGTCCAGAAGACCTGGATCCCTGCAAGTCTACCTGCAGTCTGCCCACTGACACCTCCCAGCCTAGTGAGTAGCCAACCACACGCTTAACCAGGTGTGAGTGACACGAATATAGATCTTGATTATTTTAAAGCAGAAAATAAGAATAAATATTTTTTTCTCTCTCCGCAGATTTCCCCTACAATAAGTCTGCGTCCTTACCTGGATATGGACGGAACGGCATCCACAAGGTGAGCTGCAGTGATTGTGAGCAAACACAAGACATTTTCAATCAAATGGGAGAAGAGAAAAGGCATTCAAAAGACGACAAATACCACAGCTTAAACTTCAGCCCTCAAAGTAAACCCATTACGACTCAGGTTTTTATTTTTCCGAGCACTGGCCGTCGGTTCTATCCTTTAAGTCCTTCACTCTAATTGTGCAAGAAACACCACCTGTCCGACAATCAATGCGGTCATAACAAAACTGACAGTTTGGAAGAGAATCTAAAGCACTTTATTTGGAAGTAAAACCAAAAGTGAGGGACACATAATGTTGCTAATAATCCTTCATTGCTCAGGAAATCCGTGTGTGCACATAAACTCCAACGGTAGGCCAAAGTTGAAGTCGGCCTAGAAACTGTGACAGTTTGGGTGATTCTTTTAGCTTTCATCTTTGTGTTCTCTTCCAATGAAGTTTGACTAACCTGGAGATTTGTCTCCAACCCTTCCAACCCCCGTCGGATCACGCATTCCAAGAATTCTGTAATTCATTTGGTAAGCACGATGTTATCATAGCCAACAGAACCCATGGCTAAAACTACCAAAATTCAAACACCAGTCGTAATAAACCATAACATTCCTATCACCCAACTTGTACCTACCTCATAATGTGAATCCTCTCCTGTCCCATCTGGCACCGGGGTTTGTATATTTCCACCAAGCCAACATGACACAATACACTAACCCATATTTAATGATAACCAGCCTCAGTGTCCTTTGTTCCCGTCCAATTCAAGTCTGGCACAATAAAGGCTGGGCCCTTGGCAGGGCTCATGCCGCCGCAAGAGGTGCGCTGTCCTGTTGTACTGAGAACTCTGAGCATTTGACTCACTGCAGAGTGACTTGTTAAGGGAAATGGTGTGTGCCTGTCACCATAGTGAGGAGTTAAAACAAGCACACCCACAGATTAGGGGACCTCTAAAGAAAGAACCAGCAGTAGTTGCATTTTAGGCCACTGGGGAGTGATGTTTCTTATTAACCACTGTGCTACAGAAGTCAAATAGGACACCATCTTCATGTGATTTCACAACAGGTTTATCAAATCAAGTCTCCCCTCCCCTGCACAGACCCCTACCCTCTATTCACCAACACAGGAAACCTTAGAGTAGCATTTAAGCCTGTTTCCTCACCAAGATGTTCTCTCACACTTTGGGTATCAGATTGCACAGGGGTCAGTCGGCACCATTCACTCCACACAGGCCGGGCTCAGGTTTATTATGAGGACGTTGGGGGGGTATTTAGTCTATCATCCGCCGATATTTCTGCTCTCCCTCTGTGTTTGTTGATGGATAGAGGACAGGCAGACAAAACAGAGCAGAGAAGGAAATGAAAGCTCAGGAGCCACGACGGGTTCATGGCGCAAAGCGTATTGAACTGTTTTTCACTTGCTGATGTCACTAGTCAGTGTTGTTGACACGGCGGATTTAGTGTGTTTGCAGAAGAATGAAGGGAGACTTTTTTTTTCTGTTTAACGTGGAGCTACGCAACATTATGCTTGCAATACACGTTCCCTTTTTGTGCAAGCACATTGCTCACGTACAGGAGGACGTAGTGCCCAATCTCCATTCAAAGTCCGACTGAAATTGAATTGCACTTGATTTTGTGATTTGTATTTCAGCTACAACATGCTTTATTTGCATAAAGCATTACAGTAATTAATCACTGGCTAACAGACAACAGTCGCAGCGAGAGAAAAAAAAAGCCCCACACTTTGAAATGCGACCCACGTTAGCTTTCTAGCTAATGTCTCAGGTACAGGTACAGGTCTTGCATTTGCACTTTGGATTTTTTTTTTTTAACAAGCTACAAAATAAAACCGGGAGGAAAGTGCACCGCTAACCATAGTTTGCAGGCTAGATCGCTAATTAGCAAGTCGGCTGTAGCACATCAAACAGCTCAGAAACACAGCTGTCCCTGGTTTGTTAGCTACGGTTACTAGCACACGTTTGTTTACAATGCGTCTACAATACTACTGCCAGTTCAGTTCAGTCGCACAATTACAACGGCCGAATTATTTCTCATGTTTCTCCACAGATCTTTTTTCCTCCTTTCAATGATAAAGAAATGACACGACTATTTGACTGCTGGCTAATGACTTGTTGTGATTCCATTCCGGACTTTAACACAAAACGAACAGCTGATTTGAATTTGAACTGTGTTTTTTAGATAGTGCTGAATTGCTGGCCTCAAGCTGAGAGAAAAAAAAAACAAATGCTGCCTAACATCAATTCTTCCCTCTCTTTTTGATGTAAGCTCACTATCAAAAGAATGTGTCACACTCACTTCCTTTTGAATAATGTGAGCAAATCACAGGCAAAAGCAGTGACTGAGGCGGCTTTCAAATGAACCCCCGGCTGTGATAAAGACCAGCAAGGTTCTTGGCAGCAAGGAGCCAGACATCGGAATGATGGTCCAACTGGCCTATGTTTATATGTGTGTGTGTGTGTGTGTGTGTGTGTGTGTGTGTTCCTTTAGGCTGCTGAGATGGTGGAGGATGAAGTGGACCCAGACTCCCACAGCTGGGGAGGCATGAGAGGTGAGAGTGAAAATAAATGAATACTGTTTGTGCATCAGCTAAATGCCTAAAATACATGCAGTGCAGTCTATGGTAATCTTCTCAAATATCAAGATTTGTTGCTTTTTGTCTAATTGACAGTAAAGAGAATATGTTCTGGGTTTGGACTGTTGGTTGGACAAAACAAGCAGTGTTTGTGACGGGCGTTTTTCACTACTTTTTCACCGTGTCATAGACCAAACGATTACTCAATAAGAAATTATATTTATAATGAATAGAATGTTGCACCCTAAATGTTGAACATCCTTAGAATAAAGTTGGAAGTTGGCAATATAACGTCATAGTCATATAGTTGGGAAGTCGGAGGAGCCACTACATTTCTACGTTTCTTCTTTAATGATATCATCAAGGCTCATCACCAGTACATTCTCTAATGCACCTTTCATTGGGTAAATTGAGAAATCTGTGTTCGTTGAACTCAACTACGTCTTCATTGTAAATAGCCTTTCCAACAAATTTATATCTGGCTTCAGACCACATCAAGGAACCAAGACTTCACCAATAAAGGTGTTAAATGTTCAGGTAAAACATAATTTCTGTAGTGCAGCTTTTAATACCTCTGACAATAAAATACTTCTGGACAGACTGGAAGAATGGGTAGAATCATCTACTGCAGTACAATCCTCCATTGGTTCAGATCTCACCACCATGACCTGTGGAGTCCCCATGGGTTCGATTCTTAAGCCTCTACAGTATTTTTAGCAACCGCGACAGCGTGTGGTACCTGGTGCAGGGGTTAGGAAATAGGGCCTGGCCCACATTCGTTTTAAGTCTCGGATCACTGTATCCCAGTATGTTAGTGTGTGGGTGTAGTCAGTACTCATGGGTTGGAATATCAACATGTTCACGGGCGTCGCGGTTGGCGTGATCCCATCACAAGATGGTCTCTAGTTCAATGTGTATGTGCTCTCTCTAGGCCAAATCATGCAAGACAGTAAGTCATTGCAATTGGGGAATTCATCCAAAATTGACCCACAATGTGAATGTTTTAGTGTGTTTGTTCAAAGTGCAGTCTTTAGCTTCCTCTAGCAAATTAGTAACACATGCAACAACATTTGAAGATCGGTTATTGGAGATTTCATACCAAAATGCTACTTAGGAGTCAAACTTCTCTAATCTAGTTTTTATATACATAATCTTTGGCTTTTTTTAATCAAACCACCACATTTATTTTGAGTTTCATGTCCTTCCAAGCCTCGGACATGCTCTAGCGTCAGTCACCTAACACTGTTCATGCAGAGAATGAACAGGACCTCGGACCCCCAAAATAGCTTCACAGCTATATTAATGCAATAGGTCACAGACTCAATCCCCAAAACAGAACCCCCCCCCTCCCCGATAATAGTATCTTAAACTAAAACATGTGAAACGGCCTTTGTCACCTTTACTTTAAGTACAGATCTATGGTCACTTTACAATCCCTGATTACATTGTGACTAAGCAAGCACAGCCTTGCAGCTCTGGCTCCAGATCAGTTACTGGAGGTAACAACATAGAGAGGTGATGTCATTTTTCCAGCTGCAGAATTATTGGTGTGTGTTTACAAGTGTGTGTGTGTGTGTGTGTGTGTGTGTGTACAGTCCTCGCTGTATCTTGGGCAAAGACCGAGTTGACAGGAAGCCAACCTCATAACTGCGTGTGTGTGTGTGCAGAGCAACCGTTTATAATGCTTTTGACGCCTTTGAAACCCAATATTTTTGAGGAGATTTGAGTCCACAAGGTGTAATTTATTTTTCAGGCTCTCTTTTCATAATAGGTCTGCTATTCATATAAAAACGCATTGTTCCACCAGATTAATTCTCTCTTTCTCCCTCTCCTTTCCTCCCTCTCAGAATATAAGGTAAGATTTCCCTCATTTGTTAATACCTCTATCATCTCTACTTGTTAACACAAATATTATTCTTGGCAGCTTTGTTTGGACGCTGGATTATAATTGTGTTCCCTAATAAATCTCTCACAATGCTTACTTTGTGTGTGCCAGATCTACCCTTATGAAATTCTGGCAGTGACGCATAGAGTGAAAGTGAAGCTTCCCAGAGATGTAGACCGCACCAGACTGGAGGTGAGCTCTGTTCTTCTTCTCCCTGCTCTGTTGTCCCCCCTCCCCCCTCTTTCCACAGGTCATAGAAGTATCAGTATGATAAAAGTATCAACCAAAGCCTAGAGAAATGCGATCTCCAATTTGTGTAAAGGCAATTTTGCATTGAAAAAAAAAAGAAAAAAGAAAGAAATAGATGTACTGTATGGCCAAAAGATTGTGAGTAAGTATTTCATGAGTCCGAGGAGCTCCGAGTCAAAACACGACAAAAACGCCCCCTTCAATCAAAGGTAACAACAACAAAAAATGAGTGTAATATAAGAGGAAAACTACAAAAGTTTGATATCTTTCCACAAGGGGAGAGTATTCATATTTATCTAGCAGTGTGGTGATCATGTGGTAGGAGGAAATTTGCTGAAAATGTAATTGGTGAGTTGAATGAATGAACAAAGTCTCTGGTAAAAAAAAACAATGTATAGGGCAGAGGTTGGGAACCTGGGGGTCCCGACCCCCATCATGGTTCCCCAAAGGTCCACGGAGGGTCGTGAAGCCCTCGTCATTTTCAGGCTGTAAAATAGGGTCCCTTAAGAAAAACGTTGGGAACCACTGGTATAGGGGGTTGACCACGGGGAACAAGTTATAGTCCTCAGAATCAGAAATACTTTATTGATCCCCGGGGGGAAATTGTACAATCCTGTAATTGTACAAAATTGAAATTGTCCTGTGTGTATGAATAACCCAAAAGAGTGACTGTTTGGAAGTAGCGTTAGAGGTAGCGTTAGCTGCTAGGCTAGCGTTACTCGCCTTGGGTTGACCGATGGCAACTTTGTCCTCAAGGCTCAGGTTGCTTTCTTAAATAATAGTAAGGAGGTGTGTGGTGGCACCAGCCCCCACCCCGAGTGTAGCCTGTGGAACAGGTAGAAAGACTTATGCCTCAGACAACACCTTTGAAGCATACTGAAGCCTTTACCTTCATGTAGGGTAAATCTTCATGTTACAACACACAGTAGTTCCACAATAGTGTTCTTTCAGTGGTTTCAGTTTGGTTTTGGACCTTGACCGGCCTACACAGAGCACTGACTTCATCCCCATCCAACACCTTTTGGGTGATACAGCCTGACCCGCAGCCACTAATGTGGCTGAATGGGACACAATCTGGGGGAAAGCCTGCAACCAGAAGAGTGGAGGCTGTTATAGTAGCGTGGTGTAGTTTGCTGAAAGAAAACTCCAGTTCAAGCTGCGGCATGCTAAATAAAGTTCATAAATTGTGGGATTTTATTGAATGTGAATCCAATTGGCAGCAGTATTGGTTTCAACTTTCTGATGCTGGATCACATAACTTGCTCTCGCGCTGGGTCACAGCAAGTTTAACCCGCATGCATGTCTTATAACAAAAAAATTAAGCACAATTGAACTTAATGTCCCATAAGAACTCATTTCCTGCAGCTGTTATTCTTACACTACCCATTTACAGATTCAGAACTCTGAAGTTTGTTCAGTCGAAAACAGGAAATATCTTAATCAGTAGTCTCAATTTAAGTTCCACGTTGGATTAAAACCCTGTTTAAAAATTTGCTCCTGTCCTCAAAAGAGGTTTCATGAACCTTTTGTTTTACAAAAACACCCCTTTAAAACATTTGGCCTTCAGTAACCCTAATATGACCGCTCCCTGTGGACCTTTATGGGAATGTTGTCCTAAGAGGAGGTGGACCGTCGGGATATCGAGGTGTTACTGACGCAAGAGATCGCCTTTGTGGTTGGGATCACCATAACTGGAGCCGTATTGTCATTAGTGTGACTGTGTGCGTGTGTGTGTGTGTGTCAGAAAGAAATATTCCAATCTCTTTTTTTTTTTACTCACCACTGTTCCTGATCCTTGGCCCCGGAGTGGTGTCGGTTTACCCGGACTAAACTCAGAGCCAAGGCGGAGACACTTTACCATGAGGCAACACAACCAAATGGGATATTTTTGATCTGTTACTGGTGGCTGCTGTGTGAGGAGAGGTGTTCTGTGTTCAGGGGCGTAGCTTAAAGGTACTATATGAGATTTTTTGTACATGTATTAATCGCTTTCTGTTTGAAAAATGAGACCCTGCCCGACTTTCTCGGTTGCCTGCAACAGCCCTCGGACTGATTTCTATCTGAAGGACGTTTTCGATGTGACTGTTCTGTGCTCCCCTACAGTGCAAACAATGCGCAAAACTAGCTAACGGTACCTTAGATATGGAGTCCGCTACGTTTGCTTTCTTTCAGAGAGTGAGACGAGAAGACGGATATAAATTCATATCGATGTCTTTGCGTACAGAGGTGGAGTCAGGATGCAGTTAGCCTAACTTAGCATAAAGACGCCATGTTCTTTGGCGTCGCCCATTTCGCTTACCAGTCTTTCAGATTGGCTGTTGGTATCCTAACATTTAACGACCATTTGTGATATTGGGAGAAAAATTATATGGAGGTAATTATTATAATCATTTTATCTCCCAGTCCTAACTGTAATGACCGTAGGTGTAATGCTAAAAAGTCTGACGTAAACAACATTTAGACATACATTCACTGTAGTTTATACAGTATGAGACGAGATGCTCTTTCAGTCATTCCAGTCCCTTTTAGTTTAGTTTAGTTCCCTTTTTTGTTTTAAGTCATCAATAGCTGACATTTTGCACGTTTTCCAATCATTGAGCTTTTCCAGGACCTTACGTCTGTAAACACAGACATTTAATTTACATTTTATCGACCTTTTGTGGCCCTCGACCCTGTCTTTAGCACTCATTTAGGTAGGTAGCATGGTGTGGGCTCTAGGTAGGATTTTATAGGATTGTAGATATATAAAAAAAGATTTGTAATTATGTTTTATGATACATAAATGTACGAAACATATACGATTGTGAACCAGAATCTGTAGCTGCTACGTTTCTTCAGTTCTGTAAAGTCCAGTTGGTCTTTTGACAATAAAGTTTTGATCTCTCAAACTAAATAGTTCAAGAAACTAAACTCAACGGGAATTTGTGTAAATGTGTTTCAGCAGTAATATTAGCAACTCCAAGTACGTGACTACTGTCTGAATGCTGTACAATATGGGGGGCCTGCAGACTCCCCAATAGTTGTTGGGACATCAGAAAGTATGGCTTTAGGAGGAACTTGTTCGGGAGCGCAAACCCAAATCTAGGGACCAGGTTTCTGTGTTTGAAATGCAGGAAAAGATCTATTGTTTGAGCTAGTGTAACTTACTGTGTGGACTGCCTTAAAGGTTGACTCCACAGTCCAGCCACACCCCCTGTCGGTGATGCCATTGACCACTGAGAGAGAACACACTCTTGCGACATCGCTGATTGGGTTTGATGGTTTGACTTTACTCGATAACGTAATAATATTGTGAAAATCTAATTTCCCTGATAATGGAGGTTGTATTTGTTGTAATTTTACTATCATCCTTCGTTAACCTGTCAGCATGGCAGATGAAAAATGAAAGGGATCTGGATGGTTTTTGCCAAATCCCCTGTGTTGGTTGGCATGGAAACCAGGTGATTGGCTACGGCACAGCAACAGCCTACCTCTAATTTACTATCACTATCATCAGAGACGCATAACTGCTGTGCACAGTGTAGCCAAAGTCTTAAAATAAAGTTTTTTGTTAAGTTCTTGTTCTGGGTATAAATCAATACCATGCATGTTTTTTGTTCCATGGTATATTTCTGACATTTACAGGAGTGTTTGCCAAGTTTTGGATAGCGGCTTTGTTTGGATGAACTTCCAAGGCGCCGGACCGGATTTGACGTGTTAAGCCTCAGCACCGACGGCAACGTAAACGCCTCCTTATGTGGCTAACGCAAACATGATTTTAGGACTGATGAGTGCATGAGGCTTGCTGACTTATATACTGATATACCAGGCGGCAGAAGTGGGTGAGAAAAGTCCAGCTGGCCCGGAGGCAGAAATGATCCCACTGGTTCGCTCTGGCAAAAGCCACCATGCAACTTTTGAAAGAAGCAACAGACACAAATTGAAAAGTTGAATTCACAAGCAAATAAAGCGCACGATTGCTCAACGTAACACTTTGCTGTGTTTTGCTTGTTTTTCCAGAGACACCTATCTCCTGAGGACTTCCAGCGTGTTTTCGGCATGACCCTGGAGCAGTTTGACCGCCTGGCCCTCTGGAAGAAGAACGACATGAAGAAGAAGGCGCGCCTTTTTTAAACAGGAGGAGGGGGGGAGAAAAGAGGAAAAAAAATAAAAAAATAGCAACATCTCAACAAGCATCCGTCCTGTCTGGGAGGAAGCGGAAAAGAAAAATCCCTCTGAAATATCTATATATGCACCGCCATGATACCCTTACTTTCCACCTGTAAAACGCCATGCCATCTCTGCCTGTGGCGCCACGGAGAGAGGTGCCCCCCTGCAGGAACATTTTCACGATGTCGAGGCAGCATCTATAGCTTTTTGTATGCGATGTGGTCCGAATGTTTGACTGACAACCTTACAGAGGAGGACGAGGAGCTGTGTTTTGCATGGCCTGTGTTGATGCTCCTCGCCTCTCGTGTGGTCTCTGCATCCTCCCCCTCCCGCTCATCTCGGCGCTTTACATACACCCTGGCAAAAAAACAACCAACAACGGCTTTTTCTAATTCTCGTGCAGGCCTTTCTCCGCCCCCACCCCCAGGTTTCTGTGGTTCTGACTGTTTCATGCGCGCCTTCTTCTACTCTTGTCAATCTTGACTTACCTCCCCGTTTCTATCGCAAGTTTTCCATCAGTTTGTTTTCACTTTGCAAGGGTTTATCGTGCCATCTTCTGTCATCTGTCTCTACGTATCTTCTGTCTGCCGGCGCTGCCTTTTCTCTCTCTCTCACTGTTTCTCAGTCATTTTAAGTTCCTCTCGTTCATTGCCATTGTTACACCATTGCTTCAGGACAGTGAAGAGCCTGCAGACTTGAAAACACTCATTGTTCAAAGACCGGAATACGAGATGAATCCAGCTCCTCTGATCTTTTAACTCAAAAAGCACCTTATCATACGCTCTTGCTTTCAATATTGCCTTCATGTTCTCTCCAGTCAGAGAAGGTGGGGGAAGACTTGATATGCGTGCCCTGATATGTTTGAACGAGGTCCCGTATCTTACACAAGCATCTCGTAAATCAGCACAGATAGGAGAGCCAGGGCTGGATAGGGGCCACAACATGGCAGTGAATCACAGACAGAGAGGAGGAGGCCTAAGGAGGGGCCCTGCAGAACACATACAGTGCGGATGATATCAGGGTGTGTAAAGGTGTCAAACATGCAGCATTGCCATAACGACGTGCACTCACATCAAAAAAATAAAAAAATAAAAAATAACCCCAAAAGAAATTATTTTTATAAGCTATTTTTGACTTCTGGAAAGGATCATTTAAACCAATTGCGAGACTGCAGCTGAGAGAAATCATGATTTTGTTACCAGAGAAGAGAAAAAAAGCCCATGCTGACTTTGTTAAGCTTCACAGACCTGCAGCAGCACTTAGGCATAACAAGTGGGGTCTTGCTTGATTTAAAACTCAATACTCTAAACTGTGTTATATCTTCTCAGATAGAGACTTAACTCTTTGTGTGTGTGTGTGTGTGTGTGTTGTCGTCGTTTGAAAGCCTTGTCGTGTGACGTAAAAGCTCCACATTTAAGCTGAAAGTCCCACGAGCTTTGCTTTGACGATCTCTGGAGCGCAAAGAAGTGATTGAGGCGCCATCTAACATACTGCAAGATGTATGAGAACATATACTGGACATATACCAGATACATTTGTCTGTATACAAGCCATGGTGTATAACTCTTCAGGCATGCATGAGGATGGGAAAATTGGAGTTTGCCCACTGCCCTCAGATTAGAAATGTACGAAAGCGTTTATCATCAATGTGGTTTTGAGTGGTTGATTATTTTCTGGTGTGTTCTGTCAAATGAAATGCCCAGGTCAGCTGCTTCCATTAGCTTGTGTTAGGTATTTATTTAATTGCAATATTAAAGAAGGGATTTTATTTTGAAATCTTAAGGGGGGGGGGGCTTAGTGTTGAAATGAATAGCATCACAGAGAAGAGAAGCTTTAGAAGAGAAACATCAGATTTTGAGTTTAACCCGAGTGTCAAATTGATTTTGCTCCTGTAAGTAACACACTAACTGTTGCCATAAAGCGTCATGTCCTCTTTCTAATATTCATCATGCTATTAAAGTGCTTTATCCAAACCACAGAGTCACAATGGATTTGGAGTGCTTGACTTTGTTAAATGAATGTCATGTTACGTATGAATTTCAAGTAAAGTGTGTGACGTATGCAGGAAGTGTGTGTGTGTGTGTGTGGACGTTTTTTGAAGACGCAAAAGGAGTTTTTGCCATTTCTGTCGTTCCAGTGGTGAAAGGAGGTTGTCAAAAAGCTGGGAAAGCTCATCTCCAAAGCCAGAGACGGAGCTCTGAAGAACAGAGGACACGTCGAAAAAACACTGCGGCTGGTGTCAGTTGTCACATTCATTCAGCTGAAGGAACATTAACATAAGCCGGAGGTTGTAGTAGTACAAATGTTTAAATTTGTCAGCGGAAAAATCTGCCATGCTACAGTAGAGTTGAAAATAACATGGTGCTGCTGCTGTGGTTCCCTCCAGCACCAGCAGATAGCACCGCAGTCAGCCATCTACGAGCAGCTACATGGACCACGGACTGGATGGCCTTCATTCTACATCAGGCGCGACCTCTGACTATACACTGATAACGCTTTAAGGGGACCTATTATGCTCATTTCCAGCTGTATATTTTCATTTTGTGATTCCACTAGAGCAGCTTTGCGTTATTCACAGTTAAAAAGTCCTGATTTATCTTCTACTGGTCCTTCATGCAGCCCCCTCAGTTCACCCTCTGTCTGAAACAAGCCGTTGGAGCTCCTGTCTCTTTAAGCCCCCCCCAGAAGCCCACTTTTTTCTGATTGGCCGGTCAAGCTCTGGGAGTCTTTGGAAGAATTTCCAAAGGCAAACTGTAAACCTAACGTTACTGAGCAACGTTGACATAAACAGGAGCAGAGATACCATATAAGGACATCCGGGTCTCTCTGACATCAGATAGACACGGTGGTTAAAAACTGAAACGGAGCGTTCAGAACATTTAGCTCACAGGGATTACTTTTACATACGTTTAACCTCATTATTTGGCAACTTTGGCGACATTTAGTATGAATATCCGACATTGTAACATTATATATATATGACAGAAAATAAGGAAAAGCATAATAGGTCCTCGTTAAAGATTACACTGGTTATCCTAATCAGGGTGTTATGAGGCTCCAATGGCTTCCAGTTTTGACGACACAATTTTCTCATTTACCTCATCACATGGTAGGTCACATCCGAGAAAGATGTGAACAGTCATCCAAAAACTGTAAATATGAGCAGTAATTCCAAATGAAGCAAGAAAGAGTGATGCTACACCTGAGTTGGGGGGGCACCCAGACTGGATTACACAAACAGGCCTCTGACTGGGAGAAAACCACCCTGAAGACTTTTCCCCTCACCGCTCAGAGCCCCATGATTCACATAGAGAAACTACATTGATCCCCATTTTTTTTTCTCCAGTTTAAGAGAATGAAGTTCCCAGTTTCACGAAAGTGTCTGTTTATCTTGAAATGTACATTTCGACTTGGAATTGATCATCAATCATCCAAAGGAAATCACAGCGTCTGACGGGCAAGGCCTTGTTTCAGCTGCATCCCTGTCTGATTTGTTTCCTGTCTGGCTTTTTTTGCAAATTTCGCAAAACACCCGATTGCCGGTGTTGTAATAAATGTTGAATGTCTGCCAAGAGGATTTACTTGTCCGGACAAACAATGTATCACCGCGTTCTCCGGACGAAACATCTCCCGCTTGTCCTCGGCCGTATCCTCTCTCTCTCTAATCCCTTAACAGCCACGTTTCCTCATTCGTGCTGAATGTCTTATCCGATTAAATCTAAACTGGATCTCGAGGGGAGCGTCCCATCGCGATGAGAATGAGTTTCATTTTCGTAACTCATCATTTCCTCTCACAGCGTTTGTTCATCACCGAGCATCGCGTGGCGTTAGGCTAACTAAAACACTTGGTGGAGGTGAGGGAAAGATGTCTGCCTTCGATGCTTAACTGAAACTACGGTCGTCCTCAAACCTGAACAAAACCACACAAACCTCATCGCGCTTTTGTCGCTGCCAAGGATGAAATATTTTGTTTCTCTTGCAACTTTGCAAGTAAGCTGATCCAAATGTTGGCTGAAACTCTGCAATCTTCATGCTTTTTTTGTGTTATTATTATTTTATGTTTTTTTTTTTGTTCATTATGTTTGCTGTAGTCAGGGTATTCCTCCGTTTCAACCTGTCTCTTTGCAACCCCCCCCTGCTACACATCACCCTCCCCTCCCCTCCCCTTCTCCGTGAGCAAGGTGTCCCACAAGACCCGCCCCTGGTGGCGGAGCCCACGATTGGCCGACCCTGCTGTCAGTAACTACGGCTGCGGTGTTTTGACGGGCGCACCCGCCCTGCCTCTATTGTCACCGGTCCGAGAGGGAATACTTTAAATTATTATTATCATTATTATTATTTTATCATGGAAAAGGAGAAAAACGACAAAGGTAAGCTGAAGCACTTTGCTGTCTTGTCTGTTCGCGGTTAGCCGTTAGCTTTGCTTGCTGTCACGAGCTGCTAGCTTGGCTCTGTAGCTCCCTTCAGGGGAGTGATGGAGAGGATGTTGGCTTTTCTTTCATGTCGACATAAAACTCCTGTAAACTCCTTTCTCTCTAAAGAAGTACAGCGGTCAGAGTCAACTTTGTGTGCTTTGGTGCTTTGATAAGTCCCTTGAACCCCCCCCCCCCCCCCCCCCCAACAACATTACAGGGTCTTTGTGGTGTTTTGCATGTGACTTTTATACTGAACTTATTGCCATATTTGCCGTCTTTGTAATAGACTCGGTCTATTTGTCGACCTTGAATTATTCTCAGAAAACACTGGAGCTTCGGTGTTGTGAATGGGACTGTAAGAAGGTACAAAGGAGCATGTGGCAGGAGAGGAAGAGGAGGCAGGCAGGGAGGGAGGGAGTGTGATGAATTGGCAGACTCAGGGTGTGCGATGCCCCGGGCTGGAGGCTGCAGGGCTGCTGATGCTGGGAGCAGCCCTGCAGGAGGGGGGGTGGGGGGTGGGGGACCAGCTGGGAGCCTGGATCTCTGTCAACTCCCCACGCTGTGACCCCCAGACAAGACCTCCCAAGGTCTGTATTTTTGAGAGTAAGTAACAGTATCTCCAAATACGTCCATCTGTCAATTCAAACGCCTTCGTTTTGAGGATGTTAAGGCAGTCGGTTAAGGGTTGCCACATCTTGAAGTGGAGCCACAGGCATCAGCTGATCTGCACCCCCCCCCCCCCCCTCCAAACCACTCCCACCATTGAATGCAACAGACTGTGGGTGGAGGAGGGTGCTCTCCAGCAGCTCAAGGTTGTGGGGCAAGAGTCCAATTAATCAAATACAACACAGGAACCCGGAACAGACAAAAGCAGAGAGAGTAATTAGGCTGGAACTGTTGATGAAACTACCGCGGCGCCGGGGATGACTTCTGATGAAGCACTAGCCGCCATCATTAGCCGTCTATGTGTGTGTACATTTAGGCTAGCCTGCAGCGTTTTGCCTCTTGATTAACGCCTTCAAGTGTTGTTGTAGGAAATTGGGGCTGCAGCTAATAATTGTTTCCATGATGTGTTCGTCTGCCAGCTATAATCTTGACTATTCGGTTAATCGTTTGCTCTATAAAATGTCAGCTAGCAAAGGGTACCCATCGCAGTTTCCAGAGCCAGAGTGAGCTCAGTCAAATTGGACATTTTAGCTTTAAAACGAATGACTTCACCACCAATCAATGATCTAAGTAGCGGCCGATCAGTCGACGAATCGATTAATCGACCGTTCATGTCGGCTCTATTAAAAACACTTTAATTAGCCCACATATTGTGCACATACTGACCCAACAACTTTGTATATTTTGCACAGCAAGAGAAGAAAAGAATGAATTGTTACCGATATTTAAAGTCGAGGACAAAGAGCACAGAGTAATGTTAAGGATGAATTCCAAAACGATTACTTAGAGAAATATAAGCCAGTTTTCCTCCTTTCATTTGACAAAACAAAGCCAAAGGTGCCAAACGTGAAATGTTTTTGCCCCAAATAATCATCGTAATCAATAATCATCACCTGACAAGAGTGTCGATATTGGAAGATTCTGCGAAACTGGACTACTTTCAGTTACAACGTTTTGAATTCTTTCCGTCCACAGCGGCGGTGTGGTTCTGCATTGGCAGTGGCATTGGATGCAAATTATGGATGAACGTGCGGTAATTCCCGGAGACACTGGGCTGACACCCAAAGTAGTGGGTAGTAGAGGGTAAAGGCCCCGGTGTGTTTCAAACAAAGTGTTTGCCGAAACTGTCCTGACAGCATCTGGGAGGGGCTACGTCCGACGTTGTACGGACACGTTGCAGTCAGAAGGTTTGATACCCAGCCCGTGCAGATTATAAGCATACAGAGACCTCGCGTAGACCTGAGCGCTGATTTGTGGAGGACTGTTTATGTACCGTGGTCCCCACTTTCCTTACCTCAGCTGACCTGGCTCTGTCCCGAATTTGAATTCCAAGAAGTCTTCATACTTTGTACAGTCTTTTGTCTTTTTTTTTTTTTTTTTTACCCTTTATTGTTTGTGTGTGTGTGTGTGTGTGTGTGCCCGAGGCTCGGTATTTCCTCGGTTGCTTGGGAGGCCAGGCCAGCTTTGCCGCAGCCCGTCACTACGTGACAGCGGACAATAGCAGGCAGACAAATTGTACACATCCTGCTGGCTGGTAGAGAGGATGGAGCTAACTGAACCGACTTTGTAACCTGCGGACACAGAGGAGGGGAGCAGAGGGTCATATAGAAAACAAAGGGGGGGGGGTTTAGACTGACGTTTCTATCTCATGATGTTTTTCCCTTCCCCGTAGTGATATTCTCTATTTTAGCATTGTGTACACACACTGTGCGTAGATACCACGGCGGGACATCTTCCTCAGGAACTTCAGACTTTGTAACAACACAAGCATTACTGTATTATTACTGTACAAGGTGGCTGCGAGGTCACAAGGCTCCTGTGTTGTTAATGCTGGTGTCATGGCGGAAAAAGCAGGGCGCAAACAACAAGCTCCCTTGCTTGTTATCCCTTAAACCTCGTCACAGTTTGCCTATGACAATAAGCTGTGTGTAGTAAGAGATTTTTCTGTTCTTATGATGTTTCATTTGAATGCATTTTATACAGTAACTAATAATTAATTCACACAAATTAACCCAAGGTAATTTTAGCATTGAGCGATATTTCACATTGTTAAACAGGCAAAGCGGGATAAATCAACACATTATATTATTATTTATACAATATGCAGTGCACAGATTGCGGCCAAAGCTGGCTGGCCACCGTCATCAACCTGCAGTGCATCACGCCCGTATAAAGAAAGTGTCGTGATGAATGAAATGGCAATATTGATACGAAAGGATTCATTCGGTATTTAGACGCCTAAACACAAAAACGCATTCGCGTGCTGCTAACGGACTAGAGTAACCGCAACAACTTTCGGACTCCCAGTTCCTGCTGTTAACGCTGGCTTGGCACCTCCGGTCAAATCTAAATAAACACTGAGCTGGCGCACGCAGATTTGTGTTGTCTTGTTTTCTCCGTGACTCCACGATGGGCTCCACATAAATCTGTTGAATGTTTAACGAGAATGAGAACTTACGACTATGTGTAACCACAACTTTTGTTGATATATTTCTAATGATCATTATCAAGATTTGGAACTTTATCCATTTATACGCACAGGCTTTGACTACATTACACAAGCTTTGAGTTTTCACAGCAGCTGGCTCTATTATTCCAGCCCTGTCAATACTGTTGGTCCTGCTGAGGATGACATCATTACTATTGGACATCTGGGTCTAGTGTGTGTGTTGAGATGCCATGGTAACAGTGTGAGCTGAGATTTGACACACAGCCCACCCCCCTCAGTATAGCCCATGCTTTGTTCAGTTACATCGCTCCTGTTACCAGTATTAAACTGCTGCCTTCAGGTTCAGACCATAGACCGTATAACAGAAGTGGACGTAGCCACCGTGTGACGTCACCCATTGGTTTGTGGACTACCGTTTTGAAGCCTCGAGTTTGCCATTTTGGCCATCCCATGGACACTATGCCCGCCTACCTATACCGGCAACCTGACTCCTGGCTACGCCGCGCGAAGTAGCTGCTAACAAAATTAGCTTGTAAATGTACTTCTAAATGGGACCATCATTTACAAAATGAACATCGTGCTGCGTTGACTTGAAACTGATCTGATTGAGACCATAATCTCATTAGGAAAATGTTTGCTGAGGTAATAAATCAAATGAGAAGTAGGGCCATTTTCTCATAGACTTCTATGCAATCTGACAATTTTTTTTGCAACCAGTGGAGTCACCCCCTCTGCTGGCCATTAGAAAGAATGCAGGTGTAATGCACTGCAGCATTGGGTTCACTTTTCAGACCCGGTGGTTGATGATTAATTATTGTGTTTCTTTGGTCCCCCCCCCCTCTTTGTCTGCCCCACCTTGCTTTCACGTTCTGCCTTTGTCTTCCTCATTCACCCACTCCTCTTTACTCTTCAGCTTTCCTTTTGTCTCCTTGGTTTTCCCTCCCCTGCTTCATGCAATATTTGTACCTTGCTTTAGGCCAACATTCACAGCCTTTCTCTCTCTCTCTCTCTCTCTCTCTCTCTCTCAGTGTGTGCAAAGCTCTGTCTACCGTTGCAGGTCCAGGTGTTTGCCTGCAGGTGAGGACTCTGCCCTCATAGTCAGAAGTCAATAAAGAAGAAAAACTAAATATTTGGTCTGGTGTGTGTGTGTGTGAGGATACATGTGCACTAATCTTACCTTGCACGTGTGTGTGTGTGTGTGTCTGTGTTGCAGCTATTGGTGTGTTTATGCGTGTTTATTCTTCTTGAGATTATTTTAAAGATGCTTCATTTTTACAACTGGAATCAGGTGTTTACAGTCCTTGTTGTAAAGAAAAAGTAGAATAACATGAACAGTGTGCTTCCTGTACGTCAGGGCCTTTTGAGCAGCCGTCTGCGCTATGAGCTGCTGTAAAGTCATGTTTTGAGAGGGAGAAAAACACTGACGGATGTGATAATAATTAATCAATCAGCGCGACCCACTCTGCTTCTTGGCTTACTTTTAGGTTTATCAGTCAGACAAGAGTGTCTGTGCGCTTATATGAGAGACTCCTGACAACTGCATCTTTCGCTGTGGTGAAGCTACCGCGGTCGTGTTAAGTCCGTTCTATTTATTTGGCTCAATGTTACAAATCACACATTTCCCTTGGGGAGCCTCACAGTCTGCGCAGCATACGACGCCCTCTGTCCTCAGACACCTTGATTCCGACGAGGAAAAACTCCGCAAATGGTGATCGGGCTGCAAGTATACTGTACATATGGATGATTGTTGAAACTCAAATATGGCACCAAAGAAATCTGTGTTTGTTGGTGGAAAGAGTTGTAATGTCTGGTCTCTCAGGAATTGTAGGGTCTGCTCCGAAGTGTAGGTTACAAGAGTAAATCCTGGCCTGGATATTGGCCCCTACAGGACACTCGCATGTCAAGGCACCATAACGAGTTAAAAAGGGTATTTTGCAGCGAGGAGAACAGAAGAAGGGATTCAGCACAACACATCTCTGTCTGTCAGCCCCACTCTGCCTGTCGGTGCTTGTGGGAAGACGGAGGCCGAGCGCATGATTGTGATGCCTGTTGCAACGGAGTAGAGGTGCAGAACTTCAAGTCAGGACACGGCCGGCATCTGCTGCTTACAACTCTGTTTGGATAGTTCAGCGTCTGTCCAAACAAGTTCGGCAAACCATCACACCCCCCCTCCACCATCCTGGCCCTGTCTCCACCTCACACTCTACCTTCTCTCAGGGATTATCTGTGGATACAGACTGTGAAATGATTGATGGCACTACACTGTAACATGCCGCAGTCCTTTTTAAAAGGACAAGTAGCTTGAAGATCCACTTAACGATTTTAATTCAGTGAGGAAAAGCTCGCATTGGATTTTTCAAAGCACGGAGAGTCTGTTTCGGTTTTTGGATACGTTCCTTAGTAGCCTATACTGTTAATAGTTGACAGTGATTTGTCATATCAATCTCACGTCTGTGTGTTGTGTGATTTTTGGAGCTAAAACCAGAATGTGGTTAGCCTAGCTTAGCATAAAGGCTGAAATCGGGGAAACAGCTAGCCTGGCTAAAACATTTCTCTACCAACAACTCCAAAACTTGCCTCTCGTTTGTTTCATCTTCACACAAGCAGAAACGTAAACCTGGCTATTTGTAGTGTAGGATGGTGTTGTTCGGTGTGCAAGTGTTTCTCAGTGAATGATCCAACTTTTCAAGGAGTGTTGAATTATTTCCTTAAAATTCTGACACTTAAAATCTTGGCTAAAGGTATTCATTAGGACTCTGTGGGTGTGGTTTTTGACTTAGTCTCACATAGCCAGACCTATCTCCCATCAACCAATTCTGGGATAGGGGGGAAAAAAACGCACAGGCTTGTTTGTTTTTCTTCAAACCAATCACAATCGTCTTGGGCGGCACTAAGCCCAGGACGCAGCGACGGCACCCTAACAAAAACGATAACATCCAGATAGCGAAAAGGGAGGAGAATGGCGAAAGAAAAGTTGAAACACATTCAACTTTTGGAGAAACGCAACCCAACATCGGAGCTTGATTCTGAATGCAGCCGAAGAAGTTGTGATATTAATGACTCTCAACACACGGGAGGGAGGAAGTTGTCCGTTAGTTAAACAGAAACAACAGGTTGTCAGCAGAGCCGTAATGTTTTCCGTCCCCTAACGCCACTGACGCTTCAACATCAAGGCTCTGAGTCAGGACGGTTGGTTGTGGAAAGGGGTGTTTGTGCTGTGTGTGTGTGTGTGTGTGTTTGTTGTGTTGCTAACTCCTCTGTACATCTGCCCGTCACCACACATTTTCATCATTTTTAAAAGCCCAACATGCGTGCATTTGCACCACGCATACACAATATTTGTACACTCACACACTTATCCCCAGGCCCTGCACTCACCTCCAGTCCCTACAGTGTTTACCCCTCAGGCAACAAAAACATGACGGAACGGGAACCTAAAAGCCGACGACGGGGGGAATGAAAAGCATGTAGCAAGATGAGTGGGGTGAGACCGACAAGAGTGAGCCTTTGTAATTCAATCGTCCGTCGACAGATTTGTCTGGTGAAATTGGAGTGTGTTGGCACTTGCCCCTCGCTGTGATCCCGCACCGCTTCGACAGGACATCAGAAGCGATTAGCGAGATGAGGAATTGTGTTATGAGGGCTACAAGGTGGTGCTGAGTGACTGTGTGTGTGTCCCTCCATGTTTTGTGGCCTTCGCCAGGTCGCTCTTCAACAAGTCAGGCTGGTGTAAGGGCCAGTGCTGATATAATTTTGCCATTTGCAGGGATAATGTTTACTGGGGGTGTAACGATACCCCGAAACAAAGCGGAATCCGGCTTTAACGTTAGAGATGCGCGGACCCCCTGGATCGATCTAAACGTACCATGAACCAGCCGACGGCCCGATTCTAAAGTTACAAATCGGTTGACTGAAGCTTCGATGCTAACTCTGCACAGCGTCTCCACTCTCGTAAAGAGGTCAAAGGTCAATGCGACACTCTCATTAGCGTCACGTTGCTGGCAAGGTAAAAATAAAACATGTCCGACCATGCCGACATGGTTTAGAGTGCACGATAAAATCTAAAGTTTGGAAGACGTTTGTATTTAGTAAGAAGTCAGGAAAACTGGGCCAAAGTCTGGCCATTCGTAAGGGTTTTGCGTCATCTGGACGTAAATGCCTGAAGTAAAAAACAATGATATATGTCTGTTCGTGCTGTCCCAACATTCATCCAGAGGGCGAGTGATTGGCTTTCAATGTGTGAAGATAAATAGGCTCAGCTTCAGGTGTTGAAGAA
Organism: Enoplosus armatus; assembly: GCF_043641665.1. Taxonomy (NCBI): domain Eukaryota; kingdom Metazoa; phylum Chordata; class Actinopteri; order Centrarchiformes; family Enoplosidae; genus Enoplosus; species Enoplosus armatus. The sequence goes on from NC_092202.1 coordinate 16,084,203, forward strand.
TGTCAGAGTCAACTTTGGCTCGAGTAAAACAGAGGTGTGTGTGTGTGTGTGTGTGAGTCAAGCAGGTTTAAGACACTTCTTCTCCATTAAGATGTCACACACCATCCAGACTTTGCTGCAGGGCAGAAAGTGTAAAAGAAAAGCATTAGTGAGGAATAATGGGGGAGGGGGTAGGTTTTTTTTCACTGTGTGTGTGTGTGTGTGTGTGTGTGTGTGTGTGTGTGTAGATGTCAAGGAATTTAACAGATGAAGCCCTGGTGTTGTGAGTCACTGTCTGAGGGGGTATGAGCTGCTTGTTGATGTGTGTGTGTGTGTGTGTGTGTGCAGTCAGTTCCTCAGACTTCAACAAGGTTGATTCACAGGAGAGCCTTTGTCTCACTCTCCCTCTGTCTTTCTCATCCACTCCATAAAATACGTCCATCAACCGTCCCCACAGACGCCATCATCATCTCTCGCTACTCTCTTTATTTCACCTCTCCCTGGGATTATGTCTTTTTTTTAAGTGCCTTTTAAAGTCTTTTTTTTTTTTTTAATGATGCAAAAAATATGTTGGAGGCAATGTAGAAGCAGTGTGGCAGACCCCTGGCTTTGCAGTTCCCATAAGCTCCATCGAGCGTTTTAGCAGCGTGCAGCTCTTTTGTTTCGGTTTTACAGGAACCGGATTGACAGCTTTACCGATAAGGTTCACCCTCGCCGCTCTCATCGGCCTGGTTTCCAGCCGCAGCAGGCAGCTGTTCAGGTAAAATAACTGATAAACCGCACTACCCTGACAACCAAACCATAGTGGAGCATTTAGCAGCTAAAGAGCCAGATATTTCCCTCGGGAGCTGGTGGAGACCAAAAACAGAACTAAAATGAGAGAGAATGCTGGACGTACATTGAACGAATGAGCATGTTCATCAGTGATCGGGCTAGCACAGTGTTGTGTTTTCAGCTTGTTATGAACCCCCTCAAGTGGCCAAAAGAAAAAAAAAAAAATCAATATTGGCTGATACGGTATATTGTTACCAGACTTTTTAAAGTCTCAACAGTCCATTATTGATCAGCTGTTAATTGTCATAATGAAACTGCTAAAACAAAACCAACCTTTGGCCCAAATGTTATATGCAGGGGTTGAATACTTTTTAATCATTAATCATTTAATGTTCCAAATTTAAAAAAAATTAGTTTATACATTTAATTCATTTATTTATCCGCTACAGCATATTTAGCTAACTTTCCTGTAAATATAGTATGTTGTCAAATACTAACTTTATGATATACGGTGGCACACACCAAGCACCGCCCGTTAGCGCCTCAGCCACATCCAAGGGAAAGTGGCGTGGCTTGGGTTTAGTCCAAGGCAGATGCGTTTAAAGAAAAGCGGATGAAGTTTCAACCTCGCTTACCATAGAGGAGCGGCGTAATGCGAGTTGTACGGGTGGTTTCTCATGTGCACCCAGCTACTGTTAGAAACTAGCCACAGTTTTGCTAAATGGTTCGCAGACGCTAGGCTTGGTCAAAGGTTTATTGAGAGGATGTTTCACTCAGTAGAGGCTTTAGACTTGCATCAGAGAGCTAGCAACCAACACAACCAAGTGCCACCTTGGAGGTCTAATGGAACCGCATTTTAGCCCGTCAACATGGGGGGTTAGATGTAGTGTGTGTTCTTGTGTAGTGGAGGTTTGCCCGTGTCCACTGCAGTTGATGAAGACATCACCCCCAGACTCCCAACTCCTACAAGATCATGTTGAATCAGCCAGCTCTCTCTCTCTCCCTTTCTCTCTGTGTGATCACAAGCCTACCCATGTCACCCCGACTGACCCACCGAGTCACCAAATGACTTGGTACTACCTGAGAGGCTTGTGGTCAATGCGTAGTTTTCTTATGAAGACTTGCGTCTTGGGGATTCGTCCTCGAGGACTTGTGACTCGACTCGATCGAGACTTTTGTTGGCAAGACTTGAGACTCAGTTGTACGAGCATATCAGTTAAACATTTCAAAAATATATTATTAATAGCCACGATGTTGCTCCTGGGAGACGACTACAGCACCCCTCATCAAGCTAATGACCCAGAGGCAGAGGTGGACACCTATGTGGATCCTCTTGACGATCTTCCCGAGGCTGGTCACTCTAGCGAGGCACTATCTCTGCGTTCCCCCGACATCGGTACCATCTGAGCGGGTGTTCTCCGCCGCGGGTCTCACAGTCACCAGACTAACTCCACAGCATGTGGACATGTTGCTATTTCTGAATTAAAAAAACAGTAGAGTCAGGACTGAGGTAGACCTGGGCTGTTTATTTTATTTTAGGATCTATTTGAGGTCTGAAAAATGCGACTACAAGTTTCCGTTTTGTGAACCTGTCGGCTGTTTTTTGATCAGTAATTGTAAAAATAAACCCTTTCTTATGAAAAGAAAACATTTGTAATAGGCTCAGACATTTGTCTAGTCTAAATACTACATTTTAATTTTGTCGGTTAATGATCAGTTAACAAGGGTCGGCTACCAGTCAGAAAAAAAAAGTCTAAATTAGCATCCCTAATAGTGGCCAGTGGCTACTCCGCCAAACTCTGGACAAATAATCATAGAAATAATCTTACCTAAATACCCAGAAACCAATTTTACTACAATAATAAAAAAAAACTACAAGCCACTGTGACGAGAATATGGGATAAGAATTAGTTAATTTATCAGCCCGTATTAGATTATTGCAGATATAACAGTATCTGTGTATGTGTTGGCCAATAAATTGCTGTGCAGAAATGCCAAAGTTAAGTAATTTAGCTGCATGGATTTCCATTACATCGGCTGGACACTACCACTAAATGTAGCCCTGCGCTAATGAAAGTTGCTGAAGGGAGGTGTCCACTGCAAGTTTCTCCAGGCAATACAAGTAGTTAGTTTCACCTAAGTGGGCTATAATAGTATGTACATGTGTACGCGTTGAGCACATGTGGAGTACAAAGTGTCTGAATCTGCCCGTCGACGATGTTTCGCTCCGTCAGGCTGAAGTCAAGAACCTAACAGGCGGATAGACGTTGAAGATGTTAGATTTAGTTGTGTCATCACGTTTCCTGCTGTGTCTCATACACAGCTGTGCTTCTGCTTGGGTGTTCACTGTGGGCACACACACACACACACACCACTGTTGGGTCCCACCATTCTTTCACCAGCCGTCATTTGTCTCCCTGCTCTCATGGAATATTTTTCATGTATATACACACAAACGCAACACAAGCAGATGTTGCCTCCCAAACTGTGAAACAAAGAATGACCGTAATAAAATCAGAAGAAAGGGATCTTGTATCACCTCCTCACACACACACACACACAGCCAAACCACGTCTTCTCTATACTGAGTTCACAATCAGCACAGCAGACGTCAGTGCGGCTAAAACTGCATTGCTTTTTATTGCTTTCATTTCAAACGAACGGACAGTTTTCTCGGTCAAATATAATCTTTTCGTTGAGGTCATTTACGTTTCTTCTTCTGAAAATCTTTTGAGTATTGGAAACAAAAGCAAATCTGTATTTCAAAAATTGCTGAGGTACCTCATTAACGTGATGTAACGTGATTGATAATTTAATATTTCCAAGCATCCATACCATGACAAATTGCGTCCACAGCTCACTTAATTTTTTTACTGTAGAACAGCATTAAATTGCTTTGAATTCTGACTTCTTTTTTTTAAATTCTATAAGCCAAGAAGAAGGCAACACAAATGTAAAACTGACATTGACCTAAATAAAATAAAATGCTGCGATATCGCAGTGAAAACCTGAATACGATAGCTGCCTACCAATTGCAGGACAGTCTGCCACCATCTAAATCTCATATATGACACAGGAACCCTATCCTAAGTACCGAAGAGGATCAGGGCCACATGTGGATAAAATTTCAAGTCAGAATTTTGACTGGAGAATTCAAATACAGTTTGAATAAAGAGATGTGGCGTTCCACTGTCTCTTCCAGTCACAGACCAGTTTACAGCCCCATCCCAGGATGGTGTCACTTTTCCTTACACCTTACGACCCCACAGAGGACATCTTGGTCCTCTTGGAGAAAGAGCTGTAAAACAGAAAATATCAAAGAATAAGTATACAAGCTTAAGAATCTGAGCAGGGGGGCGCTGCTGAGCTTTAATGGAGTAGGACGTGAGTTTGGAAGCTCCCACCGATTTCGATTAAAGTTGTTATTCTTCTGCGCTTTTTTGTCACATTTTTAGTCCTGTCTTACTCCGCAGTACTTTTTGTTGGGAAGTTTTACTCTGGACTGCGTAAAATGGCTGGAAAGAACTCTAAAACTCGCAATACTATTCAGACACAACTGAGGCCTGGTCCACAAACCGCGACTACATCCTCGAGTGAGCCGTTGGTCCCTGCAGAGGTCGCCTCGACGCATGCTAACCCTGACATTGTTGCCCTCAAGCTCGAGTTGCTGGCCTCGCTGAGGAAAGATATTGCTGACATCTTTAAAAAGGAACTCCAGGATACTCTCGGAGATGCTTTGTCTACTATCAAGCTCGACCTGCAAGCGGTGAGGACACAGCTAGCAAACGATAAAGCTGCTACCGATGCTACCATGTCCAAGCTAAAAGGTACGGTCGGGGAGATGGAACACGCACTCACCGAGTGCTCCGATGACATCGCCGAGATGAAAACTACTATCAAGTCCCTCACTGCTAACGTAACCAAGCTGGAAAATAAATGTGAAGACTTGGAGTCCAGGTCGCGACGTAACAACGTTAGGATAGTGGGAGTACCGGAGGGTCCTGACACCTGTACCACTGCCGCTGTAGCCGCCTTACTAAAGGAAGTATTTGATCTGGTAAAGGAGCCGCTTTTGGACTGGTCCCACCGGACCCTCCAACCTAAACCCAAGCCCGGTGACCGTCCTCGAGCCATTTTATGCAGATTTCATTACCACAGTGACCGTGTTGACATTTACAGAGCTAGAGAGCTCCGACAGATTAAAGTCAGAGACCTGACCATCTCAGTCTTCCCTGACCATACTGCCAAGATAGCCCGGGCTCGGGCTGCATTCAACGAGGTCAGGCGGCAACTTCGTGGCATTGACGGTGCTCGGTATGGTCTGATTCATCCAGCGCGACTTCGCATCACATACAACGGTGCTGAGAAGGACTTCGTTTCAGCGGAGGAAGCCAGCGACTATGTCAAAACTTTGATTTCTGGGTGAGCTGAAATTTTAATTTATAATTTTTGTGTTATTAAGGTGATCATCTTTTTGTTTTGTTGGAATGCTCACCTAGATGAAACAACATTTTGTAATGTGAGTTTTTTCAATATACCGTGTTTATCATCAGCGGTTAAAGAGTTGATGTCGGCGGGAGTTTTTTCTTTTTTCTTTCTCTCTTTTACTTTTGTTTGCTCTGCTTAGTCTCCCGGTTGTTCCAACACTATTGTGGACAACTTTTGGTTATTGTGGGAAACACTGCTGTCTCCTTTGTTCTGCAGTTTTAGGGGGACTTTGGGTGTATTTGTGTGTAGGGGTATATTGGGGGGAGGGTGTCCCACCTCGGCTCTCTACGACCATTTGCATTTTTTTTATTTTTTTTTTATTTAAATGGTTAATGGCAATATAAATCCCAGCATTGCTGGGTCAGGCACACCTCTCAGATTTATTAGTTGGAATATCAGAGGTATGGGTAATCCTGTTAAGAGATCTAAGGTTTTTACACACTTGAAACGTTTAAACTCTGATGTAGTATTTTTACAGGAGACTCATCTTCGTATTAAAGATCACCATAGGTTACATTGCCCCTGGGTAAGTCAAGTCTTCCACTCAAATTTTAACACGAAAGCTAGAGGAGTCGCCATTCTCATTAACAAGAAAGTTCAGTTCTTATCCACTGATGTTATCGCTGATAGGAATGGCAGATACCTCATAGTTGCTGGTACCCTAATGCAAAAAAAGGTTTTGTTGGTAAATGTATATGCCCCGAATTTCGATGATGTTGAATTCGCTAACAGATTGCTGGGAAACATCCCCTTCTTGAATACTCATCTGCTGATCCTCGGAGGAGATCTAAATTGTGTCTTTGACCTAATCTTGGATCGGTCGAATCCTCGCAATCTAACTCAATCTGCTATGTCTAAAACATTCTCAGATTTTATGAAACAGAATGGTCTTATTGATCCGTGGAGATTTCGTAACCCTTCTATTAAAGAATTTTCTTTCTTCTCCCAGGTGCACCATTCATATTCTAGGATCGATTACTTTTTTATTGACAGTACTCTTAATTCATGTGTAAATTCATCTGACTATTTAGGTATTGTAATATCAGACCATTCACCTTTATTATTGGATATTCAGCTTTCTACCTATAAACATAGCCCACCACTTTGGAGATTTAACTCTCTTCTTTTGGCAGATAAAGAATTTTACGAATTCATTTCAAATTCTATTGATGAGTTCTTGTCCTTCAATCAAAATGACTCCTCTTCACACTCATTGCTATGGGAGACACTTAAATGTTACCTGAGAGGTCAAATTATTTCTTATACTGCTCTTTCTAATAAAAAGATGAATGCTAGGCTTAATGAACTTACATTTGCAATTAGTAACCTTGATCAAAGTTACGCACTGAACCCTTCTCTGGAACTACTTAAGCAGCGTCTTGATTTGCAAGCAGAATTCGATCTCATTTCGACTAAAGAGGCAGAGCGCTTGTTACTACGTAGTCGTGGCTCATATTATGAACATGGCGACAAGGCAAGTCGTTTATTGGCACATCAGTTACGACGACAAGCTACTTCCCGTTTGATACCTAGTATTAAAAACACTCATGACACTATTACTACAGATCCCTTGGAAATTAATGCTACTTAATTTATCTTTTTGCTCTTCATTATATAAATCTGAATTTCCTACAGACAACACTAAAATGAACAAATTTCTTCAGAACCTATCGAATCCTGTCATCGATACTAATACTGCCATGCAACTGGACTCCCCACTCTCCCTTGAAGAAGTTTCAAATGCAATTAAAGCTATGCAATCTAACAAAGCCCCTGGCCCTGATGGGTTTCCGATTGAATTTTTCAAAACATTTACTGGTAAATTGGCACCACTACTTTTATCTGTATTCAATGAATCCTTAGAAAGTGGTTCATTACCATCAACTTTGACACAAGCCACTATTGCTCTCCTTCTTAAAAAGGACAAGGATCCAACCTCCTGTAGTTCCTATAGACCATTATCTTTGCTTAATGCTGATGTTAAGGTGTTGGCTAAAGTAATTGCATCGCCTTTAAAGAATGTGCTTCCTTATATTATATCTTAAGAGCAAAATGGTTTTATAAAGGGACGTCAATTGTTTTTTAATACCCGTACACTTTTCAATATAATTTATTCAGAACATTCGACTGAACTTCCTGAACTTGTGATTTCTTTAGATGCTGAAAAGGCATTTGATAGGGTAGAGTGGGAGTACTTGTTTGCAGTTTTGAAGAAATTCGGATTTGGTGATAAATTTATCTCCTGGATTCGTCTCCTTTATTCGTCCCCTAAAGCCAGTGTCCATACTAATGATGTTTATTCTGATTATTTTGCTCTTGGTCGCGGATGTCGCCAAGGTTGTCCTTTGTCTCCTTTGCTCTTCGCCATCGCTATCGAGCCTTTGTCTATTACATTAAGATCTTCCCCCTTATTTAAGGGAATCACCCGTTATGGAGTCGAATATAAATTATCGCTGTATGCGGATGATTTGTTATTGTACATAACTGATCCTACACGCTCTATCCCTGCTGTTTTAAGTATTATGGAGAACTTCAGCACCTTTCCAGGTTATAAATTAAATCTGGGGAAAAGTGAGTGTTTTCCCATTAATACTGCTGCACGTCATCTTCAACAGTCAGATTTACCTTTTCAATTTAGTCCATCGGGGTTTAAATACCTAGTTATTAACGTGACTCGTTCTTTATCTTGCCTTGCATCAGCTAATTTCACTCCTCTCATCTCAGAGATTAGATTTGATATTCAAAGATGGGGTAATCTCCCCCTTTCATTAATTGGCAAGATCAATGTTGTTAAAATGAATATCTTACCAAAACTTCTATTTTTATTTCAGTCAATTCCTCTCTTTCTGCCAAAACACTTTTTTGACTCACTGGACAAGATAATTGGTTCTTTCATTTGGGGAGGGAAGTCACCTAGGGTTCGTAAATCTTTACTGCAAAGATGCAGACTTAGTGGAGGACTTGCATTACCTAATTTTCTAGCTTACTATTGGGCTGCCCACATCCATAAACTTTGCTACTGGTTAGAATCTCCTGGATCCTCTTGGTGTAAATTGGAACTATCTTCCTTGAAGGGATCTTCTATACCTGCTCTACTTTATTCCTCTCTACCTACAAAACCCTCTCTATATACTGTTAATCAAGTGGTTCTTAACACGCTCAAAATCTGGTTTCAATTTAGACGGCACTATAAATTTGTAGCTGCATCTTCTTCGGGTCCTCTAAATAATAACCATTTATTTCCTCCATCACTTTCGGACTCGACATTTTCAGTGTGGCATGAGAAGGGTATTACACAATTCAAAGATTTTATGTAGATGGTGTCTTTGATAATTTTGCCGATTTGTCATCTCGCTATGACCTCCCTGTTACTCATCTGTTTCGCTATTTTCAGACTCGCAATTTTGTTACTAAGTGTTTCCCTAATTTCCCCTCTTTACCCCCAGAACATCAGTGGGAATCCATGCTAACATTTATTCCTCATCACAAAGGAATCATTTCAAAGTTGTATGATATTATCTTGGCTTTTAGTACCCACCCAAACGTTAATCTTAAGTGTACATGGGAAGGGGAACTGGGAATACAAATACATGAGGAGACCTGGGAACAGGCCATACAGAGGGTACAATCTACCACCTCTTGTGCTCGTCTTGGACTTATTCAATTTAAGGTCTTATACAGGGCACATTTCTCTAAGTCTAGACTATCTAAATTGTATCCGGAAGTGGAAGACAAATGTGATAAATGCCATGGCTCTCCTTGTCACCTTAGCCACATGTTATTTCTTTGTCCTGATCTGAAAGGGTATTTTTCTATTAAGTCCACTGTTCTTGGGGTAAATATCCAACCTTGCCCTCTGATTGCTATATTTGGGATTCCTGAGCCCTCACTTGCATTTAACTCTACACAAAAGGTTATTATAGCTTTCACATCCTTACTAGCAAGACGTTTATTATTGTTGCATTGGAAGTCTGCTAAATATCCATCTATTTCCTGGTGGCTTAAAGACGTCATGTTTTTTTTAAAACTTGAGAAAATTAAATATACGTTGAGAGGATGTACAGTCAATTTTTTTCACAAATGGCAACCCTTTATTTCCTGTTTCACTAATTTAGAGGTACTACCTGATTGAATGTGTGCCTGTTACTGTTGTACCTTTTATATTACATGAATAACCAGTAGTATGTGTGTTGGTCGTGGTGAGCCGAGTGGGGACGTGGGTGGGGGGTTGTTCACTGTTTATTATGTGGCACTCTGTAAATTAATTTCATTATTTTCTTCTACATTTTTATCAGAGTGTTTCTGTTTTGTTTTGCATATGTGACTGTGTACGTATGTGTGTGTAAAAAAGAAAAGAAAAGGCAATTTGTATTTCTGAAATTGAAAGTATTGTATTGTAGCTTTCAATAAAAATATTTGGGAAAAAAAAAGAATCTGAGCAGATGTTGGACACTTTTCAATGCTGAATACTAATATTAAAACTAATAAAGCTTTTTGTCTTGATTTTGACTGTACGCAATAATGCTAAACCCCCCCTAAAACACACTGCTTCACTGCCTGTGGGATTCCATTTCCTGTATGGAGGATCAGGCCGGAGTCTGACCACAGATAAAGGCTGTTTATTAAAAAGCCTGCAGGGTGGAGACACCAGAAAAAAAAAACAGCAATGCCCCATAGAGACAGCAGTCGAATAACAACACACGCATACTGCATTCCTTCACACCAGAGCGCGAGTGGAACGAGACAAAAACCGCGACTGTCCGCAAGGCCGAGGCAGCTCTGATTGGCCGGGACGTGACGAGCAGATTCGTGCTGTGGTCTCGCAGAGATTCTTGTGGACGCGCGCTTCATTTAGTAGAAATGGCTGCAGGCATCAGGAATGTACAGTCATCCTGTCTTGTGTGTGCAAATGTGTGTGTGTGTGTGTGTGTGTGTGTGTGTGTGTGTGTGTGTGTGAGACGCAGGTGTGTGGCTCCAGGTATTATTATTAGTATGTGGTTTAGCCTCAGGCTTTCCTTTCTTCGTATTCTCTCCTTTTATCGTCCTCTCTTCATCCAGCTCCTCATTTTTGACCTTCCTACCTCTGGTGCACACACACACACACACACACACTAATTTACGTTTAATGTGTTGTCCAGCTGTCCATCAGTGTGTGTGTGTGTGTGTGTGTGTGTGTGTATGTAGTTACCAGCCATCCATGGCGTCTCTGTGTTTCTGTCTCTTTATATCTTTCCTTCTTCCTGTCTTTTTATTGTATTTCTCCATTTTTGGGGGACTATAATACACACTTCCTGCACGAAAATGGTGAAATGTAAAGGCGTTGATTATCATTTTGAGACTGGAACTGAATTCTTCCACTCTCAAATGAAGGGGGAGAAAAAGGTAAAGAGGAAGAGGAGGGAGGGAAAGTAAGGGGAAATTTCAATCATGGAAGTGTTTGAACCCAATGGGAGGCCGGCAGGTGACCCGTGCGAGGAAATGGCTGCTGACAGATTTATAATACAGTCACTTCCTGCAGCGCTGATTCACTCATTAAGTGTCACCACCGAGCCCAGTCCCCTATTCTTTTAATTCACAGTGATCGCGCATCTGCCTTATGGTGGCGAATAGCTAAAAACACAGATGTCTTGAAATGATTCGTTGATTTATTGGTTCGATGGAATCAATTGTGACAATCAATTCATATTTTAAGCTCCGGAGGATTTGCTGCTTTCCCTGTTTTTATATCATTATAAATTGTATAGCAATTTTCATGATTGACAATCTATTGGGTAAACAACTTATTGATTAAAGGAAAAGCATAATTGATAGATTTATTGATAATAAAAGATAATCCTTAGTTCTCGCATTACTCTAATTATCAGTTTTGTTTCATATGAATTATAGAGGTGATTGACTTTTCAAAAATACTTTATTTTTTATGAATTTATGATATTTGCAAAAAAAGACTTTTAAAATGAGCATATTTTAGGGTCAGTATAGTGCCTTTGGTGCAGTCACCCAAATGAAGGCATACACCTTATTTCCAGTAGTACCAGGCCTTAAAGCTGCTGTGGCTTTCAACAACAGTGGGGTGGGCGGACCAGTGAGCCTAACTGGTGTGGCTGGGTTTCTGGCAGTGGTGTGGCATGGCTTTTCCACTAGGTGGGGCTACTAAATCTTGGCATGCTATCCGCCATACTGTCCCGTAATCATCCCGTTGTTGTATGTTTCAGTACGTCTTCTAGCTACGTGGGCAGCGTTGCCAGGTTGGTTAAAAAACGTAATCATGACAAATCAGGCCAAAGTTTTTTCGGCCCACCCAAGCTCATTTTTTACCGACATAAAACCATCCTACAGCTGCCTACGTGGGCGGGAAGTTAGTGATCAACCAATCAGGGGCCACCAGGGAAAGCCGAACACAGATGAAGCCTGCGGGCAGCGCTGTTTTATATAGGACCACACCTTGCTGGTTTCTGGAACAAATGGCATCTTAAGGTTACAATGCGTAGCTGCAGTCCTGTGATGTATTACATATTCAACACATTCAAAAGTCAACTCAGTATAAAAACAAAAGATAGATATAATAGCAGATGAAAGTGGTGCAAGCGGTGAAATGTGAGCGACGCACACACACTCGCACGCTCACAATAAATGCGTGTCATCTGTCACCCAAGACTTAGCCAAAGGAAACCGTAGTATAATCTGTTTACTGCTTCCTGAGGCACACACACACACTGACACACTCTATGCACACTATATTCATCACAGCGTGTACAGTTTGCATCTGTGCTGAGGATCTGGGTTTCTAGCCACACAAATACACACACACACAATGTCCTTACATCATTGCTGTCTTGTTTTACTACAGTCTGCACTATTGTGTTTAAAGACAAAGACAAAAGTATCCTCATCTTTCTTTCTTTCATTCTGTCTTTCTTTTTTTCTCTCCAGCCTCTTACAGTTCTACATATTTTTTGGCGAATTTACTTCATGTTAAATGTTAATGTTGTTTCCAAGTGAACGGTGTGTGTGTGTGTGTGTGTGTGTTGAGTTGGCAGGCCGTCTGCAGTCATTATTTATACAAGGCCCGCGTGCTAACTGCGAGGCTGAAAGTCAATTTCACGCAAAGTTTCCATTCCGTTATTATTCTAACCCACTTTAAACCCCCCCCCCCCCCCCCCCCCACAATGTGAATGTCAGCTATTCTGGGCTCCGAGCGCCATATTTACACTGATAATGAATGCGACACACCCTTAAAGAATATATGAAGAAATAAGGAGAGGGGAAGAAAAAAAAAGAAAAACGCAGGAAAGAAAATCTGCGCTGGATACAGCTGGGGAGCTGTGGTATGTTTGAGTGTGTAGGTGTTTGTTGGTAGGTTTATGGTTATATGTAGATGTATGATTGGGAGAGTGTGTGTGTGTATGTGTGTGTGCGTGTGTTCCAGCTCCACGTCTGTAAACAAGATTCTGATCCCAAACAAGGCTTCACTCTCCTCCATCGTCATCCATCACGCAGGGACACAGTCACAGTGTTGAGTTCATAATTCACGTGGCCACCAAAGGTCCTCGTCAGTTAAACGTAAGCGTACACTAGGTGGTATTTAGGCTATGTTACTCGGGCCCTAATCATGAGCAACCAAGGGTGAAAGACCTCCAGTTTCCACCAGTTTCTGACAGCTTCGACATCTCCCACAGTGTTGTCAACAAACTGTTGGCAAGATGGTTGAAAAGTTACCTTGAATTAAGACCCAATTACTAACGCGACTGTTTCAGCTAATTTATAAGTCATAAACTTAGTCATTTATTTGTTTCTGTTAATGAACTGCTACAGGTACGCAACGCAACAAAAACAACAATTTAGGCCAATTGGATGTTGTGACAACAGGGCTAGCAATTGGTGTAACCATCTTGCAATGACGCGTGAATTTTTTGCCTATCGGAAATTGTGTTGATGCAGCATTACGCGGGTGTCGGTTTGCTCGGGAGGAATGTCTTGTTCAACACAAGCAGGAAGTAGGGTCGCTAAGCTAGGACAGATAATGGACTTGGATTGACAACTAATGCAGATTTAATTCCGTCTAAATGCAGTACAGCACGTAAAGCATGCTGTATCTCACTTCTCAGATTGTTTATTTTATTCGACCAATCAAGTTTAAGTAGCGTGACATCATGACCTGACGCACTAATTGCTGTGGATAACATGCTTATTTTTGTTTGCATGAATGGATAATTAGCTCTTCTAACCATAGTCTTCCACTGACCGTTAGCTAGAGAATCAGTTACCATGGTGTTTAGACTACCATGTGGCATCCTTGTGATTATGTGGCTTTTAAAAGCTGCGGCATGGTCTTCGTCATGCACTGTGTCCTTCCTCTGTCTTGCGTGTACTGCATGTATTAGTTAGGCAGACATATGAAACTCATCACCATTTTCTCATTACATCATCATCCTCTCTCTAATACTCCCCTTTTTTTTGCCTCTCATTAGGCTGTAAATCTGGGCCTAGCTCTCAGGATTTACTGCACAATTTGTGTCCTCGAAAATATGTGTTTCTCTTGGCGGTGTGTCTTCACCTCGAATTCTCGCAAGGGAGGAAAATAACAAAATCATTTCAATTTTGTGGCTTGCTTTCTTTGTGCTGGCTGTTTTAAATGGTGTTACCACAAATGGAAGTCACCAAATGAAAGTAAGCAGCCAGACTGTCTCATAATGAACTGATACCTCACTTGTCATCTAACTACCTTAAACCCTTCCTCTCTTTGTTAGTCCATGAGTACTTACTCTGTGAGCTGTTACAATAATTTGCTTGGGCATTGTACATCTTGGAAGCACTCCTCTTATTGAAAGAAAGAATTGCCGCCTTAACTTTATGGAGGGGTTTTGCGTGTCACCGTGACCCTGGGAGCTGTGTTGTCTAGCTCCTGGTAGTGTCTCCCAAGGCAAATTGATCCCAGGGGAAGGTCCACACTAAGAGTGGTTCACAAAACCCCAATGAATCGGCGAAGACAGAGCTGCAACTCGGAACGGAAAAGGGAAAGGGGGGCAATCCCCTGGGGTCAGACCTGGGAGGGAAGCTTGCCGATGAGTGTCTGGTGGTCGGGCTTGGACCCATGGAGCTTGGCCGGGCACAGCCCGAAATGATCACATGGAGCCACCACCCCGGGGACCCACCACCCGCAGGGATAGGCATTTGGGTCGGGTGCACTACAAGCCAGGCGGCAGGCAAAGGCGGGGACCTAGGCTTGCATCATAGACTGGGCGCCTTCCATTGGAGGTTTTCCAGGCACGTCCAACTGGCAGGAGGCCCCGGGGTAGACCCAGAACATGCCGGAGGGATTACATATCTCATCTGGCCTGGGATCTCTTCCTAGTTGGACGTGTCTTATTATCTTCACATGGAGGTGTCCGAGAGGCTTCCTCTTCCTGAACTACTGGCTCCTTTCAGTGCAAAATAACAGTGGTCCTAGTCGGAGCTTCCTCCGGATGTCTGATCTCCTTGCCCTATTTCTAAAGCTGCCAGTATACTTAATCAGAACTGCTTGTCGGATGGTCGTTGAGCTTCGGAAACCCGCTCACCCCACACCTTTCGGATTACTCCGAGATTTGTTGATATAGTGTTCCCTGCGCAAAATCTTGGGGGAAGGTCAAAATGTTATTATTTTACCTGTTATGCAGCAGCCCTCTTATTATTGTTGTGATCTCCCAGATGTCTGCTTTCTGCCTGGAATGATGAACAGCGCTGCTTGACCTTGCTCTTGGAAGTGTTGTTAGGAATGCTGTGCAGACTGTGGAAATATTGGATTTAAATCTTGGTTTTGCCCGGGGCTGAAATGTTAACATTCCTGCTAGACAGTAGCCATCTGTGGGATCACGGGAATACCTTCACAGAGTAGGTGTGCTGAGGTCACAACTGGGGCTAAGGGCGAGCCCCCCTGTGAAGGAATTTTCGGCCACTCCTCTCCATGATCCTATTATTTTGGTCACTGTCCAAAGCTCATCATGACCACCATAGGTGAGGTTTGAAACATAAACGGAAATATATTCTTCTGAGACAACGTCCACATTAGGCGCCAAGCATTCGGACCGAGAGCAGCCCTGCGTTGGTGTGGTCACGTTGCTTCAGATACTGGTGATGCGATACATGATAGTGATGAATAATAATTTCACTGCTCTGGAAGGTTGTGACGGCGGCAATCATTTTATCGTTTGTCATGACAATTGAGATGGTAAACATGTGACATTCAAGTAACAAAGTAATCCACTGGAAAGCACGCTTGCACATACTTGGCTGGCAAATGGGGCGTCCTGCCCAATGAGTTAGCATTGCATTGAGGAAAACCTTTTGCCAAATTAATTTTGGCTGGAGCCTTCTTCATTGGCCGCCCTACTGCATCAACGCATTGAACCTGTTGAAATGAATGAGGGGTTGTCTGAATTCTGCTTTACCGCTGGTGCGGCGCCAATCCAACATTCTGAAATGGTTCGACCAAAAGAATGTATGTTCTTACAGATCACCCAAGCCTCGTGTGAGAGGAAGACATGTTTAGACTTACTGGAATAACTCTTTAATCAATGCTTTTATATAGCTTGTTTTTGTTCTGTAATTTAGAACTGGGGGGGGGGGGCTTAGTGAGTAATAAGAAGAAGCATAGGAGTTTATGCTATTGATCAGATAGGGTTTCATAGCTGAACGTGGTTTTCCTAACATGAATCATGTGGATCTCTGCTCTGTCCTTACACGGTCCCGGCTCTTGTGTTGGTTTTTTTTTCAGCTCTCTTTGATGTTTCAATAGAGCGCCGTAGCCGTGTAGTTATTTACATGACTTATATCATGTGGGGAAGCAAAGTGTTTGAGATTAGATTTCAGCTTCAAATGGTGTTTGTTTTATCAGTATTTCTTGGAAGAGAGAAAAAGGAGAGCGATAGCGTTTCACAGAAAGAGAGGAAACATAAATCCCTGCAAAAGGTTAGTGTGGTCGCACTGAATGAAAAGGTTAAGTGTTACATTTATTGACCTGTGTGGGAAAATTCAAACTATGTATTTGACCTGTCCAGGATCAGTGGGTGTGGCGTCACAGTACTGTATATATTGTTATATCCTGTTATCCATTTTCAAAATGTCTTTTGTTTTTGTGGATTTTGTGAGACCTCTGACCCTCTATCTAAGGGGGTCCAGGGGCATGCTCCCCCAAATGAAAATGTTGTACATTTTAAAGTTAAATGCGTCAATCTGGTGCACTTTGAGAGCCAAATTAACCTAATGAACCTTTGTGCTCAGCAATTTAGTCATGAACTAAGGACGCTAATTGAGATTTTCTTTTTTCTGACCAATGTGTAGAAAAATAATTTATGACTTGTTAAAATAAATAGCTTAGCAAACAGTTGCCAGACTTTTTGTAATAGGCTAATTACTGATCAAAAAACATTATTAACATCCCTATTGTCAACACATTGGTTGCATAGATATGGATGGTGATGACTGATGAAAACCACAATTTTGCTATCTAAAATGTAGTTCGTCTCGATGGTGGCACTAGGGGAAAGGTCAATGGGTCATTTAAATTAAAAAGGGTCTATCTTCTTCAGAGCATGAACGTGTTCTGCACATTTCATTGCAATCTGCACCCGCCACGGGATGGAAAAGGAATGGAAAAGGGTTCATCATCTTGTAAAAGGTGTTTTAGAAGACAGGCAATTAGTGATTCTAGTCGGAGAGTATCGGGCTGGTTAACATTTATTGAAATGTTTGTTGTTATATTATTACATTGTTATAATATTATGATGCTTTGAGGCTGGCGCTACACAACAACAAAAGTCAGCAGGTCATGTAAGACATTAGGATTCCGCGTACTGACTCCCACACGTCCAAGTGAGAAAACAACAAAACACAAAAACCCCTCAATGTCTGAACTTTATTGCAAATACATTTTTTTTCCAATGAAGTGCAATGAAAATAACGTCTGAAATAAATAAACAAACAACAACAAAACTATTAAAATACACAATACTACAAGAGCTAGGTATAAAATGTTGTCATAGGTTGGCACCATAATAGCTAATACCACTATAACGTGAGTGGCATTATTCAAACTGAAAGTTGAACCTGAATAATTAGCGGGGTTAAAAATATTCAGTTGCGCGTATGAACTCTTGAGACTGGTTCCCAGACAGGAAACACAGTTGGGATTAGGCTAAATACTGGTTGGCTGGATGGAGCCCGCTCTGACCACTTAGGAGCCAATGGTGTGTGGCGTTGCCCACTCACTCACTCAGACACACACACACACACACACACACACACACAGATGCACTTTGGTTGGTTAGAAGCTGTGTTCCGTTTCCTACCTGCATGCCAAACGGAACCATCAGCATCATGGCGGGTAAGTGAGGTGTGTGTGTGTGTTTTGTATGTGTTTGTGAACATGTGTGAGTGTCATACATATGAAACTCCAAACACACACACCGATGACTTCCAGCAGACGGTCTGCACTATAAATACCATGTGACAGCGAGCTGAACAGGATGATGAAACATCCTCTGCTCTCTCTGTCCCGCCTCCTCCTCCTCCTCCTCCGCCCTCCTTCTTCCTCTTGGACTCAGTGGAAAGAGATGAAGTCATTTCACTTCATTCCATCCCGGGATCACCCACCACATTGTTGGAGCATATGGCTTTTATATAACACTGATGTGACTCCGTTCGCTGGGCAGAATTCCTGTGGGATATATTTGAGGAGCTTCCTCAGAAAAGGACCCTTTATTTAAGAAAAGTTTGTTAGCATTGGAGACAAGTGGAATTGTCTGGTCCCATTGGCAGTGGAGAGTTTTCACTCCTTTAAAATTAATACAATTTTGAGTTCAGAGTCATTTGTTAAAATGGACGTTTTTGTTGCAGTGGCTGTTTGCAGCCGTAGCTTGCATCTATTTGGCGTTGTGATGTCATTTCCCCTGTCTACGCGGCCAGGCCATTTTGATCCAGTACAGAGCTTGTGTGTGTGTGTGTGTGTGTGTGTGTGTGTGTGTGTGTGTGTGTAATTATTTGTAACCCCCACACATGTATGTGTGTGTTACCCCCACAAATGTAATGTGTGAAATACACCATGTAGCCTAAGCATGAATGAAAAAAAAACCTGGGGGTGTGGAGTTCGACAGACGTGAGCTTACCAGACTGTCTGTGGCCTGCTCCTCATCTCAAGGTTCAAGATAGATTTATTTGTCATTCCGCAACACGGGGCTGCGTAATGAAATGAAACCCAAATGAAATGCTGCGGGCTCGCGGTTTCCGAGGCGACACACTAGCGTTAGCATGAGCTTCACATTATATCCAGCAGCTGCAGGATGTATTTTAGCCAGTCTGGATTCAAACTGATTTTCTGGCCATAAGCCTGTTTCAGTTACAGGATGTATTTAATGTATATACACACACCTGCACGAACATATCAGCGATTGCCGGGGTGGTGGTTGACCCAACCATAATACACACATAGAGAGAAAGGGAAAAAAACGCATAATGATACATTAACTAACACCAACACAGGATGTACGCCTGGTCCCTAGGACTGAGTAGCCCCACCTAACACCCATCCCATCCTCCTTCATCCACCCTTCTTTCCAGTCATCCTTTTCACTGAACCATCTGGTATTTCAGAAGTCATGGTGAGTGTGTGTGCCTGTGTGTGTGAGTAGTTACCAGACATAATAACACATATGCTCCCGTTTGTAATGGCCACCGGACTTTATTGCGTGCGGTTTGGCTCCATTCCATTAAAAACGAATGAGCAAGTGGACAAACAGCCCGTCACGAAGAGACAGGGGCCGAGGACGCTGACTCATACTGACCGACTCGCATTAACGGACGTTGAACTGAGAATAGTTTTGGAGTCTTGCGAACGCAGAGGTGAAGCAGGGTGAGGTGGATAGGAAATGCTCTCCCAAGTATGCGAACACCAGTATGGTTTGCTCCTGCTTTTGTATATCCTCCGTGTGGTTTCTGTGGTTGCCAGTTTGGAAAAAGTTCAACCATGACCGCCTACGACTCTTTGGAAGTATCTACGTCCACGCTAGCGGCTCTGTGAGGCTGAGATAAATGCTAACATCAGCATGCTCTCAGCGGCGATGCTAGCATACTGATGTTTAGCGGGTGTAAAGTTTATCATATTTGCCGTCATATTTTAGCGTGTTAGCATACTAGCTAACAGAGTACAGCTGAGGCTGATGGGAATTTTACTGGTAAAGGCTAGCGTACAAGAAGGAATAAGAATAAGAGTAGAAACAACTATTAGATAGAACTAATATAGGTATTGGCTTGGTGTGCAGGTCCCTGAACACTTGGTTTCATATTTTAAGTATTCATCTGCTATATTCATGACTAAATAAGCAACAAAGTGAATAAAGAACTTTCCCCCAAAAAGCAGAACGCTGTAAAAAAATAGTTGAATAGAAATGAGTTGCATTGAAAATGGTCGTATGTGACTTGTTACAACCTCCGTGGCCTCAGCTCAGGAGCAGCCTCCAGCTTTATATGTCATCTGGAGTCCTAGACTACATCACAAGTGACCTCACATCGACATCACCTTTTTGTAACTGAGCCCCGCCCACTTAAGGCCAAGTGAGAGGAGCACAGAGGAAAAACACAAATACAGAAAATCTCTCATGTGAAAAAAAAAAGCAAACACACACACACACACACACACACACACACAACTGTCATCAACACAATCAAAGTGAGACGCTGATAAAAAAAAAAAAAAAATGCTTTCAGGGTCTTTTAAGCCTTGCATGGCCCCACTGAAGGCTTCCTGTCTCAGTTTATACCTGCGACGAAGGGAAGAACGGCAAAAAAAGCCATATTATAGGCTGGTCGGCCCATCACCAGTCAGCAGTCTGTGTGGTTGTGTGCACTCGGATGAGGCCTGAGAATGGTCCAGATTGCGCACACACACACACACACACACACACACACACACACACACACACAATCACAATCACTGCTTGGGGTGAACAGAGGGCCAATCTGTGCACTAATGAAGGAGGCCTGTTTAAATTTCCTGTGTACTGATTGGAAACAGCCTTCTTCATTATAGACCCACGAGATTGGACAAACACATCCTCTTCCTCACACTGTCTGCTTTCACCATCAGCTCAGGTCGAATACGACAAGCCGTAAAGTGATTTGTTGCGGCAGGTCGGCTACCAACCGAGATTTGCTCTGAGGGGCCTCTTTAGGTCGAGGGGGCGATGGGGGTTAAAGGTTGCTTGAAGTGGGTGCGAAGCAGTTTGAGGGTTGTTCAGGGTGTAGTAGAGAGCTGGTTTGATTAGGGAGAGAGAGATTTAGAGTTGTTTTCTGAGGGTTACTTAGACGTTCAGTTTTCTAAGGTGGGGTTTAGAGTTACAAGGAATATTTTTCGGTGGGGGTTGAAGATTTGAGGGTTTTTTGAGTCTCAGGGCAGTTTTGAGGAGGAGTTAAAGGTTTTTTTGTGACAGATGTAGCTTTGTAGCTAATTAGCTGAGGTGAACATCATAGAAGGTGAAGGTGTTTTGATGGAGAATGAAGGGCTTGAGGCTGTTTTGAAAGGCTTTATTTAAGGAGGACTTTTTGACTGAAATGAAGCCTCTCAGAGTCAGATAATATATTCTGGCATAGTTCGAGATGTGGTGCTACTTTGAAGCACCACATCTTTAAGAGGGGGTCAACTCATGAGAGCTATTAGGAGGCGAAGGGATAGTTTTGTCTGTCGTAAAAAAAAAATGGTATGAAAGACTTGAGCCGGTGACCTTTGACCTCAAACACACACTTCCGACATCCAGGCTTGACCTCTACACGCTTACTAGCACCACTTGCAGCTGTGCTTGGAACATGGGTATAGTTTACTGAAGTTACATTGTCACCTGGTCAAATAGTCCCAACCAGTCAAATGTCATATTTCAAAAGCAGTCCACATGGCTATCATTAAGATTTCAGCTGTACTACTACTCTTACGGATACTGCTCATCGACCCTTAATCATTAACCCATGTTTGTATCACTTAATAATTTAGCCCCGGGGCCCGTACAATGCCGCGTTTCGGTACCCGTCCCTACTGTCATTTCTGATAAATACCACAGTACCATACAGTCTATAATCGGAGGTAGATATTTAGTTACATGAACCACGGCAAGGGGGGCACGACAGACTTCACCGACCTCCACAGGCTCAAGCTCAGAATCAGGACTGACGCCTCTAAGCTCAGGGAAACTGCTTGAATAGATGCAGAAGACGACAACTACAAAGACCAGCGGCTGACTGAAGAGGAAACCAAACAGATGGGGTGTGAAACTCTTTGTTTTGGCGGACCGAAGCGATGGCTGCACTTCAGATTTCTCAATTTACTGGTAAGTCAACATTTCCAGCTGGAACTGGACTTCATGGACAAAACAACTTTGTGGACATTGCTTCCATCTGTTCTATGATCATTGTTACACCGAGCCCATGATTCAGAGACAACATGCCCGTGGGGCGGGGGGCAAAACCCCAGCTACATTTACAAGCAGTTCCCTTCAATTTCATATGCAGTGGGGTCCAAAAGTCTGAGACCCACTAGTCAAGATAGTTTTTGTCATTTGTTTAGAATGTAATACTATTTTTTTCACTACAAATGATAATATCAGCTTAACAATTTGAGTGAAAAGTTGAATCTTTGAAAAATGTACGGGAATTGCAGAAAATCTTAGTATTTGGTATGTCCCCCTTTTGCTTTAATGACCGCATGCACTCGAGCTGGCATGGACTCCACAAGTTTGAGCAAAACCTGATGGCCCATGTTATCCCAGCATGACTTGACAATGTTCCAAAGGGCTGTCATTGTGATGTCACAGAAAGCTTGGCTTGTGTCTTCAAGTGCCCCCCAGAAATAGTTCAATGGAGTTGCAGTCAGGTGACTGTGGAGGAAATCCATGACAGTCACAACTCCTTGGTCTTCTTTGGTCTTCAAATAGGTCTTGTAAAGCTTTGAGGTGTCTTTGGGGTCATTATCCTGTTGCAGCATGAATCACTCTCCACAAAGATGCAAATCAGAAGGTATAGCATGTCTCTGAAGAATGGAGTGGTACTTCTCCTTGGTCAGGGTGTAGTCGATTCAGTGCAGGTGTCCAACTCCAGAGTAGGCAAAACTCCCCCAG
Organism: Enoplosus armatus; assembly: GCF_043641665.1. Classification (NCBI taxonomy): domain Eukaryota; kingdom Metazoa; phylum Chordata; class Actinopteri; order Centrarchiformes; family Enoplosidae; genus Enoplosus; species Enoplosus armatus. Next base: position 16,106,582 of record NC_092202.1, read on the forward strand.
ACTTGAATATTCCCACACCAGTCTGTTGCTGCCATAAATCTCAAACTTGGATTCATCAGTAAATAGGACTTTTCGTCATCCACAGTAAAGTGCTGGTATTTCTTAGCCCACCCCAAGTGTTTGGCCTTGTTTCCCCTTCTGAGAAGTGGTTTAGAAACTGCTACTCGTCCTCTGAGACCACTACAAGGCAGCCTGCATTTGCTGACTGGAGTCTTGCGTTCTTCATTTAGCCAATTCTTTATCTGTGATGAAGTTGCTTTTTTTTCATATATCAGGGAACTAAGCTTGCTGTATTGATCTTCTGATGGTGTGGTCATTTTTGGTTGGCCTGATCGTGCGTTGGATACAACTGATTCCGTTTCTGCAAAGCGTTTTAGAGTTCCGTGCACCGCCCCCTTAGAAACCTTTAGTCTAGCCATGATTTGACACTGGGAAAGCCCCTCGAGTGTCATCTGAACGCATGCTTCGATGGAAGGGACACAACTCAAAGAAATCTGACCTTTTGTACGAGGGAGTTAAGTTTGTCGATGCCACAAATTTGCTTAAATTTGATTGCCGACCTAAAAATAGTGCAGAATCAAAAATATTTCGTCTTCGTTTTACATGTCATAGCTTCTTGTGCTTTTCATTGTTTCTGAATCCTCAAACTATGTGATTATTTTCAGGTTTTACGTGAAAATATTTGAGATTTTCAATGTGGTTACAGACTTTTGGACCCCACTGTATATTTATTAATTACAAATATAATTTTATTTATTACAAAAGTTAGCTAGTCATGCGCTGATAGAAAACAGAGAAAAGCAGCAAATCTTTAAGTAGCACCATAAATGACTTCAATGATTCATTGATTATCAAAACTGTCTAATCAATGAATTGTTTTAGCTCTAGCCTGACCAGCACTGAACTACCACTTTCCTTGCAAGATACATTACAAACATGCACATACATACATATATGAGATCAACAGGTCAGAAAGAGGCATGGACGTGAGAAGGGTATAGAAGTAAACAGTATGATTAAACACAATACACACATGGGGTATGGCCCAAACTGCGGGATGGAACGTCCACACTGTAAAAGGACCTGGTTCAATTCTTGACCTAATTTTCCTCGTTGGTCTGCCAGCATCTAGTTCGGCTTTGGATCGAGGCCACAGCTCCAAGTGCCGCTGGACTCGAACAGAGACAGAAGTATCAAATTATGCAACACCCTCCCTTTCGTAGAGGAAAATGCGCGGAGGCTGTCTTTGAAACCTTTGTCCTCTGCCGACCCACATGTCAAAAGGAAAAGACTTCATGTCAGTTCCAGTGGAGTGTTCAAGGCATGAAAACTCCAACCACTCCTGCAGCATCATCCACTTCCCCTTAATGTCCGTGTATACCTTCAAAACTCTCAGGTGTTTTCCCCAGTATTCGATATTAAAAAGGATGTCGTTCCTAACAACCAAAAATACATCGAAATGCACCAAAGAACCGCCACAAAAGTCCATTTGACTAATTCTGAGTATTACCGTGGTATAATGTCTTCTGTGGCTCTGGGCGGAGCTTTGCAAAAATCTGAGAAAATAATCCTGATGATGTCATAGTGATGTCATAAGGGGTATTTCAGCCTCAGCTTGGAGAAAAGAAGGAAAAAAACATTGTTATCTTTGAAAGACGTGGGGGTTTACCAGGCAGAGAAACTCTGAAGATGGATGCCCTTGAGTGGCATTATGGGAAATGATTCTGGAGGTTGACACAGACACCTCCAGAATTTTAGGGGCTAAAAATATTTATTACTGCACAGGAACAGGGGGCATACACATGCATAATATAGGCACACACGGTCATGCATGACCATATGGACATATGGCCATGGCTGCGGTCATAACCACACTCAGGCACTCAACCCCCCCCCCCACCCACACACACACACTCGCACAGCTCACTGACTCTGGTGAGGATGATGATAATGATGATGGGACAACCAGACCTGGACATTAGAGCTAGCTCGCTTCTCACCGTGACGCACTGTGACTTGAGATTTATAATAGCTTGACGTCAGTATCCCTCACGCACTTCCCGTCAAGAAAGGCGAGCCTGCAGTGTCAGTGTGTGTGTGTGTGTGTGTGTGTGTGTGTGTGTGTACGCGTGTGTGTGTGTGTGTAATGAAACCGTTTACACTGCTATCCCTGTGATTTGAAGCCCAGTTGAGGCTGATTTCTCTGCATCTCTCTGAGCTTCGTTTTATTTCCAAGCATTTCTGAGCCTCACAAAAGTATGAAACTGTAGCCTGTGGGTTGTATGGCACTAACTTAATGTGAAACATCAGGACATTGTAATGTTACTCCCGTACATAACTCAAACGCCATACATATGTATGGGCACATTCTGCAAACAAAACCATCTGTAAAAAATCAATGTCAATTTCAATGTTTCCCCTCAGGGAGGAGGATCAGACAGCAAACACTACATATTTGTACCACAAGAGTGCGGAGTACATTACTGTATGACACCCACATGGTATTTCCTTATCCTTCTAATTTTGATGGGATTGTGTTTGCTGATCCTGTACCAAATGGAAAACATACACATGCCAGATTAAAACACACACACACACACGTGATCGTGCTTGCCACTGTTTTTCTACACCATACCAGGTAGGAATCAAAGGTCCCATATTGTAGAAAGTGAGATCTCCATGCCTTGTTGGATTATAAAGCAGGTCTGGGTGCTGTATAAATACTATGGAAGTATCAAAATGCTCAGTTCACGGAGAAATGAAACACAGCCCGTACTCAGACGCTGCGCCTTTTAAACAAGCCGTCAGGACTTCTGTAAGGTTGCGATGCCACAACTATACAGTCGCCGCCCTTAGCCATGGCCCCCAGCAGGTCATCTGCTCCAGGCACACCAAGTACAGGGACGCTCATCCACCCACTCAGTCTGTCTTAAGTTATTGGAGCGCTCTGCTCAGGACTGCTCTTCAAGTGTTTGGAGGTTGTTCAGTTTGTTTCACGGCTTGTTTCAAACAGAGGGGGAACTGAGGGGCTGCAGAAAGGGCCAGGAGAAGATACATACGGACTTTTTTTTTTACTTTGAATCATGCAAAGCTGCTCTAGCAGTCCCAGAATAAAAATATAGAGCTAAAATGAGCATAATATGGGGCGCAGATGGAGGGAGGGGCTATATTTGGGGTTGAGTGTCTTGCTCGTGTCATCTTTAATAATTTAGCCCCGGGGCCCTACACACAAACTCTCGCAAATAGAGCGGAATCAGCGGGGGTTGCCAGGGTATGAAGCACGTGGCAAGCGCAGACAAACTTTGCAAGAAAGCCAGAGTATCTCACTCCCAACACTTCAGAACCTCCTCAGTGACCTAGAATGTGCTGTTTGTGTAACACCAAACTGCAGCAAGAAGTCACACACACACTGTCTGTGTAGTCATATTCTCATGAATGTACACAATCAAATCCAGAACAGCTCTCCCTCACGAGTCTCTCCACCCTATTTTGCTTGACAGAGAAGTATTTGTGTGTGTGTGTGTGGGGGGGTGGTGGTGGTATGTCTTCATACGTGCTGAGAGGTGTGCAGGTTGGCTGCTGTTTTGACAGGCGTGCCTTGAATACCAGCCTTTTTCTGGGAAGAGGGAAAGACGCCGAATCAAAACAGGCTGCTAGTGCACAGGCACACAGTCAAGCCTTTTCATCCCCTTTACTGTGTTGCTGCACACACACACACACACACACTGGTGGCCTTGGTCTGGAGAAGTTAGTCCACTTTGGTGACCTGGTAGTCCTCTGACACTGCTGAGGCACTGCTGAGGCTCTGCGATCTGGCCCATTGTAGGTGACTGGGATTTTTATCCTTGAGACAAATACTCTTTGATATATGCACACACATTTGTTCAAACTGAATCTGGTTTGGTGACTCTTTTCACATCTTCACATCCGGCTGTGACTTTTATCTTGGCCCTACGTGTAACTGTCAGGGGTAGAAAAGTCCTGGTACTTCCTCTGGGAAGTATCCCAATGACACCTTTACATTTAAAAAGGTTTTAAAGGTTTTTTAAATGACACCTTTAAAAAAGGTGTTCACCCCCCTTTGGAATTCCTCAAAGTGAAGATTCAGTTCTGCATGATGTCTGTGAATCTCCAGGGGAGGCAGTTCCTCCATTGCGGTCACTACAAGGATGTCCCAGATGAGGTCAGGAGCGCAGGCGGCAATTAAACAGGGGCACGCCTAGTCTCGCACAGCAGGGGCCTGTCAAGGCTCTGTAATGACCCTGTTGACATGACCTCTCCTGATCTGGCCTAACCTGACATGGCAGATGGTTTGTTACACAGAACCATCTGAGAAGTCGTCCCTGGAAACCGTTTGGAACAGGGCAGGCGCTTTCAAGAAAGTACTTGGCAGGTTATTGGATGAACCATCTGTCTATCACCGTCTAATCAACCAGCTCACCAAGCCCTCAGTTCTTTGCTCTTCTTTCAATGAAGAAATACTCTCCAGCTATGATCTACTCTTCTTTAGGAGCTGCCATTATTGTTTTTGCAGGAACAGTCGCCTCTCGCTGTCCTAAACTACGTCCTCAGCTACGAGTAGTTCCTCATAGGATGCCGATTGGTCCGAACCACTGTGGTTCGACCACAAGCGCATAATTTGAAGCCTTGCAAGATGGATTCTGGAATCCAGAATCAGGGAAGCAAGGTAAAATTTGGCCATCTCGTCATCCAGTGTGCACTTGGCCTTAGACAGTTCTATGTCTAAGTAAGTGATCAAGAAGCCACACAGGGTTATTGCTCCCTGTTGTGGAAAACGTCCCTTGCCCTCCATATCGCCCACTCTTTGTTGACATGTGAGTAGGGGTGGAACTGATATACACAAAGTCATTCAGTCGGTCCCAGTGGTAGTATACGTCAAAGTTTGGTGTGACCCTGCATCTCTTGTTACCCATCAGCCCCATGACGGCACCACACTCTACCGGTGGCTCTCCATACGACGGGGGACAAGGCTCGCCTTGTCTCAAAACCAAGCTATGTCTAAATTCAATAAGGCAAACTTGGAAAGGGGGATGGTTGAGAAAGTCAGTCTCCAAACATGTGACACTGTATTGGTTAATGGCATGACTCGGATCAGTAAGATTTTGGTCAGTATTTGTGTCACACAGGAGGGGCTCAGGATAGATGATAGAATTTAAATATGTAGCATTATAGCAGGGCTGAAACAAGCACCAAAGTATTCAAATCAAGTAAAAGTATTGTTGCTTTGCTGGAATTTGACCTTCTCTTAGGGAGTACTACTGTCCGAATGCTGATACTGGAATTCTGTGGTCATTTCCCAGAGATTCTGGCAGGATATGACAGACAGCTTATCGGACCGACATAAGAGCAACAGGAAAGGAAAACTATGAATTGCAAACAAAAGCTAAGCAACGCTAACCAAAAGACAGGCAATATAGTCTTGCTGAAGCTGTGATTTTATTTGCAAATAATGGCAAAATTCTCATTTTGGAATAATAGTAGTTTGTTGGATGGTTTGCGATTTTTCCACGTTTATTTGCAAGTTTATTAAATTAGATTATAGATTTTGGGTTAATGGACCATAACAGTTTGTTTGTTATGATATTAGAGCAACTTTTGCACATCAGGACATTGGTGGGCAACACTTTTTTGCCACAACCAATGAACGAACCATGGGGAATATCCATGGCTGGGATTACCTCTCACTGTACCCAGAGGCGGCGAAAGAAACAAGGGTCGCAGGCCAGGGTCCTGGTCACACTGTGGAAACGTGAAAAACAGTCTCCTCTTACCGATTATTTTTCTAGCTAATGTCCAATTACTGGATAGTAAACTGGATGAACTCAGGAGCAGGATGGCTGGAGTTATCAACAGGACCGAGACCTCACGGCCTCATGAGGCTGCTTTCATTGTGGTCGGGGATTTTAATAACGCCAAAGTCCTGCTGAGATATCATCAACACATCACACACGACCATGCTCCTTTTTTGGGACGGATATAAGGCCCTCCCTCGCCCCCCTTTTGGCAAATCAGATCACCTTAGTTCTGCTTCTGCTTCTTCTCACAGACATTTTCAATATGTTACTTCTCCAGTCTGTAGTCCCATGTTTCAAAGAGACCACCATTGTTCCTTCATCAAGCGATCTGGGACTCAATACCGCCTTGTGTGATTGGATCCTGTTCTTCCGGACGGGCTGTGCGGATAGGCCGCGCCACATCCTCCAGCCTGACCGTCAACCCGGGCGGGGGTTTATCATTACTCATTTTATCATTACTTACCTGCCTACCGCAGCATTATGTCTTATTTTATTGTATTATGTTATATTATATTCCTACATTTTACCTTCTGCACTATTTTATGTCCTAGATTCTCTTTATTTGCGTGATTTTCCTTTAGGGACAGGATGTAATTTGTATTAAAGCATGATGGATAGTATAAAACAGTGTGTTAACATGGAAAAGCAAAAACATCTCACAAGGGGAAGGGTGTCGTTAATTCAAATTAAAACCATGGATGTTTCATAGCCAGCTTTAGTTGGACCTCAACACTCTGTGTTTGTGTGTGTGTATGAGCGAATGTGTGTCTGCTCAGTGGGGTGTCTGCATAACATGACAGGTTGATGCCTGACCGGGGCAGGGAAGGGTCCAAGTTATTACAGTATCTCAGTCTCTATTAGATTTAATCTCAGTCAGGGGGCCAAGCACTGATGTAACTGTTGACTTTTATACAACAGAGCCAAGCTCACACACACACACACACACACGCACACACACTCACTGATCCATCCATGCTTTCATCGCTCATCATTTTAACACACATGCTGACCACACACTCCCTCCTCATCCCCTCCCATTGGACTTCTCCACTGCAATTAGCTGCCTTTAGGGTCATCTGGCTTGCATACTGCATCGCGGCGCAGCGCAATGAACAGAGCTGCGAGGAATGCCACCTTCCCTTGCCCATGAAAACACCCCAAACCCAACCTGCCTCTTGTGTTTTAAGCTCAGTGCTGTTTGTCTGGCCTCGTTATTTTCAGTTTTGCGAAGTGAGTTTTAACGGAGATAAAAATCTGGAGGGGTTTTGGGTTCAGATTAGCCCGCTGTTTGTTTTGACAGGCCTGTCTGAAGCAATTGTCTCCGACCACAATCTTTGTGTGTGTGTGTGTGTGTGTGTGTGTGTGTGTGTGTGTGTGTGTGTGGCCCTTTTCTGCCTACTGAATTCAAGGCTCTTTGTTTCTGAAGAAATAACATGCAAAGCCATTGGCTGCCATATTGTGTGCTACAGTGAAGTTGGTTTAAAAGTGCAAAATTGAAAGCTGCACCAAAGGAATGAATGTGCAATGTGAAAGTTGGTACTTGTGTCAAACTCACAGATACTTATAACCCGACTCTGCAGTTCCCCTCAGCTCTATGGAGCTTTGAAGCCCCTTTTTAGCTCATTGTTTTGGTTTGATGTCCGTTTGCAAACTCCGCTCTTGTCAATCTTGTTTCCGGCAGCAGGAGGAAGCTGTTTTCAGATGAAGCCACTGCGCGACTACCTGCTCAGCAGCAAACAGCAGACGGACACAGTTAGAGAACTAGCTGGTGACACATAGTGGAGGGTTTAGCAGCTAAAGAGCCAGGTGTTTCCCCCAAGGAGTTGGCGGAGACCAGAGCAGAGCTAAAAGAAGACTGAAAATTGTACCGAAATTAATGCTTATGTTGCTCTGTATCTGCTAGATGTTTGCTAACATGATATCCATAACATGTGACAATGTCATCAATGTCAATGTTATGTTTTCAGCTTGTTTACTCCAAGCGGACCAAAAGATCAATTAATGCAGCTTTTACATCCCACCCACTTCCTGTTCTTGCCTATCCTGTGCAGTGTGACGGAGGGAGTTAGCCTATCCCGGCCTAAGCACTGAACAGGTCGGCGGTGTATCACAGGGCTAACACATACCACGCTGAAATGACAGTTTCCAATTCACCGGTTGTGCCAGGACACCAGAGCCTAGAGGAAGCCCACACATACACAGGGGCGGCAGCATCCAAGTACCCATCCAGACAGTCGCCGTGCCACTCAATATGAAATGCCGGCGCCTTTAATGGCGACGACAAATCCAAAGTGTCCCCTATCAGCAGAGATGCTGACGAGCCTAACCCCCACAAGTAGGTCCGGGCCACGGACCGCCACATTCGTTTATGGTCTGTTTGGACTCTACACAACTACCCCCCCCCCCCCCCCCCCCCATTCAGAGGTCACAACACAGATGCAGTTTGCTATTGGCCAAGAAGGAGCCTGTGAAACAGCATGTGAAGTTCAATAAAGATCTCCATCAATGAATTAGTTGCAATGAGCCTATCCACGGTTCATGAAAACGTTAGTAAAAAAAGGTTCTCCAACCTAAGCAATAAAACAGGTTATTTTCCGCTGTCCTCCAATACAACTCATTTGAGCATTTTCTGACTTGGTGCCCCTCGATGATACTGTTCATCCTAAAAGCATATGGCGGATCCATAAAAGCGTTTTTCACCGTTCCACCATCACTCTGGATACGGTTTGCTTAAGCTTATACAACTACTTGGTCACAGTTTGAGATAGACTGTGGTCGTTGGTAAGATGATAATGGTAAAAATGAAAGTGTCAAAGTCACACACTTTATTTGTCCAATCTACCCCGACATCTTCCCCAAGAGATATTATGGCGCCATGACAACATAATGCAACTTTTGTCTCTGCTAATCGAGACTTTGCCAAAGCACTAAGAGGAAGGCAGCTACCTGATGTCCATCATGTCATATTCAAATTCAAACTGAATCCATTTCGGGGGGCCACCAACGTATACTATAATATAGGTTTCATTATGCATTACATGTTTTAGATCCCTATAAATAGAAAATAAACTTTATTTATCCTAGCCTCTTGTTTTAACGGGTAAAGACCCATGTGATTGCTAACATGCTAACTTCCACTTTACACACCTCAGACTGAAGAAGAGCTATGAGGTGGTGGCAACACACCTGTGTGTTATTTTAATGAACTTTCACAATGTCTGTATTTGCAGGCTACTGGGCACATTTTTCTGCATTTTTCTAGAGGGCGGAATGTGAAAGAAAGGTCGATCAGAGGAAAGTGCTACTACAGGAGTCATGCTTAACATGCACTTACTGGTCCTTGATGGGACGCTTACATGGATGATGCAGTGGGACCCCGCATACATGTCACAGAAAATGCATAATCAATACATTACAAGCTCAACAAGTTCTCATAAAGTAAAATAAAGCTGCAATGTATTCACTACTGAGCTCCACACACACACACACTCCCTACAGGACTAGGTCAGTTACAGGAACATTATGGGGATTATCCTCGAGGGAAAACACTCTTAACAGTCTCTGCCGTTCTGTGGTTCTCCTTGAACTGGTGGAACTGAAAGGTGAGCCGGGACATTATTCTTTCTCTCTGCACTGTTCCCTCCCTCAGTCTCATGTTCCTCACTGAAAAAGTGCAGTCCCGGAGAAAAGAAAAAAAATGAAAAACACAGCATTGGGTAGCCTCAGTCTGACTCCCCCTCCTCCTCCTCCTCCTCCTCCTACCCTGATGGCAGATGGGGTATTGAACTCAGACTGGCTCTGGCCCCTGGGGATGGGGGGGGATCAGCAGTTTATGGTAATGGAGTGTAATTAGGAAAGCTAGCCTCTTACTTCTCTTTTATTGTTTATTTTTCTCTCTCCTGTAAGTGTAGCTAAAGCTGATTTTTTTCCCCGAGGATCTCTTTTAGCTCCGGCTATTCTTCCAAGTGTCCTCATAGCCATGAGGTTAAGACCGACCTGAAGGAGTTTTGGAGGCCGAATCATTCGCATTTACCTGCTAGTGTCCACAGTAACATCCAAGGATCACAAGAGGAAACAAAGCATCAACGTGTGTAGATCATCGAAATCACAAGCCATTAGTGATAAGGAGGTCACAGGTCACAATATCCCCCCCCCCCCCCCCCCACCCCGAACATCAAGTAAGGAGGTCTCTATAGCAAAAAAGACGTGCACTACAAATTATGGGGCTGAAGGGTATACTGGAAAGAGAAATAAAAGTTTCTGCGACGAGCGAGGCGATAAAGCGATAAATCCATAATCCGGGCGGGGAATAGCCTTATTTCCTATGGTCTTTAAATGCGGCATAAGTATCCATGCAGGCACTTTGGGGGAGAGAGAGAGAGAGACAGAGAGAGAGAGAGAGATATTTCAGTCAGAGTCATTTGGAGAATAAGCGGGGAGGAGGAAGAAGAAGGGAAAGGAAGGAGGAGGAGGAGGAGTAGAAAGATCCGGAGAAAAAGTTTGAAAGGAAAAGAGAGACGTCTCAGTGGCCGGCTCGGTGGAAAGGGAGTAAGCGGAGGCTGAAACGGAAGGCACAAACGGCCCCAAAGTCTCCCTGTGGACTTCTTTTTTTTTTTTTTTTTACACCGCTGCCGGGGAGCCGCCGGGCACGCGCCTGCTCCTGAGTGCCGTTGGGGCGGATTCGATGAGTTTGACTTCACGATGAGGAGCGACCCCGTTCTGTTCACTTCCAGCAGGGGTGAGTGGCTCAACTTCGGGGGTGGTGGTGGTGGTCTCTTCACCGTGTGCCATTAACAGGTATAACTGTTTGCGTTCCCGCAGGAGACCAAAGCGCGTGTCTGCATCTCGCGCAGCTTCCCCCCATAACACCCATAATAACCGGCTGCTAACGTTAGCATGCCTAGTGCGCATTGACCGTTCGGACCTTAACGTTATATTCCCATCTCGCTTGCTGGGGGGTTAGTCGATAACTGTTTTGAATTCGGTTTTCCGGTCGTTTACGTTATAATGCTTCTGTTGTACGTCAGAGTACTTGAAGCTGTTTTATTCCGTGTTCTGTAAAATTCAGCCCACGCTAATAGTCTTATTCAAAGTAGTGATTAGAACAGAGAACTTTTGAATATTATTTATTTATTTACTCGACAATATGCTTGGACTGGCAAAAAGGCTATTGTATTTTGGCCATGAGCCGCTCAAAGCACGCACGCACGCCTGCACGCACGGGCGCGCAAGAAATTGAAACGTTCCATTAGGTCCACGCGACTCGCAGATGTATGTTTTGTCGACACTATATGTTCATAGAACAGACTTTGGCACTGTTCGTTCAGAAGGCTGAAGAGCCGGAGGCGAACAAAGCTTTGAAACGGGCCAGTATCTCTCCGCAGAACGGAGAGCAAGGAGGAGAGACCGGGGAGACGGACTCCTGCCCGTCACGGTCGTGGTCGGTTGTGTCTATGGAGTGTGAGCTTCACGCCAAACTCCATTCAGTCATCTGGTAATTTAATGTGGCTTTACTCGATGCAAAAAAAATGCAGACCTTTTTCTGACTTTTGTCTTCAGCGTCCCTTGCAGCACTTAAATGGATTCAGCTCAAACTTGTAATTTTAGTCCCGGCTGCTCGCTTATTTGCTACGTAATCTCCATAAACAGCTGTCTGCACATGAATGCAGAATCTGGAGGCAAGGGACAAGATGTTGGTATTGGAAGGGTTCTGGTTTGTAGTTCGTTTGTAGTTGGAGTGGTATTGACCAATCACGCTTGAGCAGGCTTTGGTTGCATGCAGGTTAATAAACAGTCTGCGTGGAGAGCAAAAGAGGCGGAACCCATTGGCTGAAATGCAATCTCAGAACCCATTTTACAGCGATGAACCCTGGACATTAGCTTTTCATTAGCTTTTTAAAATGCACCTTCATTCAAACTGCAGTGAAGATAGCCGATGGGTACCCAGATTGACTGCTACCTAGCACGGTGGAATTTGGTGGAATGATCACAGGATTAACAGGAGAGCTACATAAGCTTGCAGGACACATTGAAGAGTAGACTGCTTGGAATTCTGTAACTGTAACAAAACAACAGAAATAGCAGCAGAGTGGATGGTACATACAGTAGAGCAAGATTCCCCTATACCTTCACTGACCCCCGTGTGGAAACGAATGTACTCTCTCTTTCTGGTGTTCACATTGTTTATAATCTCGTATGCTGACATCCTCCCTCATGACTTGTTGTGTAGCAACTAATCTGTAAAAGCGTGTAGCCATTGCTAACAGAGCTTTTTAGGTGTGCTTTTATCATTTCAGCTCTCTGACATCGCCCACCGTTGTGTAACTGAATTCCTTGTTTTCTAGCATCGTGACCTTAAAAACAAGTCTGGTTTTCATTACCTCATCGTTGCTAGACGACAGATCCAGATACATCAACAACACATATTATCTTGCGTGCTTCATAAAATAAGGGATCAATAGGGTTCTTAAAATGGCTGTCGGTAATGCTGCTAGCTTCTGCTGGAGCTACACTCTTTGCTTTGTAACTTTGGCTGACCTGCAGGGTATAAACATGGGGGACTCTGTCCATGTCCCAATATGGCCTATGTTTACAATGTTACAAACTCTGTGACTTTCTAGACTTGCTAGTAGCCACCAGCAGGAGAAAGGTAAATCTAACACAGGCAGTCCAACTCAGTCTGACTACCTTTTTGACTTTGGATTTGATTTCTAGGCCCACTCACTGCTACCTATAACACCTATGTATATTAAGGGTCTTTTATTATCCTTCACCAGGTCATAGTCCATCCACCTCTACAGCCCTATTAATAAAAGTTATTATAAGCATTGCTTTTCACCCACTTAGTTTATTTTCTATCAGATCTCCCAGCTCAACTAAAGCTTCCAGTGCCCAGTCAGATATTACACAGTCCAGGTCAACACTGGGGTAACTCCAACGCTGCAGCCAGAGCTTTGCTAACGTGATCCTGGAATGACAACACCAGTGCTCCATATCTCTAATGTCTCCTGCTTGTAGCAGTGTACGGAGTCCTACAATAACAGGACCTCTGCTAGCAGCTGCGGGGTATCGGGTAGCATTTGGTGAGGTTCTGACAGACATCCATTGTGCAGAGGGGTTGTGATCACAACTCAGCGGCACACGAGAATGTAGCCATGTTTTAGTTTGGGATTTGGACAAGGGTTTAACTGCTGTGAGTTTGGTTAATATTCAGGTACTGCATGCAATACATGGTAAATCCACCTAGTTTACCCAGTTTCCCAACAGTTACCAGTTTTTCTGGAGGTACATTTATTGGAATCAGGAGAATACATTTTAAGGGGGAAAGCCAGTTAAAGCTTTACTCTTCTTTTGGTTTATATTGGTGGTAGTTAGCCTTGTAATGATTGAGGTCTTGAAGTTATAGTTTAAGGGACCCTTGTACTAAAATTGTGAACATAGTTTACCTTAATCATTTCCATGTCCATAAATGTATCCTTTACAGGCTAGAAAACAAACTCCCAACAGAAACACTTAAGGGACACCTTTAAACTTACTACTGGTAATGGTAGGTACTACTGGTAATGGTGCTGATCCAGTCAGAATGCCAGGCACCTTGTCCATCATATGCAGTCCACAGGAAGTGGCACAAGGAAGTTCAGTTGTATGTCCTTGCAAAATATGTGATGCCGGGAGCTTGGTGACTACTTGTGGGTCTCACACCACCAAGATGGTTTGCGGTTGGTCATCAGTGTCAAACAAAGAAATTTATTTACTTTTGTTGTTATAAAGGCTGGTGTGTTTGTGCCCTAAGAAGGGCGGTTGATGTGCTGGTCCATTGGACCCCGACTTCCTTTGCTCTCCCAGTTGACTTGAGCTGATGATGTTAGCACAGCAAGTTACCTTGGCGAGTCAAGGGGCCCCTTTCAGCAAGTCCTTACTCAAGAGCTCTCCCACTTACAGGGTGCCATGTTTTGGGGGCAGAAACGCACAAGTGTTTAAGTGTTTATTACCATTTATTATTGCAGCTTTTCTCACGGAAACCCTGAGTCGACGAGCAATTAATTGGGGTGTGTGTGATGTGGGCAGAACGGGTACATGGTGTCACCGTTTTGGCCCATTTGGTTCTGCTTTAGAGTTGGGGGTCCCAATGATGATTGAAGTTTAAAAGCTTTCATGTGTCAGACATGTGAGCCCCTCCTTTTTTGGCAGTGGTGGTGGTGGTGGTGGTGGTGGGGAATGAGTTTGTAATCTCTCCCTCCTTCCCTCCAAAGCCGGCCTGTCAGTAAGCTGGCATAAGGGAACAGAGACTTTAATTTCGGGACGACTAATCATAGCCCTCCCGGCCTTCCCCCGGCGTCAATATCCATCTGGAAAAACACGGGGAGAAGGATGGGGATCTCGGGCCAAGCTTGAGCACAATTCAGAAGACCCTGCTGCACGCCAAATAGCACCGCTTCACATGGCTTAAACGCGACTGGCAACCCGCCTTCAGATTTAACGTCATCAACCAAGCATTTACCTTTGGCGTGACTCCTGCCTCAAAATGTAAAACAGTTGAAATAGTCCTATTTAGTCTTGGCACTGATAGTTACCGTGGTAATTTGGGTCTATGAAGAGAGGATCATTTCTGATGAGCCTCACCAGGCGTCTTTAATAGGCTTATTGTTATAATAGGATGAGCCTGTTAGCTTGTTAGGCTGTCTGTCGGTCTTGGACAAAGCTTTTAGGATTACACGACCAAAGCTGCATTGGTGGCTTGCCATGATGGGGTGGGGGGGGTGTAGCTAATGTGTGTGTGTGTGTGTGTGTGTGTGTGGGGGCGGGGGGTGTCACACAGCAAGAGGTCTTAATCTGGCAACAACAACAACCAGCAAAGGAAGGGCTGAGGAACAGGTTTGGACAAATGGATTAAGATGGGGATGTGGCGGAGTTTAAACTCCCAAAAAAACACCTTTTTTACTTACTTACAACTTATGTTTGTTTGTATGTATTTATATTTGATGCCTCTCGGTGAATGCGGTGTTGCCAATTAAGCAACTTTTCTATATGACAATAAAGCGTAATAAAGTGACAAATCTTGCAACCTTTTGGGCATACATTAGCTACTTTGTCTTGAAGAAAGCCTCCGTTTTCTGGCATGTTCTCATATGCAAATCACGATACAATGAGTAAAATGCATGCAAAGTGCCCCATGGTGCCCCGTGGTTGAGCAGGCTTTCGCTGCTTTCCACTGGAAAAAGTCGTCATACATTTGTTTTATCCCTGTCTTCCAAACTCAATTTGGTTTCACAATGAAACCATTTTGAAACCACTCTAATCTAGTGCTATCGTGGTGCGTTTGGACTACGAAGTAAACTTCATTTACGGAGCGCTTTTTGAGAGGGTACTTCATGGATTTCAGCCAATATTTTTTTTTGGCCCATCACAAGTTCCAAGAGCCCAAGGAAACTCCCCTCAAAATGTTTGTTCTGTTTGTGTATTCCAGAAACAATGACAATAACACCAGAAATTTGTGATGAACTCAGTAATCTTCTCTGTAATCTTTCTGGCTTTGTTTCTCCTTTTTTTTTAAAGTATCCTCCAGTGTTTGTTGCCTGAGTTAACTCTGTCTTCGTCGAATATTTATTTTTTGGGTGTCGTATCGGTTAAACGGTTAATTATTAACGTTCCAAATCCACAGTTGGTGATCGTTACAGCGCCCTGCATATATCTGGACTGGGTCGTTGTCACCATTGGATACATTCTGATGGCTTAGTAGGTTTGCAACTTCCACAGCATACTAATGAAAAAGTTCTGTATAATATGACACTCGTTTCTCACACCCAGCCAGCTATACCATTCCCAGTCAAATCAAGGAAACCACATGTCCTCTATTCCCACCGAAAGATACAATCCTAAAGCTGGAGCTTCTATACACTTCCCATCCTCCCCCTTTACCCCAGCTCCCTTTGCTTCGCCTGTGGTTTTTAGCTGAGCACCCTCTAATTATCTTTTTAAAAGAGATACCAAAGGGAGCATCATCGCTCTCCCCAAACTCTATCCTGTCTTTAGCCTGCCATTGGACAAGCCTCCTCCTCTTCCCTCATATCTTCTGTAAACCTCTGTCAGCACTGCCCTATCCCTCCGTCTCCAACCCTTTCTTCCCCACCCCGTCCTCGGATCTGGGTTTTTCGCAGATGTGCATTTGCGGCCAGGGAAACATCTGCTCGTACGGTAAACCACCTGTGCCGTTCGATAGCAATCAGCCTGGCTCTGTGATGTTGGCTTGGCATGTCCAATGGAACGAAGAAAACACACAAACCTCATAATTACAGACCTGAGAAAAGGGGGGGGGGGGGTGAGACAGCTTGTCTTTCATCATAAACTAATGCAACATCGCCCGCCCTCTGATCTGTTCACAACTCTCCCTCTCTCTTGGTGTTTGTCCAAGTGGAGGCTTTACAGAAACATTTATTGACTGGTAATATTTATAATATGAACAGCCTTTCACCAGCAGTGCAGAGCAAATGTACCAGCACATTTTCACATTATAGGAGCAGAAGATGTAGTGAGAGAAACTTAGATCCTTCACAAAGTCTGAAAAGCATTTAACGAATACTATAAGCAATATAAGCTATTTTGCGTTCACCCATCGGGTCCGTTTTTTGAAATGTTGTGAGAACTAAATGTGAAAAGCTTTGTGTCCATGATGTAATGAGATTTATTAGATCATCAGCCACTTGCTACTAGTTCCGGTCCACGTCCTTTGCTTCTTGTCTTGGCCCCCTGTTTCTGCCTGCCGCCCCAGTGTTTTGGACCTTGCTTTATGGACTTGGGTTTTCTGTCTGCCCCCTTTGGATTTTGTTTGTTTGACTGCTTTCCCGGTTTGGACCTATTCTGTAAGTCGCCCCCCCCCCCCCCAGGTTTCGTTAATTAAGTCATCTTACCCGCATTGCTGTGACACTACTGTTATTTTTGTTTCGCTTTGTTCTTTTTATTTGTGAAGCACTTTGGGCTATATAAAGTAACTTGCCTTGCCTTACAGAAATGTTTCCAGCTCAAGGTTGAGCTATTTTTGACAAGTTTACAAAAATATTATCAAAAACCAAGTGCTTTTAGGGAGACTAAAGAGTGTTTTCATGCGAGTTGTTCAGTCTTGAAAAGCAGGATGGATGTATTGGTTTGATTTGATGATCCTTTAATTCATCAACTATTTCTCATTTAGCTATTTTAACTGAGGAAATGTCACCAACTCTCCAAGTTCACCAAAGATGTTCTGTTCTGGAGCTTTTGATCATCTCCCACACTGATCTTCATCAGCGGATGGAGTGGTCACAGAATGGTTTAAAAAGCCGAGGTTTATAGTTGAATCTTGACCTTGGAAAGAGCATTTGGGAAAAGTTCCATTTCTGGAGCTTTCACATACATCACATGATCTTCAGCAAATGTGTTCAATATACAGTGATGTATAAAACATAGAAAAGCAGCAAATCCTGATATTTACCTGCTGGAATATTTGGCCTTTTCTTGCTCCATTAAACAACTGAAACAATTCAGTGGTTGTAACAATTGTTGCTGACTAATTATCTGTAGATCAGTGAGAGCTTGGCTGATAAACCTGTGTGTGTGTGTGTGTGTGTGTGTGTGTGTGTGTGTGTGTTGGTGCGTACATACGCACTGTGTTTTGATGGCTCACTGAAGGCAGTAACCATGACGATGCCAGACCATAAACCAACCTCAATTAACAGAAACCACCATCTTACTGTAACACTCACCCACAACGCAATTAAGTTTTCCAGAAGCACAGAAAGTGCTCGCAGAAGATGATTGGGTGGTTGGCTCATTAAATGGTTTGGGCTTCTCATGTGTTGGCAAAGTCAGCAGTCTGTTATGCCTGGGGAGGGGGTGGGGGGGTCTATATCACCTGCGACAGAGAAGAACACCAGGTGCTGCAGCTCACAAATGGAAAAGGTTTTGGTACCTGGGAAATCCTATTGACAAGATTCAGTGTCAGTTTTGAATTTGATCTATTTGATCTGGCATGGCCTGCAGTGGAGACGACATGCATCTGCTGATACGGATTTGTATATGCTCTCTAGTTTTACTGTACCAAATTGTGTCCTCTTAATTGTATTCCAAAAATAACCACCTGAGCGGGTCATTTAGTCGAGTACTGATTTCCTGAACCCACCTTTTTAAATGTTTATGCTTATGGCAGTGTTACTTCCTGTCTCAGGTCGACATGCCATGTATTATGAGTTCTGTGAGGCTTTCATTTAGCACGTCATTGGTCGTAAACATGCTCTAGTGCAGTTTGGATGGATGGAGGAGAGTCCCGATGTCGCAGGGATACGAGAAGCATTTTATTTCTATTTTGAAACGTATAGCATATGGTTTGAGTTTTTTTTGTTTTTTCCCCATCATGCTTTGGGTGGTGTAAAAAGGATGTATGTTGTCCCTATGGAGTCAACCCAATTACTTTTGATACTGAAGTAAATGTCTAAATTGGATGATTACGAGGCAAGATCTGACGTAAGAAGAGCCACTTCAATAACTAAGAAGGTAAAGGGTCTTATAAGGGTCTTTATGGACGTTTATCCTTGATGGACATTAAAGACACATTTCTGTTGTAAAGAATATGAGAATTCACCCTAGTTTCCTTGGTGTTGTGAGTTTGTAGTCTTGGCCAAGACTCAGAGAGCTTCATGATGTTAGTAAAGCCTCACTTATCCTAGCGAACTGACCTAAGACCCAATGATGATTGACTAGACTGGCTTGGCTTCACGATGATGATGATGGTTTGCAATTTGCGAGAGACTCTTTCTCGAGGGAAAAACCAATGTGTTAACTCGGTGAGAGAGAAACTGGATTTACTTTAATGATGTGTGTGATGACTGCAGAGCCACTGATATTTAATGCTTAAGTTATGTGTGTGTGTGGAGGCAGGTCCTGACCTGAAAGCTTGTCAAATACCCAGACTAAACACATCCCCAAAGTGTTAAAGACACTGTTGGTAACAAGAAACAGACACCTGAAACACACACACACGCATGCAAACACAGGGAGAGAGTGTCTGCCTGTGTGCTGTCACAACAATGCAATCACAACGGCTGTATTCTGGGAAGAGGGCAGAAAACCCTCCCTCCCTGGCTAAGCATTTTTGCACCGACAACAACAACGGAGCCTCAGGGTCTCAAGTTCTCTCCAAGACCCAAACATGACCCTGTTGCCTCGCAGAAACACACACACACACACACACACACACACACACCTCTCACCCAGGAAAACCCCCTTTTCTTCTGAGCTCCGGGAAGTGTGAATACCTCACAGTGAAAACATCCCTCTGACATGTCTACGTGTTTTTAGTAGGTTTGCATTTGTGTGTGTGTGTGTCATGCAAGCCTAGTGTTGACACAGCGAATGTGGTTGCAAATATCACACGACTTACCCAAATGTGTTTTTGTATTGGAAATAATGGATTTGCTGTATCAAAAGTATGCAACAGATTCAAGTACATGCGTGTACATTTTCCTGCACAAGGGAGTTGGAAGTGAAGGATTGAAAGCGTGGATGGAAGTGAAGGGGGAGTCGAATGACAGATGGAGAAAGGGAGAGAGACAGGGCGTGGGTGGTTTGTTTGCACGCCGAGGTATTTTTCTGCTCGCCCTCGGGCCTCGTTTGAGGGTGGTCCTCCTTGCTCCATGCCACTTCATTTTCCCCCACCGACTTTGGTGATCTAGAGAGCTCGCTTTAGGTTTTAATGATACACATACGCACGCACGCAGAGTTCGTTTTCTGACCACCCCAGTAGAGGTGAAGTATTGCACAGGTTGCACAAAGCTCTGTGAAACAGTAAATGGAGCAGTAAAGAGAGCCTGGCTGTTGTAATATAAAAACAAGCATGGTGAAAGTGATCCAGGGTGTGTGTGTGAGTGTGTGTGAGTGAGTAGCTTTACAGAGGGGGTGTTCGTGCTCCGCTGCTTTGTTCGACTTTTAAATAAAGACTGACATCGTTGGTTGACATCATTGATGATGCTTCCATCTAACCGTGAAGTTTTAAAGATGCTTCCAAAGCCTTCTGGACATGTTGGGAGTTCTCATTAACTGGCGTTAACATGCGTCCTGGGTGATCCGATCACAAGTACTCCAAGTGCGTCAGCTCACAGTGACCACTTGTGATCGGAGCTCACTTCCCCTGCTTTATATGCAAACAAAAAACACGTACATCATTTCCGTTTACAAAGACCTAGATACGTTGTTGCTTTTAAGCGGCAGTAGGCAGCAATTCACTTCCCGTGCCTAGTGTGCTAGACATTAAAAAGAAGACATTCTATTCCTTGCCGTGTTCCAGGCAAGCCAAATGACCCAAGATGTTTGACGCACTCTAAACATATCTCGCTCAAATGAGGATGCACTTCTGCTTGCACAGAGGATGTCAGTTGAGTAGGCGGTCCTTCAATGTGGCACACTGCTAAAAGAATGTGGCCATATGCCCCCAGAGCAGAATGTGGTCTGAGCATCGGATCTCAATGCGTCTTGGGTGAATTCACACCTGCATTTAGATCTCCTAAGACACATTGTGATGCCCGGTGTAAACGGAACCATACTGTTGCTGCTTTTAGATAGTTCAGACCACACTTGGGGGTGGTTTCTTTTGGGTTTTATTGTATGGAAAGCACTTTGTAAAAGTGCTATCCAAATCAAGTTTTCATTATTAATAGTATTATTATAATATTAACAGTTTTTTTATTTTTTTATAGGATTCTTGCATCAATGTGACAGCATTTCATTTTTGATAGGTTATTAGATTAGCCAACGACAAACACTGGTTATTTTAAAATATAAACATACATAAAAAGTTTCTCAGTTTACTATATAAGGGTGTCATGATTTTGATTCTAAATCGAAATGAGCGTTTGATTTCGACCTTTGAAATCAAAGGCAGGATCAGCTATTCAACCTGTATTATTTTTTCTCTCCACCCCCACCTACTGGCGCACGTAAGAATAACAACAAAAACACTTCAAACACAACACAGTGTAGCTCACTTTTCGAGACACCCAGAGACTCACAGGGAAGTGGTCAGACAGTCTGAGAGTGTCCGTCGCTAGCTTGCCAACGACTGGTAGCGTGTCAAAAAAGGTCCACCATTTTTTAGGCTACCTGTCCTTACACTCCGGGTCGGCCTTCTCTTCACCTGCCACACCGTTTACCCCCTAACCGTCCGTTCAGTCGTGGATTTGGAAAATTATGACACCCCTTATTATTATATAACCATGAAATGTCAGAAAACACCCATGCCAACTTCCTGGAGCCCGAGGCTATTTGACCAGTTCAAAACTTGCTCCCTTTCATTAGTATCAGCTCAGCATCAGTTAGGTCCAAACTGATGTTGGCTGATAAGGTCTGGCTCGCAGTCGGTGTTCTAGTTTACTCCAAAAGTTGGATGGGGCTGAGGGGTTCAGGACTCTGTGCAGGCCAGTCAAGTTATTCCACAGCAAGCTGGGAAAAGCCTTTCTGTTTGGAGCTGCTTTGTTCACGGGGGACATGCTGAAAGACAAAAGGGTCAAACACACAGCGTTGACACTGTTAAAAATGTGATTGCACACTGAAGCAGTAAGATTTCCCTCAGTTGGAACGAATTGGCCGTACCCTTAAAACAGCCCCAGACCAGAAGTTGACGCAAGTTTGGCTGCATAGTGTCCTTCTGTGAGTGTTGTACCCAGTCGACATGATGGTCCGAATCTTGGTTTTAGTGAATCAGGATCTTGCTTCAGGCCCAACTCATGATTTTGGCTGCAAGTTGAACACACAATTTTTGTTGCTGCACAGTGATCATTCTTCTCCATGTGTTTCCAGATGTGCTTCTCTGCACTCTCTACATGTCTGTCTGTCTCTTTGTCTGACTTCCTACCGGCTTACGCCACAAGAAAATGGCTGGTTGACCTCTCGCTCCCTCTCTCTTTTCCTCCTCCTGGGACTCCCTCCATACCTCCCTCCCCCTCTCTTCTGTAGGATAATCCGATTATGCAAGGAATGTGTGAAAGCGGCTGTGTGTCCAGCTTCCAGAGCTGCTGTCCAATAGCCAATCCTGCCCTACCGCAGTGAAAAATGAATTATGGTTGCTTTGGAAACCTATCTGAATGTCTCTGGTCATAACACAAGAGATACTCCGATGAAAAGGGTTTTTGGAAGGAATCTTCTCCATCATGTGCCAGCTGCCGGCAGTCTCACCTGTTGTCAATTAATGGTGGATACCTGTGTGATAGGCATGTGAATTATGATCAAATCTCGACGCGTGAGAGGTTTGTTACATCATCACAGATACCTGACATCAAGTATCGAGAACATCTCGTCCCGGCAGTAAAGACTTGCTGGTAGTCCAACATGTGGAGGGCTGGTTAGCCTGCTTGGGTCAAACCAGTGCACCTCCTCTACTTCCAGCCCAAATGTTGACTGAGCCGGTTTGATACGATCATGTAAAGAACATGAACGTATCACGGCTGGCATGGCAGGGGGTGAGGGCTTCATCTCAAGAATGCACCTCAGCTCGTGAATATAGGGCTGCGCGATTCTTGTTAGAAAGACTATCGCCACTTCTTGACACTTAAGTAAGATTAAGATTTGATCTTATTTTCTCTCACAGCTCACAACAGAGACAGTGGGACCAGGCAATGTGTATAGAGTTAATTGATTCATTGGTGATAGCTGTTTTAGACTTTTATTTAGTGTCAAGAAAGTTTCACACAGCAGGATGTGACCCGAGCTCTTATGTTTTGGTCAGAATTTGGCTGTTGGATTTTCTTGTTTCGTTGGTACTCTTCCATCTCTAGTCCATCGCACGTTAGATTTGCTATTCATTACTTAACACAGTGGCCATTATGAGAAGTGATTCCCCTGCTACAGAATTGTAGAGATTCCATGGAGGTATAAATCAAAATTAACACATTTTAATACGAGTTATCATGGCTCAAGAAAAATGTCTACCTAGAACCTCGAAGTATGTCTTTTGCAGAAAAATGTTGAGCCTGAGTTGACGTCCTTATGTTTCAACAAGCATATGGTGTCCTTGAGCAAGACACTGAGCCTCCAACACCCCCAGCGGCTCAGGGTTGGGGTCACGGTAAATGAGTCAAGATAAACGTATCATCATTGCAGCTGCTTCCAGCATATTACGGGATACGATACAATCAGATGTTGACAGTAAGGACTCTCAGTTCCGAGTCATGCTTATGAACTCAACGTGACGCCATGCCTATCACAACCAGCTCTCAGATGTGAGTATGTGAAGGTGTACGCGCACACACATACCTCCCCTTCTTGCTTTATTTGGTTGTTTTGCTTTGAGGGCAGTGGCGTGTTTTCCACCAGCAGCTATAACTCTGCTGCAGTGCATCCGTCAGTTGGGTTGCCAGGTCTGTGCCCCTGCCGAGCAGCCGTCAGCCTGCTGGTCTCTTCGTTAGACTGGATGGACTGGATGGCTGGATGGCTGGATGATTGACTGACTAAAAGCTCTGTTTTTCATCTCTACCTGGCTGCCCACTGGTCTGTTACGCAAATGTTTTTGCTTTGTTTAGAGTTGGGTCACAGTGCAAAAGGACTTTAACTAAAACATACGTACTGTATGTTAGGATCGATTGATTCCATTTGAAATGATAACATTGCACTCACCAAGTTAATTGTGGAGATGGGGGAACTTGTATATTAACATATTTGGCAGAGAAAACCAGGGCTAACGCTAACATTATAACCCAAACTGCCTGCTGTAAACATCCATTACAGTTCACAGCCCGACTTCCTGGTACAACTTGGACCTACAATACAGAGAGGTGCTGACTCGACTTTGGCTTTACATAATGAAATAAGACTTGCGACTTGACTTGAGCTTTTTGATTTGGAATGACTTGATGTCCTCCTCAAGGCTAAATATCATCGATATAATTCTAAAACTGTTCCTCTTCTGAAAAAGCAGCTAATCAGCAGCTATGTTTGTCAGTTTGCCAGATCAGCAACCAGACTACCATAGAGGACCATAGAGGATCACATTTGCATGCAAAGTCTTTGCTGTGGCCAACTTCATGTGTTTCCACACATGATGGTGTTTACTGCTACTAACTATGAACATTTAAAATGGCATTACATTTTGTAAAGTGCAAATACTGACTTGTTTAGGACTCTTTAGGGCCTGATTTGGGACTTGTTGGCTTGAATAGGGACTTGTGTCTGGTCTTCATAACCAAGATGTGGGACTACTTCCCACCTGCTTCTCACTGCAGTTGTGCAGTCGTCTGCATGTCGAGGGTTTAGATAATCTGGATTAACTGTCGGTTTGTTAACAACCTGTTTGACTGCTGTTGTGTATATTGTAACAGATGTAATAAATGGCATCTCTGAATATATACTGTGTGTGTGTTTCTGCTGCAGCGATGGAGGAGCTGGTGTGTGAGCTTCGTCTGTTCCTGGACCTGCTGGACAGGGAGTATCTGAGCGCCGGGGTTCGAGAGAGGAAGTTGCACCTCTCCAACATCCTCCACAGAGTGCTCTCGGACAAAGGTGAGATCCCTGCACCAGGCATCTCTTCAGAAACACTTTTGGAGTTATCCCGAGTCGGCAGTCGCATACCCGACAACCTAACCTGTGCGCAGTGGCGTTCTCCAGCCCTCGACAGAACCCTCACATGCAGTGAAGCAGTGTGGATCGATGGATCTCACTGACGCAGTGTAGATAAACCTTAGATGATCCAACAGGGATGACCGTTCACGGTGTGGTTTGTTATTACCACATATTATTAAAAAGATTAATCAGTCAGTCAAGAAAACAATTAGGAGATGAATCGATAATGAAAATAATCATTAGTTGTCAGGAGTAAACCAGTTTGCAGACTCTGTAGAACTGAACGAAGATGCCCTGTAGTCGTGTAAACGCTAATTAGAAAGTCTGACCTTTTTTTTTAATCTGCTCTGCTCTTTTTGCCGTTTCATACTTGAAAAGGTCTCGTAAAGATATTTGGCTTTAGCTGATGGCTTCTATGCATCTAGAACTCCCTGTGTCATACTGTAAATACTGTAAAGGGCTGCAACACTTCAAAGTCTATGAAAATATTTTAAGCAAATATTAAAATCATTTAAACAAAGCAAAAACAAATTTAATTTAGTTTAGAAAGGTCAGTTTCTAATTTCATTTCCTAGTGTAGGTCACACATCGTCTGCCTATTTGAAAATGAAAAGTCAGTTTTATATTCAATTTGAATTTTTTTGTATTATGGAAGTCAAAGTATTTTGTCCAAAGTTCTCGTTTTCACTTTCATTTTGACAGTACTATTTCACACGTTTTCAAACAGGAAAATATATTTTGGTACTGCGAGGAAGTGAATATGTCCTTGTGCGCTAACTAACCCTAACCCACAAATGGAAAAATTAATTGAAAATTGCAATGATTTTGAAGAGATGTCGACCTGGCCGTTGTTTGTTAATATTTGAAAGTTTTGGTACTGTTGCTGTGTACTCACTCTTTGAACCTTTAGTCAGTTCAGTTGAGGTCTGATCAACAGGGTGATGTAAAGTTGAAAAAAAACAACCTCCTGCTGGTGAAGAGAGCAGTTTCATTTTTAAAGGTCCCATATTGTAGAGAGTGAGCTCTCCATGTCTGATTATAAAGCAGGTCTAGGTGCTGTATAAATACTGTGAAAGTATCAAAATGTTCAGTCCACGGAGAAATGAAACACAGCCCGTAATCAGCACCTAGACGCCTTCAAAACAAGCCGTCAGGACTTCTGTAAGATTGTGATGTCACAACTACACAGTTGCCGCCCTCAGCCACGCCCCCCAGTAGTATCTGCTCCAGGCACAGCACCACCCACCAAGTACAGGGATGCTCATCCACCCGCTCAGTCTGTCTTAAGTTATTGGAGCGCTCTGCTCAGGACTACTCTTCAGGTTTTTGGAGGTTGTTCAGTTTGTCTAAAATGGCTTGTTTCAGACGGAGGGGGACCTGAGGGGCTGCAGAAAGGGCCAGGAGAAGATACATAAGGACTTTTTTTGAACTGTGACTCATGCAAAGTTACTCTAGTGGAGTCCCAGAGTAAAAATATAGAGCTGGAAATGAGCATAATATGGGACCTTTAATGTCGAGGAGTCAGTTTCTCCCCAGTTGCAGCTACTGAAATTTAAAATGTGTAATATTTCCCCCTCCTCGTGCCTGCTGTACAGTATAGTAAAGAACTTTCTCTCATTTATTTTTTTGTCACTTGCTCCGCCCTCCCCAGAGCCTTCATTCAAGTCAGAGATCCACAGTGGTCTGCCGGCCCCGCCTCAGATGCCCCTCCCTGAGATCCCTCACCCCTGGCTGGTAAGACTTCTATCCTGACCCGTGACCCAAGACACATCCAGTATGCGCTCTACGACATGAACGCCTTTTCTCCAGCTCTGTGCCTTGCCTCCTCCCTAATTCTGGCTCAGGCTGAGCTGCTGCGATACCGATGCCGTTCACCCATGGCTTTCATGGCTTAGAAAACGAAGTAGCACATGTAAAAGAAACATGACAAACATTTCATATTTTTTTCTTCTTCTTTCCAACATGCTAAAAGATCGTTGCATAGCTAACACCCCGTAGTGATTTTTAACTCACTTACTTACTTAACTGAGCCTCTCTTTTATCAAGCATTGTGAAGCAGGTGATAAAAGCTAGTGTTCATCAGCAGCTGAAGGCATCGAAACGAGCTCCCTGGAGCAAATGAATGAAGGAGAAAATGTTCCAAGTATTTATCAATGTGGATTGGTCACGTCTGGCTGCTTAATAAGATCAGTATCAGGTGGGGGGGCGATATGGATCCGCCATATCAGACCGGTGCATGCCTAGCGTGAGCGCAAGCGGCTGTACGAGAGCTTTGGCTCAATAAGGTCATCTAAAATCAGGTGAATTGTGATTTAAATCGGACAAATGTGCGCTCAAAGAACAAGTACAAATCTCTGGCAGACGTCATGCTAGCTTTGGGGTACTTAACTTAAGTTTTTGATGGTTGGTGATGCAGACACGTTTACTAATACCAAAAAAAAATAAAGTGTTGTGGTTCAATACCCAGTAGACACACACACACACATGAATGTCAGATTTAGTAATAACAGCGGGACGTGGATGCCGTGCACGGTGTGTTTTTACAGCCTCTTGTTTAGCAGTGGGAAGGTTTCAGTATGGTTTCCTGTCTCACTCAGCGCCTTGCATCACCCTGACAGTCACCGAGGACGGCAACATCTCTACTATGGCAATTATGTATGTGTCTGTGTGTAAGTGATATAGTAGAACCACGCATGTGTAAAGAGACCCAGCATGGGGAATAACAGGCTGTGTGTGTCGATAGTGTCGTAGCAGATGCCTCTGATGGAAAGCAGGTGGCAGTGATGGCTTCTCAAAGCCTTCTCACCATAACAATGAGCCACAACACCTTGCTCTACATCCTCACTCACACACACACACACACACACACACCGAGGCACAAGGCCTAACAGTGCAGTTTGTAATTAGAACCAGTCCACAGTTTCAGCCTCCTCTGGTGACCCCAGTGTGTGTCTGGAAATCGCAGCCGAGGTTTTCCCGGAAAAACCAGACGAGAGAGGAGGAGTGATGTCTCTCTAGTTTTTGTCTCCCCTCCTCTGTTTCTGCCTTCATAGCAACGTTTGTAGTCTTTTGGACTTTTGGACAACTGATTCAGTCATAGTGAAGCAAGTTTCGGTGTAAATGATCTCACTTATATAGCGCTTTTCAACCTTCACGGTTCCCAAAGCGCTTTACTGCTAAGTCTCATTCACCCATTCACTCACACATTCACACACCGGTGGCGACCGAGCTGCCATGCAAGGTGCTGGTCTCCATCGGGAGCAGCTTAGGGTTCAGTGTCTTGCTCAAGGACACTTCGACATGACGGGGGCTGAAGATCGAACCCCCAACCCGCTCTAACCGCAGTGCTAACTGCTGCACCACCATGCCGCCCGAGGGGATCAGAACAGAGTCGGTCAAATAATTTTTCACATTCACGCACTCTTAATTTGTAGTCTCATATACAGTTAAATCAGGCTGAGGGGTACAAAACACAGCACGGTCCAGTAAAGTAACGATTAGGATTTGATCAGCATTATCAGCTGATACTGATGCATTCAAATATGGAAATATATTAGGATCGGCACGGGACAGTTCTATGGTAAAGCCAACAATTACAAAACTAAAACATACTGAGTGGAAATATAGCCTATATATTTTTTTTTTGTATATATATATATATATATATATATATATATACATACATATATATATATATATATAAAATCTGCAAGTAACGTGCAGGATTTGCGGAATAACAGCAAGTACAATACAAGTACAATTCGCATAAATATACTTGCATGGAAACCCAGCTACTGTCTTTTATTTTCTTCCAGCTCTCTGGCTCTCTCTTGTTGTCTCTCTGCTCTGAAATTACCATTCATCACGTTTCCGCACTGACCTCTGGATAAGCCGTCCAAGGCAGAGTGAAAAGGTCTGTTCTGCTCCCTCTCTGTTCCTTTTTAAGTTGTATAAATTTGTAGTCTTGCAGGAATGGACACAAAGATGGATGGGTAAAAGAAAAAAAAAGGGGGGGGGGCGGGGGGGTGTAGAGGGAGGGGAGGAAAGTGCAGAAGAGGGAAACAGGGTGGGAAGTTTAAAGAAACAAAGATGAACGAGATTTAGTGCGGAGGGAACACTCTTTTCCGTTTAGTCAGGCTTAACGCGTCAAATGTAGTCCGTTTGCAGAATAGAATCTTTTGTAAAGCATCAGTCACAAGTTACTGTTGGTGACTAAGTGCAATAAATAGACAAAAGAGATCTGGTGAAGAATATGGAGGAGGAGGAAGAGACGGCCTTGGCCATGGTCTGTCTGTGACCTGTCAAGGCTCAGCGGCGAGCCAAACCAACACACACTGCAAGACTGAAAGCCTGTGGCTTTAGAGGCTACATCAATGCTCTGTCAACCCCAAAGCCTGTGGCAGCCATTTTGATTACTCACTGTTATATAAGGAATAATTACTGTAGAGTAGTCTTGTGGATTTACAATGCAATTTGTAAATGTTTATGAGTTATTGCACTCATCGTAAATTACTCCAGCACAAAAAAGCCAAATGGATTGGATTGACGTTGTCATTTACACAATGTTCAGCTTGTGTATTAAACACAAAAGGAAGGAAGCAATTATACGGACCTCCATGATGCAATTGTTCTGCAGTTCGTCACACACAGCCCTTTACCTCTTGACAAGCTCTTAAATGTAAACTGCAGGATATTTAAATGGTTAACATTAGCTATTCCTAACAATCCCTACCCTAGCAAAGTAGGTGGATCTGAACTCAGTAGTTGAGGCACTATGTTTATCTTGCTTTATGCTCAGATGACTGTGTAAGTTACCAGTAGTTTAGCCACTTTCCAGGCAGACACATTTTACTGCACTTTATTACTGTTGTGTCAGCAAAGCTGGACTAGATGTTGTGGTATTGCCACCGCATTTAAATTGGTAAGAGGGGTACGATGCAACTAATGACGGGACTTAAATACTGACTTAAATGCCAAAATCCCGGCTAAATAAAACCATTTTAGCTATGTTAGCCGTTCTAAAATGGTTGTAAATTGTTCTAACTAGCAATTCAGGCATGCTAAGTTCGCCACACAGTTTAGGTATAGGTTGATAGCATGGATTGCTAACAAATGTAGCTGTTTCCCAATGGATAAGAAATATTCTACTTTTCAGTTTCATCTATAGTTAGGGATGGGTACCGAAAACCGGGGGCCTGAATTATTAAAGACTGTAGTATTGATAAGCTAAGTAACGTTGCGCCTTTTACCTCACCAGCTCTAGAGAGACCCTGCTCTTAGCGACACTGCCGGAAAACGAAACGCTCAAAAGTCCGGCTACACGAGTCGACGCTCGAGCAACCTTTGGAAACATCTACTGAAAGTGCGTCACGTACAGGCGGAGTACTGTTAAAGTACCGGATCGATAAGCAGTATCTGTAAGAGTAGAAGTACTGTAACGATACCCATCCCTTTCTAGGTATTAGCTGGGTGTGAAATTAAGTATTATTAATGAAAACCTGTGGCTTAATAAGTATATTGTTAGAACTAAGATGTGATTATTGATTATTATTAATGAGCCGCTTTTGCCTGCGTGTATTAGCTCTTTTAAGCTAACACAGCTAAGTCTAAGTCGTTCAAGCATTTACATCATTGTAAAACATCCGTTTGTCCTGGGGCAACGCTGTCAGGTTTGAGGAACACAGTCAGCTGATGTTTAGCTCAAGACATGCTAGCATGCTAACACGGTGTATCTGTCAGCGGGGGCATGATAGTCACATGTGTGACACCCGTTAGCCTCAGCATTAGCAAAAAGAAACAAAGAGATGATGTGTGTGGGCTACTATGTAGCTGAGCGCGGGGACTTCGTTCCCAAGGGCTGACTAATAATTGACTCTCATACATACACACACACACACACACACACTCTAATGTCGTTAGAGATCAGGAGACCCAGCAGATTTTTTTAGTTATTTTAGTTTTATCAAGCTCAAACTGGTCTGATTTGAACTAGCCTGTGGCCTTCCCCTTGGTGCGTGTGTGTGTGTGTGTGTGTGTATGAAGACGGTCATTAAATGATCTCACTTATAAAGTAGTATTATTAGTAGTAGTAGGGTTAGGGTTAGGGTTAGATATGATTTTTTAAAGAGTAAAAAAATCTTGTATGAACCTTTGTTTATTGTCGATTGATTTTCAATCGACTAATAAAGGCACTAATAAGATGCCTTTTGCAGTTTAAATGACCAAACCTGGTGGGTTTGCTCACACACACATATGCAGTCCCAGAGAGAGAAGCAGGATCTTTCTCAGTTTGATCCTCTCCACAACCCTCACCTCGTAAATCACTTGAGTGATCTAAGGAAGAGGATTACTGCAGCGTTTTACAATGTGTTACATGCCCCCCCCCCCCACACACACACACACACATGTATTTAAGCACACAAAAAAAACAATGTCTGGCTCTAATTAGATCTTAAAGACCACTAAGTGTGCGACAGAACCCCACTGAAGTCTTGTAGGGCTCAAGGAATCTCTCTGGTTCTGTCTCTTTTCATATCCAAGATTTATGCTATACTAAAAGCTCTTTTATCTTCTGGCACGAAATGCATTCCTGTCATCAGCACAAGCTCACTGCCTCAGCCACATGAGCGGATTCCGTCCAGCTGTCAAGTAGTTTGAACAAAAAAGCCCCGAAAAAATAAAATGCAAATGATGCGTGTTCCCATTAAAACTGCAGTGAAGCAAACAAATCGGCGCGGAGGTGGAGGACGGAGCTGCACCACTGAACATCAGCCAGAAAAAGTTGTCTTTCAACAACTGAGATTTGTTGCGTTTTCATACTTCCTGCTGTCACCAGGTGAAAACAAGGAAATGAACATAGTGAGATGTTGCACAACATACATTTAGATGTATGTTGTATTTGACATTTGAAGAGGTCATTTGCAGAAACAGATAAATGCGATTCTTAAAATGAGTACACAAACACTCTTTGCCTTTCGATGTGGTTGGACTACACTTTGTACAAGCTAGTTCGCTTCAAGTTTGAACTGGTGGTGGAATGAGAACGAGTCAGGCATTTGCCATTCATTCATCAATTAACTTCTATGCAGACCAAACATTCTTGGACTCTGGAAGTTTGTGAAAGAGCTTTCCAAGCTGAGGAAGTCTCAACAAAGTTCAACACGTCTGCTCGGTCATGCCTTGTCAGCAGACATGCTGCATTTTGGACTGCAGCTAAACTCTGATTGTTAAAAGGAATGTGTTAATTGTCTAGTCAATAAAATGTCAAAACACGGTGAAAACGTTGTTATTCCATCTTTTGTGAGCCCAAAGTGACTTTTTCCGACCAAAGCGTTCCAAAACCCTCTAAATATTCCTTTCCATAACGATGTAAACCACGTCACGTTTAGACGCTGCAGCCAGTGAACGCGTGGAATCTTTGCTAATTGTTTTAGCGCGAGTGCTTTCTGTCACAGTTGCATTTAAGTCGGTCATCTGAGTCCCATCATCAGTTATATCGTGTGGGCTCTGCTGAAGGAGAACACGGACCAGTCCTCTTGTTGGGACACAAATGATTTCCATCTGTGTTGATGTTGGACAGCAGTGCCACCCCCGCTCCCCGCCCATCCTCCTCTCCTCCCTTCCCCCAAACAGACCCTCCCTCGCTACGCAAGTCAACAAGCGTACAGAAATGTGTTCATGTGATGGATAGACTGTATACACACTAGCCTTGTTGCGTTATCCATAGCAGTCTGGGTCTCATTTGGAACTAATTTCCTCCCCCTCTCATTCTGCCCCTCCCAAAGACACACACAGATAAATATGTGTCATGGTCCAAGCTTTGTATTCAAGTGTAGCCAGTGCTGTACACCAAATTCCAAATGCAATCGTATCTATTGTTAGGTATCACTAGTGTTTTGGGGTGACTTATTATGAGCACACCATCTCCTCGAGCATATCTTACCACTGCCGAGTCACTGCCATGTTGGTGGCCGTACACGAGCAGCTTTGTATTTGGAATAAATGTAGGTCTGCTGCATTTTGCCAAACCAAATGTTTTCTAGCCTAAAGGGGAAACACATTGTAGCAAGTAAGTGTGTCACTGTGCTGCGTCAAGCTACGGGTTGCACGCGCAGCAAGAGTTGGCTCCCAATCACACAACTTCAGTTGAATTAGTCCTGCTTTTTGTCCGTCTCCAGAAATGATTTGCCTTTTGGGAGTTGGTCACATGGCGGGTTTTGGTCTCCGTTTTGGTGCCGATGAAGCCGTTTTCATATTTGACTTAATTCCTCAGCGGGGTTCCCCTGCTTTGTGGCTTTTGTCAACCACAGCAAAGCCCTTGGTGACATCAGCTTGCTTTGTGTCATTGACTCGAGACAGGAAATGAGGTTGTTTTAACAGATCATATTGAAAAGGCGTTGCACTTTGTCACTGGGGTAACCAAACAAGTGGCAAATTGGAGGTTGATTAAGTCTTAACTGCAGCGAGCAGCGGCACATGCCCGCAGCATGGTTAATCGTGAGGGCCAGAACTGTTGCAGCCTTCTTAAAACTCTCTGGAAAAAGTCCCCGCTGAGAAACTGGGCCACAAATGGAAAACCTATTTCACAACTTCCCCCCCCCCCCCCCCACTCAAGTGCTTTAGAAGGCTTTTTACAATGCCAGGATTTTTTTTTCCTGATGTGATCGAAGTGACTTAATAAAGCACTGAGGGAAAAAAGAAGCTATTTCTGCTGTGTGGTGGAGAACGAATACAGTGTTGAGTCAAATGAAATCTAGGGGTGGTTGATAGACAAAATTAATTGACTTTTTTTGTTGACAGATCTTTTGTCCATCGCCAATACTTTTTAATTTGGAAATGTCCATTCATTGTATGCTTTTGTGGGATAATCTTTGTCCAGAGAACTGCTGCATGCAACCAGCAAAATAAACCATTCAAAACCATACCAGTGACCAATGAAACAATCTGAACCTGAAGAGCAGCGAGCGAGCCGTGTGTCCAGGAGAAAGCTGGACTCTTTTGAACTCTCTTTTCCCACTCTGTGAAGAGCATATCTGTAGTTATCACTCACTGCCAGTTGGGCTGCTAGGGTGAAAATCCAATGATCATTCAAGCAACAGACTGTAGATCGGGACAATTTGAATCTCAGAAAATCCAAATATGGGGGGAAAAGGCTGGGCCTGCTTGGAGCAGAAGAGAAATGAACCAGCAGTGGCCACCTTAACTGTGATTGCCTGAGCAACATGTCATCAAGCAAATACCACCCCCAGTCATACCCATTTTGAAGGCTTAAAGGGGAACTCGGGATTACTCTGCAAGTTTTTGGAGGTTGTTCAGTGTGTCTCGCAGAAAGTGCTTTTTCGGATGTGGAGCAAAGTAGGTAGGTAGTTTCTTGATGGACAGATGGCTTTACTTGTTGCTAAAGTAATCCTGCTAGCTGTAGCTGCCGTTCGCTAGGTAGCTGGGCATGTAGCAGTCCTCTTAGCCATAGATATATATCTATATCTATGCTCTTAGCTAGCTGACTCTAATTTAGTTACTGTGGCCGTCAAGCCAATCTGGCCAATCAGAAGAGAGTGGGCTTTTGGGGGGGGGGGGGGCAGCTTAAAGAGACAGGAGCTAAGACGGCTTGTTTCAGACAAAGGGTGAACTGTCAGTATAAGATGAATAAGGACTTATTTTAACTGTGAATCATGAAAGGCTACACTAGTGGTGTCCCAGGGAAAAAAATATAGAGCTGGAAATGAGTAGGTCTCCTTTAACAATTGTTTTCCGAATTGCTGCGAAGACATACACTTGGAAGTGAAATTAGCTACAATTCTAACTTGAGGTAAATTAAATTGGCTTTGTTTGAGAGTAACTTTCGGGGTTTCTCACCAATCTCGATACAATTAGATAATTAGCTCCTGTACACTAACTTATAATAATTTCTTATGCAACATAATGCAAAAGTATCCTATTTTCCAACTTGACAGTTAAGCAGTTAAATGAGGGAGTGCTGTATTGGCACAGGTTGCTACTGTAGTGGTGACTGTTGATGGGAAGTCATCCTGCATAGCCAGACTTAGAGTTGAAATGAGAGAGGTCTGGGAAAACATTTGTCCTATTATGTGGGCGTCCTTTCTGGGCCAAAGGCAACTTTAAACAAGGTGGACTGAACTGATTAGTTTACAAGTTACACACTACTAGTTTGTATCAGAGACTGACCGAGAGATTAGCATAGCCTCAGTACATGAATGCTGAAGGTTTGACGTAATGTGTAATTCTATTGCAAGTTTATTTTCCCCCTGTAAGATGTCCCACTTAGTACATATCTTGTTGACCGTTCCTTAATTAATATCCACATTTAAGGGATCACAAGTTCATCACAAGTTCTGCTGTAGGATGGCATCCTCTGCCTCCTCTGTGTGAGCTGCCCGAGTGAAATGGAGCTCAAGCTCAGCGGAGAACTTGCTGGTAGCAATAACATCGTCATTGGGATTTTGCCCTAAAAAGGGGGAACTGCCGGTAAGTGGGGTTTGCGGCGGAATTATGTGCTCATTGTTTGGTGTATTTTACGAGATGAAGTGAGCATGCACGTTTGTGTTCATTTGCTGCTCACTTCCCAGTAACTTACAAGCAGCCGCTAGCCGCCAGCTAACGACACAGTTGCGCTGCTAGGGTAAGAAGTCCGAGCAGGTTTTGATGGCCGCCTTGTTTCTGTATGTCTTACTTACTTTCTTTTGTCATGGGCAAATTGTATTTCTGTCGTTTTTTAGAGGATGCACAATTTTACTTTCAAGTAGCGCTAACGCCAGCTGGCAGCTAATTTAGTTCATCCCACTTGATGGCGACGACTATTAAATGCCGTTTTCCAACCGGCCAGCTCTGCTTTTTTGTCCTTTGTCAATCACATGCCTAAGTTATGGACTTACTGTATAACACAGGGCTCTCTTCCAGTGAAAGCAGGGCCACCCCACCCTTCCTAAGCTTTTCCAAAGGGGGTGGACCACCAGCTCCCACCGGCTCCTGCTGACCCACATTTACACCTCATTGTGAGGTGAGAGAAATGCAGGAAACACCCAACCCGATCTCCCTCTCCAGTTGTTTTTTCAGTACAGCCGGCAAGCTGGCACGTCCGTCTGTAACAGCACTCTGGTGAATGCACCTGTCCCGCAAAAATACACACACTTTACGGGCCAGCCTGAGGCAGGAAGGAGGGAAAGTGAAAAATGGGAGTTTAAAATGGGAGTTGTGAGAAAGGTTTTGTTTTGTCGGCGGTAACACTAGCATGGGTGGTTCATGTATAAACAGAGAGGTGGAACACTTAGATGTGTATCGCAGAGGTTGGCAGGCCTTGAGTCCTGCAGCATAGGGATTTTTACAGAGATTTTGTGTGTTAGCTTTTAGTCTAGTTTGTCTTTTGTCTTCTTCTTTCTTGCCATACTCGAGATTTCTATGTTTGAATGATTTCGAATTTATACCAGTATGTCAGTGTGTGTGTGGCGTAAAAGGGGGCTCTGATGTAAACAGTGTGTGTTGGCTAATCAGCTAATCCGGGTTGAGTTCCTCTCCCACACAATGAGCCTTTCAGTCCTGCCATTGGACAGCCGCCACTGTTGCAACTACTATAATGTATGCTGTGGTTTGTTATCACAATATTCCAACTGATTTATATACTCGTCGCACGTCGAAATGCCGCTGTGTATGAATAGCCAACATCATGCAATTGCTTTTTCCCATGCAAAGTTTATTCAGATCGATTTTTACATACAAACAGGGTGAAGACTAGCTTGAACAAGTACATTAATTTACATATACATACTGTCGCTGCAACATTTTCTAGTTTTCCATTGGAGATCCGGCAAAAGCTGTAAAATGTCACCAGCTTTTACAAGCTAGTTGTCTCAAGGTTATCCCAGGACAAAGGCAGGACATGCTGGGTCAACCCTGAGGCTGATGGTTAGCTAGCACCACAGCCTTTTGCTCTTTGTGCTTTCATCTTCTCTTGCAGTCTGGCATTCATTTATAACTCATTGCCTTAGCTTGACCTCATGCCTAAGCTTTGAAGAATGTATTATGGGGGAAGGGGAGGGCGGGGGTTGCACATGTTTATCTGTCCACATTTTGTCCCATCCGTTCTTTCTATGTGTTTCTGCAGGTTTCTGCGGGTTTGAAAAGGGTCATACTCTTGGATTAGGGCTATTCCAAATACCATTTTTGGGGCTTTGAAGCTAAATAATTTATACTTTTTCTTATTCACTGTTGGTTTAAGAGGAGCAGCTGGGACCAGCTGCAAACCCCCCACCCCCACAACCATCATCCAGGTGACCTTGAGCATGGGCACTTAACCTCCAGTTGTACAAGTAGACGGGCGACCAGAGGCCAACAGTAGAAGACTGTGGTTGCTCTGTGCAGCTCCCAGATGTGGGTGTGTATAACTGTAGCAGAGTGGTGCTGGAGAAGAGTGAAGGCCTCAGCAAAACCCTCCTCAGGAAAAATAAAGCTTTAGGCAAACCCTTAAAAGGTCTTTCATGGATAATCCTTACCTTGGGGCAACTGAAGGTCTGGACAATATTTTACATAGTTTTCATTTCACACAGCAATGTGTCCTTCAATTGAAGTACTGAACCAACTATTTTGCCTTCCGCTGCCGGAAACTTAATTTCTTTACCACAATGTACATTGGTTCCAGATATCCCCCGAACAGTCTTTCTAGTACCTTCTTTTTTTAAGGACTACATGTGCCTTTCTTGTTGCAAGGGTATTTTGCTCTTATAGAGTTGTGTGAACTACAAAATTTCCATTTTTTCTTTCAATGATATCCTCAATTCTATAACATAGAAACATGGGAGTCTTGAATAGATAAGATACTAACAATACTAAATTCTTACATTATGTCAGTTTTCAACTTTTGACCAGTTCGGTAGTCAAATTCCGAAAATTCCTTGTAATGTAATGTTGGCAATAAACAGTTTCTGATTCTGATTCTGATTCTGGTATGGTTCACGGCCCTAAAAACTACAATACCCATAAGCCTTGGCTGTTGTTATTATGGAGGGGGAAACCAGTCAGAGGTGCAAACCAGAGCTGTAGCAAATTAAGAACACATCGCTGTTGCAGTTGGGAGCAAAAGTCCACACTGTAGTTGACAAATTCCAGAATCCAAAAGTAAACAGAGTTAAATGGCTGAATGTATTTTGGGGTTTCTATTTTTGCTTCACCTTCCCATTAGCAGAGCATACAACATCATCTTAAACTTGAATACTCCTTGACTTCTGTTCTTATGTTGTTTTATTATTAATGACTTTTTAACAAATAACCAGATATTATTGAACAGTTATTCATATTTTGTTCCGCTGATTCAACCAGGACAATTTCAGGCCCATCCAGGTGTTATCTCGCCTAAAATTGTTTATGACCCTCATGTAATAGGATGCAGCCTGAGTGATGTATTTGTACTCTTTTTAGGTTCTATTATGTAATTTGCGGATAATCAATATACAAAATTAAACTCATTCTTTACACATTACTTATGTAAAGTCCACTTAGTGATGTGGTCATTCACCAATACAATATTGACCAAGTCACCAGTCACAAGTCAAACTGGTTTCATTCAGCATTTGATTACTTGGCATAATCAAATACAATTCAAAAAATCTGTTAGGATTGGCATGTGCTTGAAACATATGTGCTTCTACATTGGGTAATTTGCCAAAAACCATTGGAAATGCAGTTTTCCCTTTCCAAAGCCTCTCCTAAGGGAGTGGCTTTCCTGTGTCCAGTCAGTTTATCCATTCCAGCATGCCATTGGCAGCGTGGCAGAAACATTTATTCCATTTTTTATCCAGTCCTCCTACGCAGGGCAAAAATTGTTACTTGGCATAAATGTTTGGATGT
This sequence comes from Enoplosus armatus, assembly GCF_043641665.1. Taxonomy (NCBI): domain Eukaryota; kingdom Metazoa; phylum Chordata; class Actinopteri; order Centrarchiformes; family Enoplosidae; genus Enoplosus; species Enoplosus armatus. The sequence goes on from NC_092202.1 coordinate 16,144,828, forward strand.
GAGTTTCAGGCCCGGGCCGGAGCAGCAGACAAACCTCCCACTCAAAGTATCCAAACCAAGGTCAGGACTCCTTCACCACTACCTAATTACACATTATGACTGTGGAATTCTGACATTTCTGATATGCATCCATGCACATGACCTGTACATGCTGCTCCTCATGGTTGTAGCAGTGCTTCCTCTAGAAATGTATTCCTGTCAGGGAGGAACAGCATTTAGGACATGAAAACCTCCTTGAAACTCTAAGTGTAATTGCTTTAAGTGGGTTAGGAGTTCCGTAAATGAAAATAACATGTTTTAGTCACTATATGCAATGTTACTTCACAGTTTTTATTTGATGGTAATCACGATCAGAAACGCTTTATTGATCCCCAGGAGGAAATTGTACAAAGTTTCCTTTGGCAGCGGTGGGATTCGAACCCACGCCCCCAAAGAGACTGGAGCCTTAATCCAGTTCCTTAGAGCACTCGACCCATGCAAGTTTGTGGCTTGCAGGCAGACACTTCTTGTGTGTAAACCGTTTAATGTCTGCATATAATAAATTGAAAGGTAACAATGCACACTTCCGCATCCTTCCATCCCTCCAATGATTAAAACCGGCCCTTTTACAGCAGGGCCAAAGCTGTTCTTTCGTTTAGCATATTCGGGCCTTTGAATTTGTGAATACCCTTTGAAGTCAATTAATACCTGTAAGTGGACCTTGAGTTCAGATGTTTTGGTCAAAATGTTCTACTCAACCCGTAAATCTGTCAGTAAAGACACTTGCGGCTATTGCGGCGTTGTCTGCATGTTTTGGTTGGCCAAGGTTCCCCACAAGGATAATTAACGTTCCATCAAATCTAATCTCGTGAAGCGGATGAAGGAAGATAGAAGCTTGACTTGAGATACTGCAGATGTTTTGGAGATGTGTGGAGCATTTGAAGATGATCAGAGCTGGACTCCGGAGGAATATGGACTATAACGTGTTGGTGTGTGTTTATGGTCAGCAGAAGGGCCTTATGCATTGTGACCGCAGTGAACTCCTGTTAGTTTCAGTGTGTTGCAGCGTAATTGATCCGCAGATCACTTGTGCGATACGGCCAAAGCTGTTCTTTCGTTTTAGGGAATGAAAGCAAAGGAAAATTTGGACAGTGTGTTTTCGTGCGAGTCTGTACACAAGTGTATGTGTATGCAGACACACTTCTCCTCACCCCAGTGCCTCGAGGCTTTGAGTCACTACATAGCAGAGCAATAGGATCACATTCTCTGGAGTGTAATGTAATGTATTCTGCTGCAGTCAGGGAAAAATGCTTACCAAAACAATTGGCTTCTGCATGATTATTAATGGTATTGTTGCCTAAAAGTCTTGGAAAGGAAGTCATTGTGATGTGAGATATGAAGCTGCAGACCTCGTATCAACAATCACGAACAAGTCTACTTTCACATCCTCTCCTCAAACCTGGTATTGTGTTCTTTTTCACTTCTCTGCCTTTCTTTCCTTCTGTCTTCCTCTCTGGGGATATTTTTTTTCTTCTTTTAAGGGTTGGGGTAGGGAGGAGAATACTGGCGGCGCTGGAGTTTAGCAGGGCAGCGTATCCCTGCCAAGAAATGAGTTCACCGAACCGCTGTTTCCCCCAAAGGAGATGCGATAAGGTTTCTGCTTGAGGCCCGGCCCGCCACTTGACTCACAGATGAAAAAGGAGAAACAGGCGGGACAAAGACGAGGATTAACGGAGGGGAGGGGATGTGTTACTGAGACAAGAGAAAGAAGAAGAAACTCGAAAAGTTTGCATTGTGCACGGTGAAGCAAGAATACCTCAGATGGTTAATTACATTGAGTCTTAAAAGTCTTGTTTGAAGAGATGTCACAGGTTTAAGGCGAGCGGCTCAAGGCTAGATCCTTGGATGGATCTTTTTTGTGCAACAGTGAAATAAGACAGATAAACAGGGAGGAAAGGAAGACTATGGCATTTGGCTTGAGGAAGAAAATGAATGGAAAAGTGGGAGAAGATAAGAAAAAGTCTGGTCGGGGAGTTTAAAACTTTTTTAATGGACTGTTAGGCAGATGGTGTGGTATGCCTGCTGTTAAACAGCATTTATCTTTCATCTCCAGAATGTGTCTGCTTTTGGGCTGCAACTTGTTATTGAATGGTGAAGAGTTGGCTCAGATATTAACAAATGGGCCAGTGCTTCATGTTGGATTTAACAGGAGTAACAACACAAGTTGAGCTTCTAGAAATGGGGACAGGTCAGGTGGATGCAGCGTTTCAGGCTGGTGAAACGGGCAGCCAAGAGGCGATATTGGCTCATCACAGACGGTATCAGCGTATATATGTTGTCAAACACTTGGAAATGGCGTCATCACAAAGTTTGTCCAGCAGAACACGGTCCAGGTTCAAGAATTCCTCAACATGGATCTAAAATACAGGTGGAGTCAAGAAATGTAACAGCCACCTCACTAATGGTTAAAACTATAAACTAGCACAAGAACTACAATTATCAACATAAACCACCATGTTCTGAAAAGACACATATCACAGACAAAAATATTTGAATTTTGGAGCATTAACAGTTCACGTCTATTTACTTAGATGACTGTTATCTGTTATAATACTTAGATTACTTTTCTGTTTCCTTAAATGACTTTTCTGTTAACTCAGGTTTACTTAGATGACTGTTCTGTTTCCTTAGGTGACTGTTCTGTTTCCTTAGGTGACTGTTCTGTTTACATAGATGACATTATAATCAAAGTGTTGAAAATGAACTTATCTTGCTGAAACAAGTTCAGAAGTGACAATCTGCTGTCTGGAGTGAAATCCTTCAGATGAAAAGTGAATGACTGTTTCCTTAGGTGACTGTTCCAATCCCTCAAAGTGCATCCATGGCAAATAGGCAGTTACTGGCATGTCTTTATTCCCACTCTCCTGTTCGATTGAGCGTGTGGCCTTCCGACTTCAGCACTTTCCATCTTTGACCTTTCCCATAAGCGAAACCCACAGAAAAGCAAAACTTTTTTTGAACTGGTTACAACTTTTTATCCGACATATTCTCAATTGGCATATGACTCAAATCAAATCAAATCAAGTCAAACTTTATTTTGCCTTTCGTGCAAAATTGTGATACAAGGTTCTTACCAATACAATTAAATACAACTATACAATGACAAGATGATTTACTAGTTTTGGAATGGTCAGCTAGTTTGGTCGTCTTTCTACTGTGTTCACAATAGAAATACAGACCACTGACCACTGTCACACAGCAAATGGAGCTTCTTCACATGACCTAAATCTTGAATTCATTCTGAAGGTTGCCAGCTACCCCAACTTTTAGCTGGTTCCCAGGGTGTTACCATTCATTGAAGGTAGCTAGCTAACGTGAGCTTAATAACATTAAGTTAACCACTGCATAGGGTTATCAAAACCTTAACAGGGCCTGCAGGGCCATGTTTTTCAAAAAGTGACTAAATTCTAACATTCAGTAAAGCTTTTTGGCCAAAAGGGATGAACCAATGAGAAAGTAAGACACATATCACAGACAAAAATATTTGAATTTTGGAGCATTAACAGTTCAGGTCTATTTACTTAGATGACTAAGTAAATAGTCAGTTTGTAAAAATGAAAAGTGCAATCTTCTGTGATAATTGTTTGAACTCAATAGTCGTCTTTCATGACAGCAAAGGCATAATTACAGCAGCATGACTGTGATGGTGGACTGTCCACTGTCACGGCACAGTGACACACACTTTCTGCACTTTGAAGATGTTAGCCACTGAGGCTGCACGTCAGCCAAACCCTTTTATGAATGTTCCACGTTGCTACAGCAATGGATGCTGACATCACTGCAGCGCTGACGCCTGATTGGGTCGGCTATAACCAATGGCCCATAGCACATAGAGTTTCACAACAGTTATGGAGTTTCTCCCCTTTATAACCAGCGGAAAATCGGCCCTGCCACCAGTAAATAAAATGAAAAGAGAAGTCAAAGGGGTTTTCCATAAGAGGAAAGAAGTCTGCAGCCATAGCAGCTTGGTCATGGTCCTAGTGAAAAGGGCTCTCAGGGAGACAGAGAGTGTGGCCTTATAAGGTATTTACAGTTTAACAACATTTCATGCATTTTGAAGTTGTCTGGTACTGGCTTGTAATTATTAGAATGAGGCTCCGAAAGAAACGTTGCTTTCAATGGTCGGTGCTATGCTCCACCAGACTCGTGTAAGCGGTGATTTTAAAAGCTGTTGATTTAACATTTAACATCTGTAATAAAATCCAATTTCCATTAGTCTGGATGAACGGCCATCGGTAACGTTACCCACTGTCTTTCTAGGCACGAACAAAGTCACAAAATAAACGACAAACATCTGACATGTCACAGTAGGAAGAGCACAGGTGTAAATAATCAATTCAATTCAATTTTATTTATATAGCGCCAAATCACAACAAAAGTAGTGGCTGATGGCTGAAGTTTCAGGGTCCTGGTATTGTTCATGCTGACTCACTGTCACACTGTAATGGCTTACTGGGATACATGAATGGAACAGAGCTAAGTCAAAATTTCTGCTGTGAAAAAGACCTCAGTGCTGCAGATACAGAATCCAGGCATTATAGGGACAAATTGAAACCATAACTTTTAATACAATTAAATAAAGAATTAAGGCGTTAAAATTTCAATCTTTTGTGTTTTCAGACTGAATGCAAATAAGACTGAATGAACAAATAAATAAGTTGGGAGCCGGCACAAACAATAGACACTTAGACGTACCATCACTAGTTCAAAATGTTTCAACTTGAGCAAAACGTCACGCTTACTTCAAGGCCTTTAGGACCACTGAACATACATAGAGGAGAGGATATGAGGGTACATTGCTAGCTAGTATCAGCTAGTCAAATTTGTGCATAAAAAGCTGAAAAATCCCTCATTCATTCAATTTACATTTAGTTATTTTAAGGAAGGCGCGACTTGAAAGCTATATGTGACTCCACAGCGAACACGTTGAAATGTCGGGCTTACATTGATGCATGCCAACCAGTGCCAACCATTTGTTTCTATGTGCTGTGAGATGATCAGATTTGACGTTTATAGCCACAGTTTCTCGAAGCGTCAAGAGAAATGGGCGCACAGAGCCGGCCAAGATGGATCGCGGCGTCAGGCTGTGCAGTTGATCCCCGGCTCTAACAACTGGATTTGTTTGGACCGTGCGGTGCCAAAGACAAAGGAGGTCTCATTTCTTTTCACCATTTCCCCCTGCGTCTCTCTCTCTCTCTCTCTCTCTCTCTGTTCCTGTCCTAAGCTCTGCAGTAAAATACCATGAAATATCTTAAATCCATTAAGGGCCTAATTATTCATTATTGCAACAACATCAACACGGTTCTGTTGAGTCTTCGGTCACAAATGAATTGGTTTTCTCAGCTTTGCTTCTTTATTTTGGTTTTCAAATCGCTCTTAAACTCAGTTCCAGTCATTATTAAATGGCCATAACAGGACTTCAGGTTAGGTTTCTTAAACCAACACTTCTTTTGGCCACTTGCTTGTTGTTTCTGGCACACGCCACCTTCAAATTATTGCATTCTCTTCCTCACAAGCATTCTTTCCCAGTCTCTGTTGTTTTTTTTTTCCATATCTTGCGTTGAACAGTGAACGTGCCTCTAACGTCCGCAAACAGAAGTTGCCTCTGTTACTGCATTTGACACTTGGTAAGGCTTGATGTGTGTGTGTAATTAAGAGTGACGCATTTGAATCCGTTTTTTCTTAAAAAACGCCGCAATACTAAAGTGAAAATGTGTGAAATCCCGAAATCTGCTTTGTAGCAGGCAGATGCAGTGACTGCTTCGGTAGACGTTTGCTGGATGTTGCTGCTTGTTTGATGCTTGTTTTCATTTTTAATAAATGTAACGACACAATTTAATTTGCAAACTGTAGCCAAGTGACAGGCACATGATCTGAGTTTATATGGCTGTGGTCTGTTTGTATACATATATATGAATAGATTCAAATTATTTCAGAAGACAAGTTTGCTTGCACACGCTTGATATTTCAGTGTCATTTTTTTTGTGACAAAAAATAGACAAGACGTCAATCTCAATCGATGTGCTTCACGCTCTGGTCTGTTCTCTCTGCAGCCTCCAAACAACGGCCCTCCTCCCCTGCCCAGTTCCTCTCTACCAGAAGGCTACTATGAGGAAGCAGTTCCCCTAAGTCCCGGAAAGGCTCCCGAATACATCACCTCCAGTGAGTGACAGACTGATAGCCGTACACACAGACAGTAGTTAATGGACGTGCCTCTGAAAAGATTTTTAATTTTTTCCCCCAAGTTTTCATGTTGTACTTGTGATTTGACAAATAGAAAATAAAAGGCGGTATATGAAAAACAAGTTGTGGTCGCCTCCACTCAGACTATGACTCGGACGCCATGAGCAGCTCCTACGAGTCGTACGACGAGGAAGAGGAAGATGGGAAGGGCCAGAAGATGCGTCACCAGTGGCCATCTGAAGAGGCGTCCATGGATCTGGTGAAGGACGCTCGGATCTGTGCATTCCTGCTGCGCAAGAAGCGCTTCGGCCAGTGGACCAAACTCCTCTGCGTGATCAAAGATAACAAGCTGCTGGTGAGGGACTCATGTGCGCACGTTAGCCGACCCAAGCCCAGTTTAATGGGCGGCATGGTGGCGCAGTGGTTAGCACTGTTGCACGGGAGGTAAAGCTGGTTAGAGCGGGTTGGGGGTTCGATCCCTGGCTGCCCCCGTCATGTCGAAGTGTCCTTGAGCAAGACACTGAACCCTAAGTTGCTCCCGATGGAGACCAGCACCTTGCATGGCAGCTCGGTCGCCATTGGTGTGTGAATGTGTGAGTGAATGGGTGAATGAGACTTAGCTGTAAAGCGCTTTGGGAACTGTGAAGGTTGAAAGGCGCTATATAAGTGAGATCATTTACATTTGTTTAAAAGGCTTGTGCGGTGTATACTTACGTTCTTCTAATCTTCCCCTTTTCTCTTCCCCTTTTCTCTTCCCCCTCCAGTGTTATAAGTCCTCCAAAGACCACACCCCCCAGATGGAGCTGACCCTGTCCGGGTGCAGCATCACTCACATCCCCAAAGACGGCAAGAAGAAGAAGCACGAGCTGAAGATCGTCCACCAGGGGGCGGACGCCCTGGTGCTGGCTGTGCAGAGCAAAGAACAGGCCGAGGAGTGGCTCAAGGTAACACAGTGAAGCCCAAAACCACTGACGCACATTTCCACGTTTCTTGCCATACCGTCACTAATTTAACTATAGTGGTACTTGTAGTGTATTTTATTATTCTGCTGCTCAAAGTAATACGTAATTGTAATTATTTAGATTTTTGAAATAACATGCAGCCTTTCGTAAAGCAAAAAACACATGATGCTGGTCGGTGAGGAGGCCCAAGTCCCTGTCAGCCGTTCTGAAAATGACTTCAACACAGCCTCTCGTGGCTCCCTGCATACAGTAGAGAGCTGTCAAACACTGTAAGGCCAGCGGTCAGCCGTGCTCACTGTGGATCACATAGTTTTTCTGATAGGGGTGAAGTTCATTGCGGATGTTCTTGTCGGGGTTCTTCAGGATGGGCATGTTCCTCATATTGTTGAGCAGGTGGTTCTGCTGATTTCACTCTGATGTAAAGATGTTTGATTTGTAGTTGCCCCCCCCCCCCCCCCCCCCTTCTCTTTCACTCTCTGATCTTTCCCATCTGGCTGCTTGATAAGTCTGCAAAACAAACCCGCCCTGCAGACATCAAATAGGCTCCGGTACTTTCTGCCTTTCAACCCCTGCGTTTATTTGTTGTTAGTGTCCCAGCACCTCTGGGATCTTTCTGTTTCAATCACAGGAGGCCTCATCTGGACTTTGGATTGAAAGGAACCCCCCCCAGCCCCCTCTTCCTCCTCACCTCTGCTCTCCTTAGAGTCTCCCGAGAGTCTACCGGAATTCCTTGTTTGTCCCTGACTACGTATTGTGCACTATTTTAAGCCCCCCCCCCCCCCCCCCTCAAGTTTGCCCCGCAGCGTTGACATTTCAACTGTTTCATGTTGAAGGACCAAAACAGTGTGTTTCTTCTTGATTACTTGTTGCGCATAATTAGGCAATTAGCCGCTGTTTATCGATTGGCTGAGGCAGGTAGCCTTGTCGGGGGCCGAGGTATCTGCGTGAAAATATACAAACGTCTGCTGCACCCAAAACGTATGTGAGGACGGCGCTAATTGTTGCTTGGAGAAACTGTTTCTCTTTGCGTGTTTAGTCAGCTGCCTGGATATTGGAAACATACTGAGTTGATGACACCATGGCCACCGGTTTTTCACTCTCGCAACCACTCTCGGTGGTTTTGTTTGCTTAATCGGTGCACGTGCATGTGCTGCCGCAATCAGCAGTCATCACACCCAGTTGGCCCGAGGGTCTTCGCTTGCACCCTGATTTAAGAGCGAGCTGCTCTGTGGTCCCTCTTTGACCTCTTTTTCTCCAGCTTTTTCTTTGTTTTTGTCCACCTCCCTGTGACTCGTCTTCTACCCAAAACTTCAATAACAGTCATTCTTTTCATATTACCGATTTGGACAATGGAAATAAAAATGGTGTGGACGGTGTGGCCTCGTGGCAACAGTGAAGCCGCGTGAAAGAGGAAGAGCATCTAAAGAATGAGGAGAAGGGGGGGGGGGGGGGGGGGGGAGAAAGAAGATGGAGGGGGAAGCAAGGGGAGTACCTGCTAGTTACAGTAATGAGTCTCCCAGACCTTGTCTGCTAACGATGTGTTTATGGAACACACATGTCCATATTGTGTCCTTACTTCGTTCTCCTAAACCCTTAATTTCTTTCCCTTTTTCCCCCTTTCCGTCTTCTTTAACCTTCTTCTCCCTTTGTCTCCTGCTGCAGTATAACCTGATTTTCTTCCCCACTCTGGCTGATGTTATTATCTTCCCTCCTAACTTGTTTCTTGTTGTTTTTCTTCACTACGTTTGGGCAAAGTAAGTTGTACATTCACAGCTTATCTGCTTAAGTGTGCTTTCAGTGTCCACTGTTTGACAGCGCATGGCCGTCCTGTGTATGTCCCCATCCTGGTATTTATTTATTTATTTATTGAATGGTTATTGTTATGTAAGTTTAGCATTAACCAATGCCACATACCACAGCAATGCCCGTCCCTCGATGGGCCTCAGATCATTCATGACTATATCACTGATCCCTCTTTAAAATCAGCTTCCAAATGATTCCATCCATGGTCAGTTTTAAGTTCTGTGAGGGGGTAAGGAGGTCCGCATATTGATCCCCGAACAAAAAGAGGCATCTTTCAAATAAAAATTTGTAAAAGGGGACTTTACAGATCCTGAGCCAGAAACTCTGAGAGGTGTCACCATGTGACTTATATTCAGGTGTATGAACTTTCATCATGGACTGGGTGCACTGTCTGTTGGCAGTTCTTGCAAAGTGTCTCCGATAAAGCAGCAGAGCCACTGTAAAAATCCATGGTCTAGCAGGACTGGGGGGTTTGTGTTCCCTGTCTCAGTCCCTCCCCACACACACACACATTTTCTGTCATCGCCACTGCATCTTTTTATTGTTCTCTAAAAGAGAACAACAACAAAAGTATGCCCATCCACCTGCAACAGAAAGACAACGACCGAAAGCACCTTTAGTTTCATTTTCCTCACATAACGTGATCCTAAGTACTTCAGTTATTCTGCAGCACTCACCACGTAACCATGCACCCTACATTTATAAAGAAAGGAACAAATAAAGATACAGTTACAATCATTTTGAGAAAAAAAAAAGACCCTCAGCTTTCACGCATGTATGGTGTGTGGTGAGTGCAGCCAAAGGCGAATGGTTTACTCCCACAGAGCATGGAGAATTATCTTTTATGGAAATGATCAGACTTACCTCCAACAAGCACCCTATTATATGCTGTCACGTGAGTAAAGCTCTCAGGATTGGGTGGTTATAGAATTCTAAACTCAGATTTGCTGTTACTGGAATACATAAAGTTTTCAAATTTTCACCACCCTTTTGATATGGTTCGGTGTATGCAGGCTTCAAGCTAATTTCATAGCATGAAGCATGTGAGATGTGCGGCCCTGGGACTGGATATGTAAAAACCACTTCAGTGCCGAAAGCATGCCTTAGCCACTTGTCAATCGCCAGCGTATTCCTTTATTGAAAATGGTGTTTCAGCACCCAAAAACTACCACACACAGTCCCAGACCTCCTCAAGTTCGATTCGTAGTACATCATCGGGCCTATGTAGCACCCCAGCCTGGCAACGTAGCTCTGTGCTTGCTTGTCTGTCCCGCTCTCTCTCTGAGCCGCTTTCTGTGCCAAACCCATGGAGCCACAGTCTGTCATTTCCCCAGCAAAACCCAATTATGCTCCCTCCAAGCCAAAACCAATGAGCTGAGGAGCTCTGCAGTGGTTCAGAATGCTTGTGGAGAAGACGAGGGGGAGTGTGTGTGTGTGTGTCAGGGAGTGCATTAGCCGTCTTGCGCATACAGCGGTTCGACTGAAATCTCATTTCCCACTGTCTGCCGCTCGTCCGCACACACACACACCCCTGTCACCACTGCACACCTAGCGTTGCCAGATCTGACGGTGGGGTTGCCAGGTCTGAAGTCCAACGAGGTCACGGTAATGCACACTGGCGCCCCGTCCAGAGCCCTGCAGATCTCATTCGCCCCTGCTGGACCTTGTTGCGTAAGGATTCCATCGACGTAGTAAAAGTCTGTGGTGTCTAATGTGTATAGCAGACACTCCCACCCCTCCAGCAACTCCACCGCACATGCATGCACGCTCTCTACCTCCTGTAGTTGCTCCGCTGCATGGGCCTGTATTGCCTTATGATCCCTTGGCTGCCACTCAGTAGCATGATGGGATATGAGAGAGGAGGGAGTTCACCGTACATGTGGCCCGCATTACCCTAGGCATTCTTTCTAGGCTGAAGGAATGAGCTGCTTAATTATGTGGCGATGGTGTGAGGAAATATTTTGCCATGGATGCAGCCATTTGTTGTGATCACGGTTAGGACCTAACATTCCGCCGGCCCAGTAAGACGGTTGAATGCAGTGATCAGGATGTGTGCAAGCGGGGACTTTCCACATGTTTTAATGTGAACGTCAACCTCATCAGCTAGTGCTGTATTTCCTTATTGTTGATCAGGTGATGAGAGAGGTGTGCGTCAATGGGAGCGTAGACTTGGATGGAACTGGATCTGGGTCACCGGTTCACAAACCCGAATTGGAAAAGGTAAACACACCCGTACACCCTACACTGTGTCTCTTATCAGCAGATGTTTCTGTAGTAGGGTTGGGTTCCATAAAGCTCGTTCCATTTTGGATTTCCTTTCCCGCTATGTTTTATGAGCAAAAAGCTAAAGTATACGAAACATTCCATGTCAATGATGGCTTAATTGAACCTAGTAATCCTGGGTTGATCTTGCTGTAGTAGACAAACATTTGCAAATATACCTCCATCCCATAAGGCCCTCTTTTCTTGGCCTAATCGAACACAATCACACTGGGTAGTAAAAGCTGTTTGTCAAATAACACTGTATTCCATTTGGCACAGGAGGGAACATAGCAATTAACGCTGGAGACAAACTGTACCCGGCGCATATGTGCGTGCCTGCATATATGCATGTGTGTTCAGTGGTGGAAAATGAGCCACATCAGAGGCTCTTTAATGACAAGCCGCTCCCAACTTGGCACAGCAAACACAAGCCCAGCCTAATTATTCATCTATAACATGTTGCAGATGCTCTTAAGGGTTTTTACAATGTATACTGTAATTAGACGGCTGTGTTTGTGCGGTAATGCCTTTGTCAACCTGTCTTTTTTCAGGAAAGTACAGTTTTGTTCACTTTTGTACCTTCTTGTTCCATCCATTCTTCTCCTTGTGTATGGTCGTCCTGCCTGCCAGAAGGCCTCGTGCGACAGGCCGAGTTCCGATGGTGAGGTGACTCATGAGAACGGGCACAACGACTGCAAGGACCAAGGTGAGAGACCGCAGCAGCAGTAACCAAATCTCTTAACCTTTTCCGTTGCTAACAGAAGTGAGTCCTTTGCATCCAGTTCATGGAAGTGTTTCAGTTCCTGTGGTAAACACAAAATGTCTGGAAGGACTTTCCAAGGAAAATCCCTCTCTGGTGCAAAGTATTCCTAGTTAACTGGAAGCAAAAGAAGACAAACTGGGTAGTTAAAATTCAATGGTGCATCCATGGTACAACAACAGGGACCATGGATGAAGGATGTAGCAGCAACAGGAAAGACGTCAGCAAACTGAGCACTGTTTCGTCGACACTTCATGTAAGGGAATGACGTTACAAGATGTCGCTGCTCAAAAATGACACCCTAATGAAATAAAATGGCCTTCACTGTGTGTACCATTGAGAGCAACCTAAAACCGGAGTCAAATTCCTTGTGTGTCCACATGCTTGGCCAATAAAGCTCTGATTCTGTTCACACCCACCAAGAAATAGATTGATAGCGTGTTATTTCTGGCCGAACAATTTTAGCAGCCCACAAGGGGCTACATCTGGACATTGGGCACCTGTGTGGCCCACATTATGAAACCCTAGTGGGGCAGTCTACAGAATGCAGGTTTAATGTGGACCTGCCCTCAAAAGCCCATTTGTGGCTCAATAGGGCCCTCCTTTGGGCCTATATGAGCACTTAATATCATAGTCCAGGGTGGGCGCCTCCAGCCCCTAATCTTGTGTTCCACAGCAAAGCAATCTCAACTCACTTACAAGCTTTTTCCAAACGGTACCATCAGCGATTTCCAGAGCTTTCGACTGTATCATACGATCTCCATCAGCGAAAAAGTGCTATGGATGAAATCACAGATCCTTATCTTGCATGTCATCAGATCCATGACAAATAGCCATATATATATATATATATATATATATATATATGGCTATTTGATACAGTCGAAAGCTTCGGCCAAAGCTAGGAAGTGGACCTTGAGTTGAGGTTGTTTTGTTTGCGAATGGCTAGGTGTTTAGTTTAGAACTCATCTTTCTAACACTTAAGTTAAATGAGGGTTAGGACATCATCAGTGTTGTTGAAACAGAATTGTTCTGAACTTGGACCCACTTCCAAATCCTGAGATACTCCGGCTGCCTTTCCCCCATTAATCTGTCTCATGATTCAGAGGGGAGTCTCTGCAAGCTCCGAAAAGGTCAGCCTTTAATAATAATGCATGAAGCATGAAGAATGAGCATTTGGATTTATTTAACACGGGTTTTACACGGAGATGGTCTTCCCCTGCTGAACTAGATGCCAAAACAAAGAGATCCGGTTGAAATAGTCCCTGGTTATTTACCGTTTGTTTGCTCAGCAGGCAAAATTCCTCGGGGAGAAAAGCTCAGTTATTTGGATTGTCAACTAAAATGTAACACTCTTATTTTGTTCCTCTTTAAGAGGTTCACTTTTCCAACATTATGTCTGAAACAGATTTCCCACCAGCAGTTCATTTCAAACCTCCAACCCAGTTGGCTTTTTGCGGAGTCAGCACAGAGCTGTGATTCATGGACCCTGGTTGTGTAAGTTGTGTTTATGTGTCTCTGCTGTGAAACGACGGGGGAGTGTAGAAATGGGATAAGCAACAATCTTCCAGATGAGCGTAACGCAATCAGAATTGTAGGTGACTTCTCCAGGGAGGCAGATCTCAACCTTTCTGGGCTGTTGGATGTAGAAATGTATAGAACCAGCATCATTCAGCATGTAGCATCCGTCATTCTCACCCAGTATACACACACACAAACAAAGAAAGTAGAAAGCTTCATTAGCTGAGCAGTAGTCTGTGAGACCAAATCCATGTGACATTTTAAGCATTTTTAGCTGATGGTCGTGCCCTGAGTAAATTACATAACAGGTACACATACTGTCGATCTAGTACCTTATCTCCTTTGTATATGTTGGTCATTTGTTCTGGCTATGCCTACACTGCACAACCTTCGAGCAAACCTCTCATTGCTGCTTCACATCTTGTTTTTGGATGACTTTTTTTTATTAAAGAAAGAACTCCCAGCAGTTTTTTTATTTAGTAAGACTTGCCGTGCATCTTCATCTCAGATTCCTATCAAGACTAATGCTCGTCAAATGTCATGCTCTGGATTTCTAATTCCACTCTCCCTCCGCCATGTTTTCCTGTCACTCTCTTCTTCTGCGGCTGGTGGCAAACCAGCTTAGAGGTGCACTGCCGCCACCAACTGTCGCTCTCACGTCAGCCAAATCACGTTATCTTGCGAGGCAGCGAGGAAATACTGCCGACTGGGTATTGTTTACCTCGGTTCAGAGTCAGTGTTGTCAGTTTAAATCTGATGATTTCCTTATAAATACAAAAGCTTATGGCATCAGTTATTACCCCAAAGTGGGAGTGGTCAGGGGCCAGTGGGCTTTACAAGTAGCATTAGCAGCTAATGCTAGCCGGTAACTTTACTGGCAGTACCCACGTTGCCTTCCCTAAATGAAGAGCATCATTTGTGGCAGGTGCATATTCTGATACAGCTAGGAAACGCAGGTCCGAAATATAGATCTTTGACAGCTTTCACACAGAATCCATGGTTGTACGCCGACATAGCCGCGTCTCAGATTCCCCCTCATGGAGTGTCACGTCATGTACGCCACGCCGGTGCTCAGTCTGATGTATAACTTTTCCTATGTGAGCCTCATTTTTGGATTTAGACATATCTCTTTATTGTCATCCAGTAAACGCTGCACATTTATCGCTGAAGTAAAGTCCCCGGTCCTACTTTCACCTCCTTGTGCTTCAGTCGGTCTCCCATTTCGGCTCAATCAGCCACATTCCTTTCGCGGCTGGTAACAAAAAGAGCTGATTTACTGGAATCAAATGTACCTGATCAGAGTTTTCCTCCTCCTCATCTCCTGAAGGGAAAAATAATAAGAACTCCTCCTTTTTTAAAAAGCTTTGAATCGCTTTCACATCTGTGTGTCTGCTTTCCACCTCAAGGCCTGCATTGTGTGTGTGTGTGTGTGTGTGTGTGTGTGTGTGTGTGTGACGTGTGTTTTGTATACTTTTCGCATTACAAGAAAAAACCCTGCGACTGAAATTGAGTGCAGACGGCCTCCCATTTAATTAAGGCAGTCGCCATGGTAGCTGTCACATCATATCAGGGAGGGAAACGCAATACGGAAAAAATGCTGAAACAGATGCTTATGAGTGGTGAACAGAATTGAGTACAAAGAGCTTCTGTCATTACCGTATCAGTTTGGACTACTCGTTCGAGGTGCTGATTCCTGCGGGGCAGACGCATCGGTGACCATGTACAGTGTGTGTCTAGAATCACTGCAGACACTCGGCATGATGACATCAGTGAAGGGGAATTCTTTATACTCTCCTCCCCCAGTTCTTCTCCGCTGTCTCGATATCTAGCAGCTGAGAGAGTTAAGAGTCAAAGTGTTTGACATCACACTATCACAACATTTGACCAACACTTCCTTTCTTTCGTTTTCTCACTTTGATTCTCTCTCTCTCTCTCATACGCGCATTTAAATACACCACAGACCACAGTATGTAGACGAGGGAGCCAAGCAGAAGCTATTTCCCTCATTTAGACAGACAGAACCTCTTTAGACCTGGCTTACTTGACTTTAGCCCCCCACCGCTTCCAGTAGAATGTGCCCTCTTCCTTTCTCTCTTTGAATAGAAATTAGGGCAGCTGAAATCAGCCCACTCAGACCAGTGGGGATGCTGGGATTGCAAACTGAGCCTAATTCCCCCAACAAAGAGCTTTTGAGCCCACAAGGGTCTGATTAAACCCAATCCAGCTGATTCTGAGCTCATTGTTTGTTTATAGTTGAGTCTAAGGTTGCTCTCTTTTTTACAGTGTTGCAAAAAGCATCTAAACATAATAGAATCAACATAAATGAGCACGTAACATCTCTCTTAATAATTTCCCGTGTGTAGATAATGAGTGTCGAGCACGCCGAGTGCTTCAAGAAGGACATTACACGGAGTGGAACTAATTTCCCATCATTTAAACTCACTCTCTCTCTCAGGAAAAGGAAAGAAGAACTCAAAGTCGGAGCAGAAGACAGGGACGGTGGGGAAGGGAGCTGGGAAGAAGATCACTAAAATCATTGGACTGGGTAAGAAGAAGCCGTCCACAGATGAGCAGACCTCATCGGCAGAAGAAGACGTCCCCACCTGTGGTAAGACATTAAAGCCATTATCTTAAAGGTCTCACTATGCTTCAAACGAACCATTTGGTGCAATGGGTCATCCATCCAAGTCGAAGGGAATAAGTTTTTATGCATGCTCCCAATAGCCACGGTGGAAGGCGGAGTTGAAGCCCCCCCCTCAGAATATTTGCTACAAGGCCGTGAGGAAACAATATGATTCAATACCTCAATACTTCTACAGGAACCCCTAGTCTAAAGCATACTGAGGCCTGTACTGAGATCCTGGTTGTTTTGGAGACATCTGTGGTTACTGGGTGATAACAGCGTTAAGTGCATTGGGGTTCAAAATGACACAAACATGACTTGAGAGGCTGAAGATTCAGTGAAGGAAGAATGAAGAGGACAGACCTGGGTGGGAAATGTGGACCAGCAAAAACTACATTGGACAGCTATTGCTGAAAAAAATGCTGACTATAAATAGTATTCTAAATAGGGTTTGATAATGTATGAAGATAATGCAAAGTTCAGTTTGGCTCTGTGCTGACTGTATTTGCTTCGATTGACAGGCTACTTGAACGTGCTGTCCAACAACCGCTGGCGGGAGCGCTGGTGCCGCCTGAAAGACAACCAGCTGCTCCTCCACAAGGACCGGGACGACCTGAAAAGCCACATCGCCTCACTGCCCCTTCGCGGCTGCGAGGTCAGCCCCGGCCTCGACCACAAACACCCCTTCGCCTTCCGCCTGCTCCGCAACGGCCAGGAGGTGGCTGTACTGGAGGTGAGCCGTATTTCCTGTTTGATTCTGTATGAGAAGAGGGGTTGGTTGTCAGCCGGGTTAGTCAGCTACTGAAACTTTTCTCCAGGCCTCCTCCTCTGAGTCGATGGGTCGCTGGTTGGGGGTTTTGTTGGCCGAGACTGGCTCCACCACAGACCCGGCCACCCTGCACTACGACTACATCGACGTCGAGACCACCGCCAACGTCATCCAGCTGGCCAAGCAGTCCTTCTGGTGAGGGACTTTCTGTTTCATGTTCCATGCTTAGCATTAAAATGGCTCCCATGGGGGACCTGAGTGAGTCTGATGTGCTCTTTACGCGGCAGCAGACTCAGCGTTAAAATGTGATGTAGATGCTGAAATGATGAATATTAGCGTGTTTTATAGACCGGTCTGAGGTTATAGAAGCACTTTGTTAAAGACACGTTTTTTTTTTATGAATCTTGATGCTTTCTCCTCACAGTTTCACCAGTAAGCGCGCCGTCTCTCCCAACCCGTACCTGGACAACCCGATCAACGGCTACGCTTGCCCCACTGGTATGGCTCTGCACTACGATGATGTGCCCATTAACGGAACGGTAAGGACACAAGCAGCGACCCTTCCAGCTGTTTTTTGAAATCCTTGGCTGAGCTCCGCTTCGACCGTGGCTCTCATTGCTAACTGCTTTTCACTTTTCTGCATAGCTAGCACCCATCGCTAACCCTAAACCTCCTCTAGTGTGATTGACTAGATGTTAAAATGTCATGTCATATATTCCAATAACACTTTCTATGGAAATATAGTGTTCCTAACGTTCTGCTGCTATCGCCTCTCCTTCCTTCACCTTTATCTTTAATGTTATGTATTATGTCTCTCCTGTCCTCTCCTCTTCTCCCCAACTTTCTTATCCTCTCCGCTCGCTTGCATGCTTGCCCCGTCTAACCCAAGGACCCGGAGGCGCAGTACTCGAGTCCCAGCACAGGGGGGCGCCAGCTGAAAGCGGAGGTGCACTATGAGAACGCTGAGCTCTATGAGAACATGCCCTCGCCCGAGGCGGCCGCCCGCCATCCTCCCAAGCCCTCCACTTCCTCCACCTCCACCGGTCACTACAAAACCCCTGTTTCTAAAGTCTCCTCTAAGTTCCTCTCTGCCGATACTAAAACTAAAGCCGCTCAGGTGACTGACACTCTGCTCCTCAACCCCCCCCACCTGTTTTACCTGTCTATAATTCACCTTTTTCATGTGTGTCCTTCCTTCGTCAACATCTCATTCACTCATCATTTTGTTTCCCCCCCATGTTTTCTCCCAGACTATGGAGGTGACTTTGGTCTCATTTATAGGAAAAAGTCCTCGGGAAGAAGATTTCCCTGTATGATTTTGCTGAAATGTGCTTTGATGAAATATAATGGCTTGGCTTGGCTTGACATGACGTCTGGAATTCTAGATATATCACTAATATCACTCTGGACATATGTCTGAAAATACAACATGAACTGTAGCGATTGGTCAATCACACTGTACATTTACTTACTGGTGATTATTCAGTAGCAGCAGAGCACAATGTCGAGTCAGGCGGCCTCACGTCTATGAGGGAAAACAAGCACACATGCAGAAATACCACAAGAAGCTGAAGCCAACTGGAAATTTCAGATCATCACCAGCCAGACGCATTTTAAAGCTACCTTCTTTAGCTGTGCTGAGGTACAAAAATGCTAACCACAACCACACCCCATAATGACAATGATCCCTCATTTCATTGCATTGTTTGCGCGCTGTCAAGCCTCAGAGTTGATACAGTATGTACAGTATGAGTACGGAGCATGTGTGTGGTGTATTTCCTTCTTCCCCTTTTACAATGAGCATCAACTGTGTGTGTGTGTGTGTGTGTGTTATTTATATTTTACAGCCCCGCTCTCATTGCCACCCTGCCTCCATGGCCACATAAGTCACCACATGGTGTTGCCGTGCCTCCACCCCCGCCACCCCTTTTGATGTGTGCGGTGTGGCCAAGGGGTGTTAACATCGCCTCCAAGACCACAAAGTACCGCTCCAGTATAAGCCAGTGGGGTGTGCTGCAGACAGCAGGCAGCGCTGCCGGCGGCGGCGAGCTGATATTAGCAGCTCCGTATCATCTTTAATTTGCTGTGCTATAGCAACATGAAAAGCATCAGGCTATGGAAATACTTTATATCTTAGAACCATTGTTATTGTAGACAAGGTGCCATGATAGTGTTGAGTTATACTCTGATTTCCATCCTTGATTCGGTTTTTCCAAAGTAATTCCATCCTTGAAAGATGGATATGTGTTATGTTAAAAATAATAATCACCAGTATCAGTGTAACTGTACAAAAGCAGTAGGTTAAAGCTGCACCAGTCAATATTTTTTATTTTAACAATCAAACGTGTAATATGAGAGGTGTCGCTCATTCCATGGAGAATTATCTGCGGGTCCTTTTTTTTCAGTGTCTTAAAGCTCTTTGTTTTGGTTTCATGGCCCACAACTTTGCCGTTTTGGCTCGTTCAACCTGGACAGAGACAGTTTCCAGCTGCAGCTGTTTTCTGCTGAAGGGCTCTGATAAAGCCACTGTGCACCAACCTGCTCAGCAGCAAACAGCAGACAGACATGGTTAAGAGAACTAGCTGGGGAATGTAGTGGAGCATTTGGCAGCCAAAGAGCCAGATATTTCCCTCAGGGGCTGGTGGAGACCAAAAAACAGAGCGTGAAAAGAGGGTGAATATTGGACTTCCATTCATCAGATCATGAATGATCATGTCACTGTGCCTGCTGGATGTGTAATCAGGCAACTATTAGCCATGACACATTTTTTTATAAGGTGATATTTTGTCAATGTCATGTTTTTGGCTTGCTCTGCTGCCCCGAAGTGGTAAATAAAATAAATAAATGACTGCAGCTTGAAAAATCCAGGGACGAAACTCATTTAAATGAACTTTTATTATACTTGGTAATAACCTAACTTAACGTTTATCACACAAGTTCTAGCTTTTATCAAACCTCATTCTAAAAATAAAGGTAGCTTGAATTGAATATCCGCCATGTTTAAAGCTTTGTTTAATTAATTACTAAGCACACGTAATTTAGCTTATATACAGTAGAGTATTAACTGTTGTGAGATATTTGAAACGTTATTTTGAACGGTCTCCCTCCTCCTTGTTCTTCTCCGATCAGATGAAGGGAAAGAAGGGAACAGCGGCCAATGGGGTGGCATCAAAACAGAAGCCGGAGCCAAAGAACCAGTCCAAGAAGAATGGGGTCAATGGGACGAATGGGACAGCTTCTCTGAAACGCAACAACTCCAGTAAGCACCAACAATTTTTTTTAATTTTTCATTAGGAAGCTAAAGAAGAGCAGTTTAAGTATGTCATAAAAAGTTGGAAGTTGAAAGTCCTTTTTTTTTCCCGTGACATCTTCTTAAGTTAAAATTGAAATCTCATTAAAATAGCAGCTGCTGAGGGTGGTCCCCCTTTCTCCATCACTTCTTGTGCCGTGAGCATCAGACAGTGTGTCTGGCCCCCAGTCCCTGCCTCTCCACCGCTGATTACTTTCTAGCAAAACTCTGCTCCACAGCAATTTGGAAAATGCAAGAGGTCCAAATTGCAGTTGGTTTTAAGTACGGGGGAGTAAATAACTCCAAAACCTAAAACCTATCCTGCCTTGGAGACCATCCATGTGACGCATGTGGGCCAGACTCGAACCCCCCCGCCCCCTCACACCCCTCGCCCCCGCCAACGCTGGGGCAACGCTCTAAGCAGACGCGATAGCAGAAGCGGAGCCCAGATGTTGGGAGAGGGTGAATGTGGTCCCGTTAATCCTTGTGGTTCAGAATAGTATTTTTTATTTTTTTTGCCTAATATGCGAACGAGAAGGGCTGTCATTCCTCCAAACGTCGGCATGGAAAATACCAAATATGTGTCATGTTTGGATTTAGAGTATGCCACACAATTCTCATATTTCCAGTGTCAAATAAGTATATTGAATTTGAAAATGTCAGCAGTGGTTTGATCGAGTGATTCCTCATCACAGACACACAGTTGTTGGACGGTTACCCTCAGTGCATTTTCCATGGTCCTGGGGTAATTAATAACTGCTTAGAGCTGTGGCTGGGAGTTCAGTGGGTTTCTGAGTTCAGGTCCTCCCAGGGCCCCGATAATAAAGGCCATGCTCTTCTTTTTCCCATATGCGTCGGTTCAGGGTCTTGTTGTCCTGGAAAATCTCTTATTTGGAGGCTTTATGGTCAATGCACCATCACTCAGGGGGGGTCAGGGGCGTCTTTCTGCCTCATTTTGGTGTGGAGGTGTGGTTGGGTTCACTGGCACTACATTCATACCGTAATCCAGTTCTGTGGAATCGATCCGGCCCCATCGGGAGCAACAAGGACACTTGATGACGTGACAGAAGGATCGAACCCCCAGCCCGCTCTACCCTGCTCTACCTCCCGTGCGCCA
This sequence comes from Enoplosus armatus, assembly GCF_043641665.1. Lineage (NCBI taxonomy): Eukaryota > Metazoa > Chordata > Actinopteri > Centrarchiformes > Enoplosidae > Enoplosus > Enoplosus armatus. The sequence goes on from NC_092202.1 coordinate 16,166,156, forward strand.
CCATGCCGCCCTTAATGGTTCCCAAAAGCGCTGCCCATAATAGTAATAAGTTAACCAGCGAGATCCGACTTCATCAGCAAACATCACTAAAAGAAATCAGACTGGCTTGTCCGGTTCTACTGTAGAAAGAACAATTCTCTACAAGCAGTGGTTCCCAACCTGGGGCTCCCGACCCCCATCATGGGTCGCCAAAGCTCCACGGGGGTTGAAACCTGACTTAACAGGTTCAATGTTTGACAAGCCTCCAGAAGAGTCAAGTAAATTGTATTCATGTAACCCTCGATTCAGATGAGGGAAAAGAAACTCCCCCCAAAAAAACCCTTTACATATATGAAGACTGAAAAACACATTAACTGTCAAGCCCAAACAGCTTGTTCTGACTTCCTGTGAGCCCCACGCGACAGAGTGACAGCATGGCTTGGCCCTCTTTGTGTCCAGCCTCTTCACTACCCGACCCTTTTTTTTTGTTTTGTTTTGTTTTGCAGATGCGGAGCAGTGTAAGTATGGGAAGAACCGCGTGGAGGCCGACGCCAAGCGGCTGCAGGCCAAGGAGGAGGAGCTGATGAAGAAGAAGCAGGAGATCCGGAGCCAACTGACCCAGCTGAAGAAGGAGAGGAGAGACCTGCGCACCGCTGTGGAGGCTGCTGCCGGTGAGAGAGGGCGGGGAAGTCTTTCTGTTTAACAACTGCTGGCCTTTCAAGGAGCAGGGAGGTGTCGGACAACAGTTCTGGGTCTGGAAAAAGCTCTCATCACGCCAGGTACGAAGTTTATGAAAGTGACAGTTTCTTCTTCTGTTAGGAAAACGTTCTCACGCCTCGCTGTCGGAGCGACTGAAGAAGGTGGAGGAGGACTGCAGGCAGAAGGAGGAGGAGCGGGTGAACTTGGAACTGGAGCTGACAGAGGTGAAGGAGAGCCTGAAGAAAGCCCTGAGTGGCGGGGTCACCCTGGGCCTCACCATCGAACCAAAAGCTGGCTCCGCCGGACTCCAGGTCAGTGCACCTGGGACCCCGTACTGTCCTGTGGTTCTTCGTGATGCTTTCACACTTCACGGTATGAGCCGTCAGCTCACTGCGTGCCCCCGTCAGCCCTCTAATCCCCTCCCCCCCTCTCTGTGTGCAGTCACCAGCCATGCTGCGGCGGACCCAGGAGTCTTCTCCCTTCTCCAGCTGCGACACCAGTGACACAGAGTCCTGCTCCCTGCCGGTCAACAGCGCCTCACTGCTCCGCCGGCAGCAGGGCGGCCAGAAGGCCTCGCCAGTCCGGGGACACGTCCTCAGGAAGGCCAAGGTCAGAGCTCACAATGCAGACTGGGGCGAGTAGACTAGGAGTAGTATTGGTAATGTAGATTTGACCAAATCAGAAAAGATTAAATCCAAATTTGACTTGTGGCTTCATTTGGACCCCCCCCCCCCTTACTTCATGACACACCACACCATTTTGCTTTGCTTGTTAGAAGACTTATCTGAAAGTAATACATTGAATTTCTATAAGGGCACTAATGGCTTGTTTACACAAAGTTTAGGACTTGGACTTGATGGCACTTGATAATCGTGACTTGGACTTGAACTGGGAGACTCACAAAACAATGACTTTTCGGGGGGGCGGGGGATGGGCATCTGTAGTTTCAGAAACAACGTCGATGGTAGCTCACAGATCAGATGGAGGAGTGAAGTGAGGCAGTTCAACCTTTTAGAATGAAAAAGACGAGGTGTCGAACATTTAGTCTTTTAAGTTCCGACTTTACGTAGTTCTCACGCAAGCTGATTTATTCCGGATGAGGCCGAAAATGTTGTTTTTCATACATTTAGCTCATTTACTCATTTGATTTGTTTAATGATTTTTATTGTACTTATGAATAATTACCGATTTCTAAGTGGGTCTCTGTGTTTCACTTCGCAGGAGTGGGAGCAGAAGAGCGGCACATAGACGGACCAACCCCCCCTCACATCAGCCTTGCCTTCCTTTCTTTTTGTCTTTTTGTTTTTTTTTTTTCCCCCCCGAAATTGTGCATATATTTATTTAAAACTGTTCATACAGTCAGAGGGTGTTGAGGAGGACACGGGCATAGCATATTCACATGAACCAAAAACACGTTGCTGGGTTGAGTATACTGTCGGTGCCCCCAACGTGCAACTTGTGCAACTCGTGCCGCTGTAGTCTTTTCAAGCAGCCACCTTTTTCTGTGTCTTTTCTTTTCATTCAGATCTGACCTAGCAGATTGACAGTTTGGGGTCAAGACCGAGTATTTATTTGTAAATGTTTAAAGGAAATACTAGCTTCCCTTTGTTTATTTATGTAGATATATTTAAAGTTTTTTTTTCTTTTGGTAGAATTTGTGGCGCCCCACAGGACTCTTCCGCCATCGATGGTTCTCATTCACGAGCGTCGGCCTCAGCACACAAAGTGCATCTCGCATAGCAGCTCCACTCTGAGGGGCTATTCCCGGAAGCAGAATTATTCTTAAGGTAATCCGAACAACTGTAACGAACTCACTCAGTTTGATCTGTGAGACACGTTGACATGTCCACTGAAGAGGACTGGCTTATTCAAAGCAGTAGAGTTGCAGAAAATTAACGTTTTTTAAAAAACAAAATTATTCAAAATCACAAATTGAGGTTATACGTTAATATGTAATAGAGTGTCCACTAATAATGACGCCACAAACTTGACGTTTTGACTCGTCACGGCTGGGACAGCTTACGGACATTTTTACATTGAAAGTGATAAATGGCACTTTAAATGGCACATCGATTTGACCACTTGGTAGGAATTGTGCTATGTTCAGTTTCACAGATGCATTTTTATGTACCCGACCTGCGTGCAATTTGAAGGTTTGTTGTTCTGTAATGGCGCTTCCTGTTTTTATGTTTATTTTCCTGTTTCCATGCTGAATGAAAAAAAAAAAAAAAAAAAATTATGTAAGATTTAAACTCTCAGCTTTTGGAGAAGATGTGTTTTCCTTCCTTTTGAGAGAAGGCGCTCATCGATCCCGTGGACATCCATGAATCGAGCAAAGCTAGGCCAGGCTTCCTGTTCGACATACCTTCAAACTGCAACTGCATGACTGACACAAGTAAGGCATCTGTGAGTTTTAGCGGAAATCACAAATTAGCTCAAGCACTAAACCACCCTTTAATAGTAAAACCCCCCCCCAAAAAAACTGCCTATTAGCTTGTTCAAGACAACAGCCAAGGTGTGAGACAGTTGTTTTTTTCCCCTACAGTCCTGTTTTACTCAGCACCCCCACGAACAGCGCTGGGCTATGAGGCCATTTCAGTGCAGTGGCCACATTTGGAACTGCAACTCATGTGGCCCCCCAAAAAAGTGTCCCCATATAGATTCTGAGCATCAAAAACACTGAAATAACCATATGTATAACCAGAATTTAAGCCCTTGGATTCCAATGAGGTATGAGGTCTTGAAGTACCCTATCAGTTCCTTTATTTATGCCTTATAGGCCCAACACTGCAGAAGCCTGAAAACCTTTTTTTGGCACATGTGCCCTGTACTTTGAATGAAGGGGCCACCATCTTGGAACACAGTATTCAGTTCTCTTAGTGGCTTTACGGTCCACTCTCACTTCAAACCCATGTACATGTCCTCCAGAAACCAAATCTACGCAAAGAAATGCAGTCAGTCAATAATCCCGGTCCCAGACCTCTGAGTTGCTGCCCACATCTTCAAGTGTTGGAATCTTGAAGAGGTGGGCTATCTAGCTGGCTACCTGGCTACATTCATCAAATAGCTACTGAAATGCTTCTTGATTGGTTAGGGTGAAACAAATAAACAGACACAACGGAAAATGGCTAACATGAAGTAAAATGGCTGTTAGCCTGTAGCCCCAGATTTTGCAGGCCACGACTGCAAATTCAACATTAAAACAGAAGCATTTTAAGCTAGCAAATGAAATCAACAGAATCGATGACTCACCTGAGTAAAACCTGTCGCTAGCATATGTAGCCACCAGTATTCAAAGTCACCCAGGGCAGCTACAGCTGCTAATTCAACGTTAAAACAAAAGCATTTTAAGCTAGCAAATGAAATGAACATAATTGATGACTCACCCGAGTAAAACCTGTCGCTAGTATATCTAGCCGCCAGTATTCAAAGTCACTCAGAGCAGCTTTAACTGCGCTGTTCCAGAGGTATCTTGCGCTTCTTGAAGTAGTCCGTTAGTGTGGCGATGGATGGCTGTCATAAGTCTGTAAGTGGGACTCTAGCCGGGGGGGGGGTGGGCGTTAGCCCTTGGAAAGCCTGGGGCCGGTCAGGCCGAGGCGTCGCCCTTAGATTTGGCGCTCGTTGTTGGAAAACTCAGAAACCTCAAATGTGGCTGACGTTGAGCCCCTCGTCCCAGAGCCTCAGTCCAGCTCCTCTAATCACGCCGCTGGTTTACTGTAGCCCTGTGATCTCTCTCTTGAGCACACACTCACACACACACACACACACACGTATCCAAGGCACATTCCAAACCCATCGACGATACACTGACTGAAATAGAAGCACTTGCTGTAAACTCAAATTGCTGTGCGTTGTGCTGAATCAAAGACTGATTCTCTGACTGCTTCACACACACACACACACCAATGTCACATTTTATGGTGCTCTTTTAATGGCTTTATGTTCCACTGCTTATGCTTTGCTGCCTTGTTGATAACTGCTAACTATAGAAGGTGCTGTGTTGGGATTATTGACAGAAGGAGCGTTAGCATGCACTACTGCAGTTTGGAAATCAATGCTACGTACAGCACATGGGCAACAAATGCTCATCAATCTTGTAAATATTTTCTGTTTTTTTTTGTTTTTTTTCTGTTTGCCCCACAAAGTCTGTGAGCTAGAGTGTAGTCAGCATGTTAGCATGAAGACGGGGGGGGGGGGGGGGGGGGGCGTATGTGTTCTATCTACAAGTATTCAGTTCATTTTGATTCCCTGTCGGCTCAGCGTGGCTTATAACTGAGCGAGATGCCTGATGTCAGTAAATGTGAACCTGTTGTACATAGCTTGGCTTCGTGGTGGGTGGGGGTGGGAGGGGTTACAGACTCATACGTCAGTGTTTGTTTTTGCACCTTATACATTTTCTACTCTGTTGTATTCTCAGACAGTCTCCGCCTCGGTGACAGACACGCTGTACATAAATGAATAAACCTCCTGACAAACATCTCTCAGTGACTTTATTGGTGTTTTTTTATGAATATTCATTCAAACTGAAAAATTAAAGGAACTGTTTTTTTTATTTTTATTTAGAGCACTTTAAGGACTTCTCGTCCATTTTGGCTTAAAAGCTGAGGTTCAAGTTGACACAAAGTGCTCATAAAAATGGAAATTTGAAGCTACATCTTCTGACGAGGACCATGTGATGTGATCGAAAGCTCCAGAACAGCTACTAAATGGACCTTGTGTTGCTCATCTAGACACCGACATTTGTAAAAAAATAAAAATAAAATAAATAAATAAACTAGGGCCCGGGTTTCACAATACCGGAATTTGCCTTTAAAGGCGCCCGTGATTTATTACCTGCCTCTACGATGTCATTTAAATTCAACCTATAAAAGTGAAAACTGAGAAACATTCCGTACCTGTCCCTCTCTGTTTCGTGGGTCATTTTAATGCCGTGATTAATTCACATTCATGTCACTTTACAGTTAGTTCACGTGTGATGTGTCGGACCGATTCACATGAAGGCACGTGGGCTTTTACCCAAACTCAAGACTCAAAACCTGGACATCAAAACTATCTTTCTGGGGAGAGGTTTTTCTCTTTTGGTAGTTTGGGTGAACTGACCCTTTAAATTGGTCTGTAGCAGAGTAGCCATGGGCTACTACCCCAAATATTAGTAGCCCAGTATGTTGGTGATATTGTTGTGATACTGTAACACTAAGGGCGGCATGGTGCTGCAGTGGTGGGTTGGGGGTTCGACCCCCCCCCCCCCCCCCTCCCCCCCCGTCCACATGTCAGAAGCGTCCTTGAGTAAGAATGGAGGCCAGCACCTTGCATGTGAATGTGTGTGTAAATGGGTGAATGATACCTAATTTATAAAGCACTTTGGGAACCGTTTCGGTTGAAAAGTCCATTTACTAATTATGATCTGTCCACTACTGCAGCATCTTACGGCGCCATTATTATAGTATTATAACACTAAGCTAACAAGCAGCCCCTCTCACTGATGGCTGTGGTTTGAGTAGAGAACGTGTGGAAGAGTTTCCTTTTACAGCATGGAGAGGATCTTACTGGGTGTCAGGGAATTATTTGATAATGTCTAGCAGTGCTTATTATTCTAATACAACAACTCGTCAACACAGTTTCATCTGTCGGTCACAACTTTGAGGTCTGGACGTCTGGTCAGACGGGGGGCAGGGCTGCTTATAGGAGCTGGGGAAACCAAATAAAACGCGCACCTTTCCTAGTTTATTATTTCTGTTAGAGCTCTGCAGACAATGGAGCAGGGTGGTGTGCTTTATGCTCGGTGAACACAGCAAAACCTTTTCTTCCACTCGACGTTAACCTTTTAACTGCAGGAACTCAGCCGGGTCTTGACTTTTGTTTCATGAGTGAAACACTGAGCTGGTTCAGAGCTTGGAGGTACTGCAGGGAGGACCTTCGCAGACCTGGCCCACCGCGAGCGCTGTGCAGAAGCCAGTGCAGAGTGGAGCTGGATGCATGGATCGGCCTGTACAGGCACATTCACTGGTCTGATGGCAATGGATACTGGGGTGACCTTCCAAACCCATTTGGCAGGATGAGCGCTGTGGCAACATATGACAAACTCAGGTTGTGTGTTTTCTCCGTGTGTCGAAGTACTGACGCTGAGGATAAAGCCGGAGGACTCCTCAGTGGATCTGAATGACCCTGCTGTCCAAAATCCACCCTGAACTGCCCTGAAACACTCACCCACTCATGCACCCAGGGCAGACGTTAAGAAGAAGATAAAGATAAAGTGTGAATTTCTAGCATCTAAAAACCACAGAAGCCTCAACAGAGCAGAATGCAAAGCAGCCACAACAATGAATCCCAACAAGAAATATCCATTCATCACCACCCATACATATTCTGTATTATGGCTTATGGCGTTTTCTTTTTCTCCTGAAGGAAAAATACAGTACATTTTAACCACATTCCAATTTTGGGAAAAATGGCCGAAAACTGCTCCAGCTCCAGCTGACAGTGAAGCCCGTAAAATGATGTTGCCGGTGAGAGGAACTATTAAGACAGGATACATGTGAAGCACGCAGTGATGTTGAGGAAACTTTGGTCAGTTGTTCAGGAAAGTCAGTAAAACGTTTCCCTGAATGATAAAAAAATATATATATATACTTGGTCATCACCGTGTCACTTTCTTCTGATGATGACTGAAGTGCCTGTGAAGGGCAACACTGCCCTCTTGTGTTTGCATGAGTATATTGTGGGAAACAAAGGGAGACGAGCTGTAAAAGAGATGATTTTTATTCACTGGAGTCCTGCCACCTTGATGTCTGACACACTTTGTGTTTCATCAGAGAGTTACGAGGCTTTGTGGTTTTCTTCCTGTTTGTGTTGAAAAAGGTGGCAGTGACATCCGGGGCGCTCCATAACGCTAACAAGGCTCGTTTGATTCTGTTTAATGGAGGAGTTTTAAGTAAGTCTGACCTAAGTTACCATGGAAATGTGGGACTGGCCTGGTCCTGGTCCAGGCTAGTTTTTAGCCAGTGCTGCAATCAGACCGTAATAAAACGTTCCTCCGTGAGGGCTCCATTTTACAGCTAAACGGTGAACACAAGGATATTTTGACTGTGTCCTTAAAGGGGACCTATTATGCTCATTTCCAGCTCTATATTTTCATCTTGTGATTCCACTAGAGTAGCTTTGCGTGATTCACAGTTAAAAAAAAAGTCCTGATTTATCTTCTGCTGGCCCTTCATGCCCACTTTCTGATTGGCCGGCCAAGTTCCGGAAGTCTTTGGAAGAACTTCCAAAGGCAAACTGTGAACCTAACCTTACTAAGCAACGTTGACATAAACATAAACATCTGTCTGCTAAGCTAGGCTATCCATGCCCCTGCTCCGGTTTGCAGTTAGCTGCACTTTGTCAAAGCACTTGACTTGATTTGGTACCATTGTTGAAGGTCAGTCCGGTAAAACCAACAGACATGCGAGTTATAGGAGTGATTTATTCCAGGATGCAGGTTGAGTGCACTACGCTTCCTGGTGAGGACACACAATTGTTTCTAAACAGCAAAATCAATAGATCAAACGAACGAGCAGAGAGAGGAAAAAGAATAAAAGAAAAACAGTGTGGTCAAAATTACATGGTCGTGCCATCAGCTGTGAAACTCCATTGTTATATTGGAATATCACGATTCCCACATTCCCCTTTGTTAGAGGCGACATCGATACAACGACGCCACATCACTAGAAAAACTAAGAACAAGTTGAACATGAGCAGAATATGTACAAAAGATGAATTAAGGTGTAAATCAGAACGCGTGAATGTGGTCCGCTGTTTGTATCAAATACAAGACGAACCAACCATCTTGGTGTAATGGTAGCATTGGTAGTCTGTAAAGGCCTGTTGTCCAGAGACCTTTTGATTCAGAGTCTGTGGACCAGCTGCTGTCCCACGCGTGTCGCCGGCACTGCTTACATCATTAGTGCAATCAAACAAAGAAAAAGACCTCAGCAAAAAGGGCCACAGAAACAATAACCAGTGTTTATACGTACCGAGATGGACAAGTGTATCAAAAATATCCATATACATAGTCATCACTGTGTAGTTGTGAGCATCTTTATAAGACGATGAGATTATTTCCAGTTAACGGTGGAGACCATAAAATTATCTTACTCGTGAGATTACACAGAAAGTCGAAAAAGGGACACATGTGAAGCAGGCAATGTCGTTGCGGAAACTGGAAACAGTGAGAATTTTTCAAATTCAGGAAACTCAGTGAAGGGTCACTCTGAAAAAACAAAACAAAATAAAGGAAAGAAAACCAAAAACATTGCGGTGTATTTTGGTAGTAGTGTAAAACACTCACACACATGTCAAAGGGAATATGTACAAAGTGGAGATTGTTCATATTTACACAATTACATACGACAAACCAAACCTTTAAGGAGACATGATTCCACCGCGGGCAACGCCTAATATAGGCTGATACAGTAAGATATATCAACTACACCTTCCCTCCATGACGGCAACCTTTGTCTCCAGGGGAACGAGTCCGCTTTGACCTCTGACCCAGAAAGTGTGGGGGGGAGGAGGAAGAGAAGGAGGAAGGGGCGTACAGTTATTAGAAATAAATAAACCCGACAAAAGGTAATGTCACTGAGCAGATCAGCATCTGCTGTTTTAGGCACCATGGGACGGACGATGAGCTCCTGCAAAGGCGCCGCTGATTTTGAACAACACGTCGACAAACTCCTGTACATGAGTGAGCTAACAACAAGGAGGACAACGACATGAACTGCGGTGGGACTTTGAAAGAATGAACAATGCCGTGTGAACATACAGTATATATTCCAAAGAAGCGGAGTCCTCCAAGTACCTGTGAGAGTGGAATTTAAGAAAGTGCAACACCGCCATCTTGTGTTTGCATGCGTACACTTGTCATATGCAAATTCACAAGAGTTCATCATATCCTACATTCCATTGAGAGAATATTATTGCCTATGAAGAGAGTGTCTAGAAACATGGAGAGAATAAAACGGGGGGGGGGGGGGTAAAAATAAATTTGTCTTTAATTGGGCATCACTACCTTAATGGCCGGTCTTTGGCCACTAACTAGCTTCAGTGGCTACTTGAATGGTTCAACCGTCTGTGACCGTGAATGTCACTGGAAACCGGTGCAGTGAGTCATGCTTGCTGATTTTGAGCGTCTACAAGTGATGGACAACAAACGCACAGATTTTCATTTCAAAACACAAGATGAGTGAGTGTCCTCCATCCTCGCTGGGTGTCAGGGCAGGTCTCCAGGGCCGGTGTGGGAAGTGAAGAGGGGGGGGTAGGGAGGGCTCGCAGTAATGTGGAACACGTTAGGTAAAGCAGAACGCCTCCCATCCCCTAGCAGGAAGAGAATCACAAACTCCTCCACCCCCCCAACCCCACCCTCCCTTCCCCAAAAACAAACACACTAAAGCTGCAGCTGAAGGGGTTGGTCGAGGAGGCCATGGAGTGGAGGTGAAGTGTCAGAGGAAGAGGAGACGGGAGAGGAGGGAGGAAGGCAGAGTGGAGTCCCTGTGCTCGTTAGCCGGCTAGGCTAGGCTAGCTCGTTAGCGTCGCCGAGGCAGCCATCAGCTGGTCAGGTAACTGTGTAGCTCTCTGGAGTTGATGCTCAGGACCACACCCGAATGGTTGCCTGGCAACAGGAGGGAGGAAGAAACGGGATAAGCAAATGAGCGAAGCGAAAAGAATAAGAGGTCCAAAGACACGCGCTGGCTCTCTGGTGTTAAAGGTACCGTGAGGACTTTACTGACACATCCGGCATCATCCGCCTTTTCGGACATCACACACTACCAGCGCTCAAGGTGTCAAGGCGTCTTCAAATGTCTTGTTTTGTCCCAACCAACAGTCAAAATCCAAAGATTCAGTTTACAATTATAAAAGAGAAACGCCGCAAATCGCCGCAAATCCTCACATTGGACAAGTTGGACAACTAATTGATTCATTGGCAGCTCTGCATAAGTGCCAAATAAAACGTCGATGCGCTCGTCAAGACGATGTGGTCAGAAAGCCCACAGGGTACCTTTAATGTTCATATCAGCTTGACATCCATGCAAAATGAGCAACAGGCCTTGTATGGTAGCACTTTGAATATTGGTCACGCTCAGCAATGTAGTGGAAGACAAAAAACTGTCAGAATGGAGAGCAGCTACCCATAATCTTTTTGCCTTCTACATAAAAAGTTTCACTTCCATCAGCATGACAGTACTTACAACAATGTACAGGGATAGTAAGGATTGATTTATTCTTAATAAATAGGAATTAATCACTTATTTCTTTATTCATGGTCATTGATATCACCTCTGTTAACCTTCCACTACATCCCATATCGCGAGGCCTCTCATCCCCGTCATAAGCATATTAAATCATATCATATCTTGCCTTGTTGACATTGAAGGCATGAGTCACCATGAGCAAATGTCCTAATTTAGCACAATCCACGATAAATGTTTAACAGTCTAATACTTCATACATTTCAAGTACAGATCAATAATCTTTTTTGAATTTATGTTGGAAATGTATGGAAATATTGGCTGAATTTAACCCCATAAAGTCCACAACAGTATGGCACAATAGCATAAGGTGGTATATAGTTATGATATGATCTATGCAAATGCAGGTGATGACCAAGCAGCGCCTCGTGACCAACCTTGGGGCGCAAACGTTAAGATGTGAACATTCATTTCAAAGCCAAAAGGCCTTTAATAATACCAGTGATAAGGATGAAAAAGGGGAAGTCGTCCAGTACCTTGGTGTGTGTTAGCTGCTGGTGTTAGTGGCTTGGGTTTTAGTAGCAGTGGTTAGTGGTAGTCCTTATAAGGGAACGGAAGGCGGGGCTACCTCCTGCGTTACCTAGAGTCTGCGAGTCCAGGTCATCGTCGATGAACTCCTCGCCCTGGATTATGTGCTGGGTGTCCTCGCTGTGATTGACGGGGCTGGTCATCTCCTGCTCCTTCTCGTTGTGCATCTGGGCGTAGACGTTGCGACTGCCCGGAAGCTTCCTGAAAAACAGCGGGGGATAGGCATCCTCAGTCCTAAGCCAAGGACTGTGGGATTTGTTGTTTTCGTAAGATGGGGCCGTAGCTTTGCATGTTTTAATTCAAGTGACTTTTTGGTGGACGTTTTGTGTTTGGGATGCGAGGAGGTGCTGCTGGTGTGGTACTGACGTGAAAAGAAAGCAAGCAGTTACACAGGGTATCACATACAGTTCGTGAGTTTTCATGCAAGCTACTAGGGTTGGGCTATATAATGCTGTATAGTGTGAGATCATAGAGATCATCTATCACTGAAATATCTCAAAATTTGGTGCATGTATCAATGAACCCCAGAGGATGAATCCTACTGACTTTGGCGAATTTTCTTCTGGCGCAACAAGTTTTCTTTATCTAGTGATAAATCAAAATCTACTTGGTGGATTGGCAAAAGATTGGTACAAATGGTTCCCAGAGGGTCCCAGTGACTTTACTGACTGCCTAACTTTTACTTTTGACGTTTGTGGCTCAGATTGAATGTCTCAGCAATTATTGGATGGATTGCGATGAAATTTGGTTCAGATATTCATGTTCCCCACAGGATGACTCGTAATAACCTTGGTCATCGCCATCATGATATTTTGGTTTATGACAATGTTGTGTTTTGTGTTAATTAGCAAATGTCAGCGTGCTAAACTACGCTCAACTACAGTAGTGAATATGGTTACCCATGCCTCCTAAACATCAGCACGTTAGCTATGTCATTGTGAACATGTTAGCATGCTGATGTTAGCATTTAAATTCCATGAAAATGTCATCCTTATCACCCACTTCTACAAGCTAGTTATTTATTTTCTTTGTGCACTGGATAGGTTTGTTTCCTCCCAGCTGACTGGCAACGCTTTAAAGCTCAAGTGTGAACTTTGCTGATTTTCAAAACATGAAGAATGAGTACGTTTTTGGACTTGGTCGATATTGGGTGCGGTGACAATATCAGGGAGTGTAAATTTTAAAGTGAATGAATTAGGTGAGAAATATTATAGTTTTAAATGATAAATTTGAAGCCACAGTATCTCAATAGTCTTGAGAATAGAATCCAAAATACTTTTTTTTACAGGACAACATGGCAATGGGGTCATTAGATATTTGGGGCCTAAAAATTGAATCGTAGGCCTGAAAAAACAAGGGAGAACCACAGTCATATCAAAGATGGACACCAGCGACAGCCAAACATGTTGGCATGCTAACTAATTCTAAGAGAGAAAAAGAAAATGCTACCATTGACTAGCTGTATTTAGTCTCTGCTGTAGAGACTGGTCTAAGGCTCACCTTTTGAACTTGTAGAGGATGAAGGAGCCGGTGGCGATGATGCTGATTAGCAAAATGACCGCTAGAGCCCAAACACCCGGACCTCCGGCAGCTCCATGGTAGCCTGGGGTGATGACACAAACACATGAACCAATAAAAATTGCATCACGTTAACACAATCAGATTCTAATTTTGATTTTATGTTGCTATCCAGAAAGTATAGTGAGAAAGAAGAAGATCTGGAGTCAGAAGTGACAGAAAGTGGTAGAAAGAAGTTCAAAACATTTCCCATCGAAAGACCATTTCAAACTCAGTGAAGATTAATCAGGTGGATGAAAAAGCGAGGCACGGCACGGATTTAAACTGCATGAGATTTGGATTTGTTAGGAAACCAGGAAAGGGAGAGGCACAGGAATCAAAGAGTATTGAGGTTACGTGCATCCACACAAAAAGCAGCAGGTTTATGGTTCATGAACGCACCAGTCTCTGCTTCTGCAGCTGTTGAGTCATTAGAAATTAGACCTTGCCCTTGGAAGTAAATCAATAACATGCAATTATCATTAAAAAAACATCAAAAATTGTAGTTTTAAAAAGCTGACTATATGGGAAGTAATGCAAATAGCATTTAAATATAGAGTACCTGCGTTTGGGTCAGCCAGCATCACCAACACTTGAAGACCTCCTCGCACCACGAAGCTGACATTATTGTCGTTGAAGGCCTGCATGATGGCTGGAATACGCTGAGGATAAGAAAATATGAAATTAAGGAAAAAACATAGCCGTGAACTTGTTTCTTTTGGTGAAATTCACAGTTTGGAATGAAAAATATGGCATCCTGGTGATCCAGGATTTTTTTACTTGGGGAGGAGGGGGGGTCCTTGTTCTGCCTGGGCAGACACTCTCCACCTCATGTCACCTCACCAAAAATGTTGCTGTTTAACTGAGCTTCATTAACGCGACTTTGCCCAAAGTGAACTTTACTACTTTAGCTTGCCCAGCGGCAGCAGCGACACACTGAAAGTTGTGCGTCGCAAGCCGAAGTTCGGCCCTATTCTCAGAAATAAACTGTCACCTTTTTCATCCCACCGGAGTTTGCAGGCCTGGACACATATTTTGGAAATGTATCATTATGTAAATCAATAAAATTGTGATCTGAGGACATAATCAAATCATCAGTTTAATGAATAAAAAATGGCATTCTGTCTCCAAAAGTCTTAATTTGTGGGGCAAAAATGAATTTACTGGGTATGGTGCTCTATGCACATGTATGTACCTTATCAACAAACACGCTCCTCTTGGCTGGTTTACTGTCCAGTGGGAGGATGTACAGGTCAGCAGTGGTGGGGAGGCCCGGCTTCACCACCGTAACCAGGGACTCCTGAGGGACACCTGTGATCTGAGGTCATATGGTTAAAAGGTCAGTTACATCTTAAAGCTGCAATAATCAATATTGTTTATGTTAACCATGGATCAAATGGCTATGTGTAACGTGAAAGGGGTCACTAGTAGTGATGAACCCACAGAGAATTATCACTCGACTCTGCAGTTCAGCTCAGCTCTTTGGAGCTTTTTAGCCTCTTTGAGCATCATTGTTTTGGTTTCATGGCCCTCAAACTGCTCAACATCAACCTTGTTTTCAGCCAAAACAGGCATCCCACTGTACACTACCTGCTCAGCGGCAAACAACAGACAGACACAGTTAGAGACTAGCCGGTGAACATAGTGGAGCATTTAGCAGCTAAAGAGCCAGATATTTGTTCTTGGAGACCAAAACAGACAGAATATTGGACTTAAATACTGTTTGCTAACATTTTTGCCATAACAACCTTATAAGGTAAAATATAACTTTATATTTTACATTTAAACTACATTATATATATATATATATATATATATATATATATATATATATATATATTTATTTATTTGTTTATTTATTTTTTAATCTATTTTACCTATTATTTGCCCAACCTACTTTAAGCCATGCTAGTAGCTTGGCTCTGGGAATGGCAATGCTGACGTCTCAACATCTATTGGTTGGACTGCCATGAAATTTGGGACAGATATTTATGTCACCCTCAGGATGAACTGTAATGATGTTGGTGACCACCAGGTCAAAATTTCACTTTGTCCAATACTTTTGGTTTATGACCAAATACCTGCTAAATTAACGACGTTCCCATCAGCCTCAGTTGTGTTTTGTGTTGTAGTGCTAATTAGCATGCTAACACTGAGATGGCAAACATGGTGCGTGTAAACATTATACAAAAAACAGCATGTTAAATTGTCATTGTGATCATGTTAGCGTGCTGACGTTAGCATTTAGCTCAAAGCACTGCTGTGTATAATATAAAGCCTCACAGAGCCGCTTACAATGGATGCAGACTCTTACTCTTGTTAAATGTCTACTTCCTACTTTAATTTATTTCTGTATGTTCTATAACTGTTTTATTATTCCTCTTTCGGTATCTTCATGTGAGGACATACATTAGATGTATTTCCTCTACGAAGTGTATTATGAGCACTAACTTAAGGCAGGTTGTGTCGAAATCATCATCCATTTTTTCAATGTGTCCCACCTTAGCGAGTATTTTGTTGACCACCTGGCCAATGTCCTCTCTCCACTCCGGGATGTTTGGGTTGAAGCGGTCCAGGTTTGTGCTGAAGCTCAGAGCGATGACCTGGAAGTTATCTGGGATCGGACAGAACAGGGAAGTAGTTAGCGACCATCACAGTTGTGATCCAAAACTCAAACTGAATCATAGCCACAACTATTGCATATGGAGTGCTGAAGGTTGAACAGCAAATATAATAGAAACGGCTGTACAATGTAGAAACACATCTGATGTGTGTACACACAGATGTGTACCTTCACCTTGGAGAGAACATACACTGTGTGGAGAATTCAATCTGGGCATGCAGATGTGCGTTATTAGCATTAGCAGATGGAAGTAGATTCAGTTGAGCCGGTGTCCCAAAACAAGATTAATGTGAGCAGACTAATATGGATCCTACTACAATCAAGACAGCTTACTGGATCCCAGTCATAAATCAGACCTTTTTCAAACAGTAACGACACTATTGCTCTCTTAAGAACCAAAAGCTTGCAGCTTATGAGTAAAACAAGAATATATGAATCATTAAAAAGAAATCTGACATCATTCCCCCTGTGACACAACAGATTAGCTCATATAATATTTTAATGGGAAAATGTTTGCCTCAGTTGTGTTTGAATGAGTCATAGACCAACAATAGCTGTTAAATTTCTCTTCTTTTTTTTTGGGATGTTTGACTCTTGCTGTCATAACATGATTAGAGAATTTCACAACGGAGCAAACTCCACCTGCCGAGGAAGACCGTGAATGTAGTTGAAAGCTGTACTGTGTTTTTTTTTTTAAGTTCTTGTCTAGTTAATGGTAGCAAGTGTGAATAGATACAGTAATGCTACATATCAAATATTGTGTATATTGGTCTTTATGATAAAAAATAAAACAGTTTTAGTGTATAGAACCTTGTAAACCTTAACTATAAATCTAGCGCCCCCCGTGTGGCCAGTGGACAACTTAAAGTCTGCTTTTGCAAAGAATACTTTGTATCCCGTTCATTCCTATAGTTTCATCGCTATGTTCAGTCGATATTTGCTGCTGAATCGAGTCCACAACAAGGCTCTTTTAAAAGTTCCCTGGTTACCGTAGACTCGGACTGTCCTGGTCTCCTGCACCATGGATCGGCCGTTAGAAGCCTGGACGGTGACCGAAACCTCTCCTGTCTCGGGGAAACAAGTCAGAAGGCTGTTCTGAAGAGTCAGCATGGGCTACGGGAGAAAGAGAAGCAGGTTGGCTGTTAGATTAGGTTGACTGTGTATACAGCGAGTACAATAAATACACATTATAACAGGGGTATTCAACTAAAATTCAAAGAAGTCCAGTTAGAGAAAGTTTCCTCAAGCAAAGGTCCGGAACATCATATCGTCTAACTTGCGTTGTGATTTAGTGTGATATATATTGAAGTAGCCTAGTAGTTGTATCAACGTCTGCATGTAATCAACAACTGACTGTCAAATCAAATAAAGAAAGTACAATTCAAAAACATTTTGACAATATTTATTGTCACTTAACATTGAACTATACAGATATATAATACTGTAGATACAGTGCATCCGGAAAGTATTCATACCGCTTCACTTTTTCCACATTTTGTTATGTTACAGCCTTATTCCAAAATGGATTCAATAATTTTTTTCTCTCAAAATTCTACACAGAATACTCCACAATGACAAAGTGAAAAATGTTTTAGACAATTTTGCAAATGTATTAAAAATAAAACACTCAAATATCGCATGTACATAAGTATTCACACCCTTTACTCAATACTTTGTTGAAGCACCTTTGGCAGCGATTACAGCCTCCAGTCTTCTTCTATGATGCTACAAGCTTGGCACACCTGGATTTGAGGAGTTTCTCCCATTCTTCTTTGCACATCCTCTCAAGCTCGATGAGGTTGGATGGGGAGCGTCGGTGCACAGCTATTTTCAGGTCTTTCCAGAGATGTTCGATGGGGTTCAAGTCCAGCTCTGGCTGGGCCACTCGAGGACATTCAGAGACTTGTCCCGAAGCCACTCCTTTGTCATCTCGGCTGTGTGCTTAGGGTGGTTGTCCTGTTGGAACGTGAATCTTCGCCCCAGTCTGAGGTCCAGAGTGCTCTGGAGCAGGTTTTCGTCAAGGATCTCTCTGTACTTTGCTGCATTCATCTTTCCCTCGATCCTGTGGCTGAATAACATCCCCACAGCCTGATGCTGCCACCACCATTCTTCACTGTAGGGATGGTATTGGCCAGGTGATGAGCGGTGCCTGGTTTCCTCCAGTCATTGCCGCTTGACATTCAGGCCAAAGAGTTCAATCTTGGTTTCATCAGACCAGAGAATTTTGTTTCTCATGGTCTGAGAGTCCTTCAGGTGCCTATTGGCAAACTCCAAGCGGGCTGTCATGTGCTTTGTACTGAGGAGGGGCTTCCGTCTGGCCACTCTACCATAAAGGCCTGATTGGTGGAGTGCTGCAGAGATGGTTGTCCTTCTGGAAGGTTCTCCCATCTCCACAGAGGAACGCTGGAGCTCTGTCAGAGTGACCATCGGGTTCTTGGTCACCTCCCTGACCAAGGCCCTTCCCCCCCGATTGCTCATTTTGGCCGGGCAGCCAGCTCTAGGAAGAGTCCTGGTGGTTCCAAACTTCTTCCATTTACGAATGATGGAGACCACTGTGCTCTTTGGGACCTTCAATGCTGCAAAAACTTTTCTGTACCCTTCCCCAGATCTGTGCCTCGATACAATCCTGTCTCAGAGGTCTACAGACAATTCCTTTGACTTCATGGCTTGGTTTGTGCTCTGACATGCACTGTCAACTGTGGGACCTTATATAGAGGACAGGTGTGTGCCTTTCCAAATCATGTCCAATCAATTGAATTTACCACAGGTGGACTCCAATCAAGTTGTAGAAACATGTCAAGGATGATCAGTGGAAACAGGATGCACCTGAGCTCAATTTTGAGTTTCATAGTAAAGGGTGTGAATACTTATGTACATGCGATATTTGAGTGTTTTATTTTTAATAAATTTGCAAAATTGTCTAAAAAACATTTTTCACTTTGTCATTATGGGGTATTGTGTGTAGAATTTTGAGGGGGAAAAAAAGAATTTAATCCATTTCAGAATAAGGCTGTAAGATAACAAAATGTGGAAAAAGTGAAGCGGTATGAATACTTTCTGGATGCACTGTATGTATAATGTCCTTCTCTCATCAAGTAAAAGAAGGGCTGCATTTAAAAATAAAATAGAGAAAATAAATAAAATAGCTTTTGAAAAATTGTGCATCTTAAAATAAAGTGCTTAATTTTTTGAAAAACAAAATAAAGTGTAGCAGCAGCTTGAGTTTCCCTTTTTCTTTGTTAACTGTTTTACATCTTGACTTAAGAGTCTCTCTCCCTGTATCGTTCACTCGTCTTATCATCGGTCACTCGCCTCTCACCTCTCTCGTCTGTCTGTATTCGCAATGAGTCACAATGTTTATCGCCTGGAATGCACAGATTTGATTGGCTGAGTAGCATCACGTGGGCTGGGCTGGGTCTGTGGTTAAAATAGAAGCGCCCCGTCAAAATTTAAAATCCCTTAATAATTTATTGATTATAGGTCCGGGTCCGTATAGGACGGTGTCTGGGTCCGCCTGTTAGTGACCTATGCAATATAATATCAATAAACTTAAAGTGGCTTTAACTGATATTTTACAATGTACTGTGCATGTACCAAATGGGTTAGGAGTCGCTTGTAGTGATGAACCTACAGAGAATTATCAGCTGAATCCGCAGCTCCCCTCTGCTTTTTACAGTGGGCTTCAGCTTATTGTTTAGCCGTCCCATCCATAAATGTACTGTTTAGGTTCACTTTGACCGCTCTCATAGTGCTGTCTCCAAATCTTTTGTTTTGTTTGGCTGCCCCAAAGTGGCCAACAAACTAGTGTGGCTTTAGGGGAATTCTTTTTAAATTAATAATATATTTGGATGTAAGTAAATGTTCGAAGAATGGAGATGAGCGTCCTTTACCTTCAGGTTGTCTCCTATCCACCAGTAGAAGACGGTCAGGTTGGCCTCAGCGGGAAGAACCGTGGCGGTCAGATTGACCTCATGGTTCCTCCCAGCAATGGGAACCACTTCCAGGTGCACTTCCTGTAGAGGGGCTGTAAGAGAAAAGAACATGACAGAGCAAACAATTTTACTCGAACGAAAACTGGAAGTGAGAGGTGTATGAGTTGGTTTTGACCGTCCTTAAGTTGCAGGTCGCATGAATTAAGTCAATTCCTCACACAAGCGGTCCAAATGAAAGAATGTACAGTATTTGAGGCCAAACCCAATTTCATCTTTACAAAATAAAAGGGATTGGTGGCTCAGTGAGTCTCCATTCGTCAGCTTAAAGCCACAATAAGAATCCAGCTGTTTGGGTTTTAAAGCTGCACAATGACTGAGCTGTCTTATCAAAGTAAAAGACTAAATAAAATAGAAGAACCTCCAATCCCCAGTGACCGACACACCATACATTTGCCCTATATGATAAAATTCAAGAGGCAGACATGGTCTGGAGTGTTTGAGGAAGCTAGAAATTACAGTATAATTCCTTTACCTTTCTTTGTTTCGTTCTGTGAACTGTAAATTTGTAGCTATAGTTAGTTTTTAGTAGCTTTTTTATAGCGGCCTTTATTGTTTCATATATTATATCTTGATTTTTCTATGGCGCTATCCTGTATGCTGCTGTAACAATGCAAATTTCCCCGCTGAGGGATTAATAAAGGATTATCTTATCTTATTTTAGACATATGAGAGACGACTGAACCAACTGCAAAAAGATGCTTTCAGCATATTTATATCTTGCAGGGGCATGCAGGTTACTGACATGATGCCTGGGGGGTGAGAACCACAGCTGTGGACCTGAGACTTGGACTCCAGTCTTGACTTACTTGAATGCCTGGAGACTTGTTTTGACTTGGGGCTTGAAGGCACGAAGCTGAGGAGACTTGACTTGGTGGCCCATGAATATTGAAAAATGCGATACTGAGGTGTAGTTGTGCCTTTTGGAGCTCTGCCAAACTGTCATGAATAATTAATAACCAGGATGCATGCAAATGTTTCTGACAAATCATTTATTTATGTGCTTGTTCCTGCTTGTAATATTATAAAGAGTATAGTCTAGGCTTCCTCTATATGTAAAGTGTCATGAGATAATTTTTGTTGTGATTTGGCTCCAAAATGTTTAAAAAGTTTTTAAAACAGCTCCTTTTTTGTTTTTGTTTGGCATTTGACATTATAATTAATATGTTTTCATTCGTCTATTGTTTTCTATTGGAAAGAACTTATTTTATGCCACCTGCTCTGTTTTAAACAAGACCTAATGAAATGTTTTTGTATTAATGCTCAGACAGCTTGATGATAAATGATCTTAATTGTTAGAAATGACTGTAACATACCTGTCACAAGCCAGGACACTAAGAGTAACTAACTAATAGAAAGTGAGGTTGAGTCGTGTCAGGTAAGTTGAATACAACATAAAATGTCTCTGTGTGTGCATCCAGCTGATTGTGATTTGCCTTACATGCCTTTGGATTTACTTCTTGTCCATCATGACATCCAAAGTAATCTTTGTAAAAGTCAGAGTCTGATGTTACCTTCAATTCTTCCATAAATCTGTATCCTACTTACATTGAACATTAAAGGGTGTTTCTGTATTTTTAAACCTGGGCCCTATCTTTACATATTTTGGTGTCTAAATGAGTAACAGTTTTAAAAGTTTTGGAATTGTTCCAGTAGATCGCCGTGAATGTAATCCTTGAGGGCAACTGAGCCAGTGAAAATTGCTTGTTTTTTGCCCAGTGACAGGCTCAGATTGTTATTCTCTGACAACATTATGGAAAGGATCCCTACAGAGACAGACCTTTTTTGTTAAAGAGTAAGATCCTTTGTGTTTAACCAGAAACACAAGTCCCGCTCGAGGAGAAGTCCGGCTCTGGAATCTTGCGAGAGGTGAGTTGTTGCAGGAAGACAACAGTGGAAATGTTGAGTCAGAGTTCTTCTTACCCGCTAACAGAAATGGTCTGTTTCTGTAGGGATCCTTTCCACAATATTGCCAAACAAACAAACTTAAAATAAGTTCAGTCAATCACAATCCAGCCATTGAGTAACACTGATAAAAGCTGCTAGATAAGTTCGCTCGCTCGTTGTTTGGGTCATGTTAAACGTTCAAAGACTTGAGACTTGACTTGGACTTGGTTCAAAAGATTTAAAACCCACAAAGAGAAAAAATGTGTGCAGCTGTGTTATTACACGATAGTTAGTGAGTGTCTGGGAGGCCGACCTGTGACCTGGATGTACATGGTGGCCTCGTCGTGCCCTGCCATGTTCTCGGCCTTCACCGTGACCTTGTAAACGCCCGGATTTTCGTAGCGATGCTGGATGGGCTCATCCGTCACTGTCAGGTTCTGGTAGATGGCCCGAACCCCGTCGCCGAGGTCCACCTGGTACTTGGTGCTGCTGGTGTCACCCTGTCACGAAGGAATGAGGACTCTCAGCAGATTCAAATTGAGTGGAAGGAAGGAAAAGAAAAACTGACGAGAGAACGACTTTCACCCTACCTGTTCCTGGTGGACAATGAATGTGATGTCATCACCAGGCGCCACGGCCAACATCTGCCCTTTGATGCCCACCTGTAGTCCTTTAGGGGGCAGCAGAGGGCAGTTGTGCTGTTTGCCACTCTGCTGCTTGTTGAGCCCCCCCTCACACATGTTAGATATCACCTTCCTGTAGCTGAAAGGCAGCAGAGGACAGTGCAGGTGTCAGAGTATGGAGGCATATGCCGAGTCTTTAAAGGACTAGTTCAACATTTTGGGAAATACGCTTGAAATGTCTTGCACAGACCCAGTGCTGGACTCGTAGGTTTGCCCCAGATGGCAGTCTTCGGGTGGTGAATCTGGATCGTGCCAGAAGTCAGCGAAGCAGCGATTATCCTCCATGTGGGACCGTTCAAAACCATAGTCACTACACACACACAGGGATATGATAAAAAGTATTGACCTGCAAATTTAAGACTGTAATATAATAAAATGTGTATGTCTATGTGTTTTAAGTCCCCCTCCACTCAAAACGGAAGTGGAGGGGGACTTAAACATCCGCTTAAACATCCTACTTGTTTAAGCGTCACTGTGCAGATTGATGTATATGTGACAAGTTGAAATATAATAAATACAGTACCTAAAGCCTGTTTTAAAGAATATTAAGTTCATGGTCTGTAATGTTAAAAAGATCATACATTTATGAAGGAGGATTGACTAAAATGTAATATTGCGTAATATATAGTTAAAACCTGTCACGTTTAAAATTGTTGAAATGTTAAAGAAGTTGTTTGTATTGCATTGTTCACTTGATTTCAATAAGCTGTAAAAATGTGGATCTGTGATCTTCTAGATAGTCTCAATCTAAGAT
The DNA here is from genome assembly GCF_043641665.1 of Enoplosus armatus. NCBI lineage: Eukaryota > Metazoa > Chordata > Actinopteri > Centrarchiformes > Enoplosidae > Enoplosus > Enoplosus armatus. The sequence continues at coordinate 16,189,138 of NC_092202.1, forward strand.
CCTGAGATGGATTGGTTTTCTCTCCACCCATATACCTGGGGAACTCGCGGTATTTTCCTCATTACAGTGAAGTTCTCGCTGAGGAAAGGATCGTCATCACTCGTGTGTATTCCTCCACATTTATTTAGGTATGTTGTCGGGTGTAAAACAACGTTAATATAACTGTGATAACCAGTTAACATGCTAAGAGTGTGTTTGTAACGTTGTCAGTAGATTTGCGTTTAGTTTTCTTGAGTTTAGTAGAAATTGTGAGTGAAGATTTTGCTTGTTAGCAGAGAGTAACTTGCTGCCGTGCTGCCGCCATCTTGTGTCCGTTGTGAATTTATATGTACACACATTTTATAGTTAACTCTGTTGTATATTGTTGTGGTGAATTGTTGTATTTATTATTAAATGCATTACAGTGAAGTTCTCGCTGAAGAAAGGATCGTCATCACTCATGTTTATTTCTCCCCATTTATTAGGAGCATAACATATGTGCAGAGTTTGACACTAGAAGGCTGTTTTCACTGAAAATCTGATTTGAAGGGGCGGGCCCACGAGCGTGATCTGTGACATCACAAATAGTTTGGAAGCCGATCCTGGTTCTATATTCAACTTATACAAGAAACTAGACGTAGAAACTAAAAGCCGCCAGTGCACAACATATACTGAGAATAGATTTCACAGTGACAGCTTGTGTCAAAGCAAGAAAACATTTGCATATTCATAGGTTCTGGAATTTTTAATGAGCAAGAAGGAGTAGATGCCTTTTCAAGGATTTTAATGTGGAAATTTGACGGAAAAAAAACCATATCAAACACACATTATTGTCCCAAGCAGACTATTTGTATATATATGTTTTAATACATGTCTGTAGGGACATTTGGTGTAATATGATAACATGCCAAAATTATTTTATTAATATACCATATATTTATTTGTGCTGTATCGTTATTACGTTTTTCAGATACAATAATCCAATGAGATGTAATCTAAGTCTGTTCAGGACTTTCTATAAATCTGCGGAGTCAGTGCTCACCAGTTGAAGTCTTTCTCTGTGCAGTGACAGGGTTTGCTGGTGAGAGCTGAGGTGTAGCTTTTCCCTTTGATGCAGAACGCTGTGTCCTTCCTTCTCCTGAAACTCCTCTCCTGGCCCATAATGCACTTCTCTCCCTGAGGGTGACCATTAGAGGAGTGAGAATTCAGTTTCAAACGTGAGCACACATGTACCGTAAGTAAGTGTGTGTGTGTCTTTACTGCATTTGTGTGTGTTCATTACCTGCAGGTCTGTGAGCTCCCAGGAGTCGTAGTCAGACTCAGTACACTGACGGGGGAAAGACTGCCTGAAGTCCACTTTCACCAGCTCCCAGTCTGACCTGTAGCTGATGTGGCCAAACACACTGTGAACACACACCACAGATACAAAATGAACACATGATTAAATATTATATTCCCCACATGTGGACATGTAGCTGTATGCCACTGACATCTGTATGGGATCTAGCTTGGAAAATGTTCTGATCATATATTTTTGCAAAGAATCAGACTGATCTGATAAAAACAGCGTCAATTTAAAGTTACAGTTTCCAGCAGCAGAAATTATTGAAAATTATTCAACTTGATGGAAAAGTGCGAAAGACAATTATACACTTACTCACCACCTGAACGAGTACACACTGTGTAAGAACAAAGTCTCTCCTGATGGCAAAATAATCCTAAACAGATCTTTAAATCCCTATATTTAAGAAATAGTTTCACATTTTGGGAAACACGTTTATTCACTTTCCTGCTGAGAGTTAGATGAGAAGATTGATACCATACACTCTCATGACTGTACGCTGGCTGAATATGAAGCTAGAGCCAACAGCCAGTTAGCTTAGCTTAGCATAAAGACTGGAAAATGGGGAAACAGCTAACCTGGCTCTGTCCAAAAGTCTAAAAAGAAATATCTGTCTACCAGCACCTCTAAAGTCCACTAATTAACTTGTTATATATCTCATTAGCTTAATCAGTACAAAAACCAAAAAGTGTAGTTTGGGGTGACAGGGTTGAAAAGTTACATTTATGCTGAGCTAAGCTAAGCTAACCCGCTTCATATTTACCGTACAGATATGAAAGTGCTTCTTTTAATTGACTATGACTGTTAAGTTTTCACCTCTCTATACATGTGTTCTTTTCTTCGGAAGATTAGTTCATATAGTACAATTCTTGCAATACCGTCATACAGTATGATTTGCAGCCTCCCCGAGCTGCATTTCCCCCTCCTCTCCACAAGATGGTAATGTTTTACAATGCAATACAGGTAATTTTCTCAGC